>NC_048557.2:275889-875889 GCF_902806685.2 Maniola hyperantus | reverse complement strand
GAGTACGTAATAGGAAAGAACAAATTATCCAGTATGATAACAAAACAAAGGTATTTAGTTCCCACATAATTGCAATCCTAACATTTCGCACCTTGATAATGACTATGTTAACTATGTGAAACTAAGATGTTATGGTGTTTTTCTACCATTCTCTAAGCAGTTTGAAAGGGAAAAACGGAAAATGGGAGTACTTACTACTTAGTTGCGCAATGCAATTGCAATAAATTTAATCAATACATAGGTATTTAATAGACTTGACTGACTTATGACTTGATCAGTCAAGTCACACACACCAGCCAAGTACGCACAGTCTAAACCACAGGGTAAGAAACGTGAAAAAAAATTACCCTTAATAAAAATATACTTTCTCATACAAATCGACATTAAATTTCTCTCACTTGAGTATATGTAAGAACTTACAATTGAACTCACTTGATTCTCAGAAAAATATTCTAATCACGTTATCTTACCATACATATGCTGGGAACGACAAAACATAGAAGTATTCTGTACGCTCCATCATAACGTAATTAAATCTCTACCCAGGTGGGCCGGACATGTATAATCTACCGCACGTGTTCGATCTCCACCACCACTAAAATGGAAATACTTAGTATAATACAAGTACTCTGGAAGATGTGTCATACAAAATGCCCGATTCGAATCACCACACAGAGCGTACCGGGAGTTAAAATTGACAGTGTCTTCGTGGTACTATGTTGATAGATGTCTCATCAGTCATCACTAACATTTCGTTCGGAGAACGTTCACATGACGCTCACTGCTGATATCAGCGTCAAGCAGTCGTGTGTTTGTGGCCCGTATTTTAGAATGACAATTAACGTCGACTCTCATGTTTTTCTGTGACTAAACTTAAGAGTATCTACATCTTTTTTTAAATACTTATTGCTAAAAAAGGACGGAACATGAATTTTAAATTTAAAGACTCTAAATAGTGCCCGCTACAAACAATAGGATTGTGACTGGCAGTTAAAGTCACGAGATTTGACAGTTCTAAATTAAATTAGGTTTGTCTGTCCTTTTATTATTAGGTACCTATAGTACGCGACAGGTCGAGAGATGGCAATCGGGGATGGAACACCCCGCACACCCGCACATCCCCCACACTAATCCGGTGTTGGCGAGCGCGGGTGACCTTGCCTCATACCGTTCCGACCTGTCGCGGACTATACATTGGTTAGAAAAAGATGCGAATACTCAAAATTTTATTTACGTTCAGAATCAGTACCATAGAGCAGAAACAAAGAGGAGTTGGCCTAAGCAACTGTGCACTGTGATTTTCAACTAGGTCCTGACGTCATCACTGTGGGCGGGGCCTTAGTTAGTATGCTGTCTGCGTTCGTCAGGTTCACATATATTGAGACTCGTATTATCGGTGTGTTTTCGCGTTTTTAAGAACAAAAGGATGAAGTGTTGTGTTTTATCGTGTCAAAGTTATTCAGACAGACGTTCTGATGCTATGAATGGTATCACATTTCATTTGTAAGTAATTTTATACGTAATTATTAAAATAGTTCTAGATTATTGACATCTAGTGTGAGATAGCTGAACTATGTAGTGACATCAATATATCGATGTTAGGTCGCTAAGCGAGTAGTTTTGCTACTAACCCGCAGATGGAAAATTGAGAAGTGGGCGGCGTTCCACAACCCCTCACCCCGCAAAATGTCACTCGATATTTCATAGGGAAATCTTAATACAACATCTCCTCTTTGTTTCTGCTCTATGATCAGTACCAATATTGTTCTATGCTTTGTCGTTCAGTGTACACCAATAGTCCTTACGTAGGCAATATTAAAATTCGTACGCCGCCAGTGTGTCCCTAGCTTTCCGCGGTGACACTTCGCATAGTGATGTGCCGTGAAAGTGTCCACAGCATGTGTTAGTGTCGCACCAACATGGGATTACATAAACGAGGAAGTGAGTATTAATATGTATTAATGGATATTGTGTTAACTTTTAATGTTTGTGTGTTAATTTAGTGTTAATTTATTAGTTGTAAGTTGTAAGTAGGTAAATAGAGCCCGTCTTTATAGCGTAGTCTCCATAATATTAAGTGTGAGATCACTACCGGAATAGCATAATCTGCATAATGTTCCTACCTTTTTTTTTTTAATTAATAGACTAGCGCTTGGCTGCAATCAGACCTGCATGCTGATTCGCTAGCTCAGTGTCCATCGATGAATGATGCCCACCGAGCTTATTTGACATTGGTTGGTTCTACATTGCTGCTTCACCGAGTGACAACAAAATAATTTTTCGAAGAAAACTTTCAATGGATTAAAAATAAATGTCAAATGAACTCGATGGCTATCATTAATCATTGGACACTGAGTCAGCGAACCACTCCACTGGTGGCAAGTGATGAGCCCAAGATGGAGCGCGCTTTCCTAGAAGATGCCTATACACTCTCAACTTGAAGGTGCCCATATTATAATTGGAGGGGAAAACTGATGCTAGAAGGGTGTTCCAAATCTTAGCGGTTCTGATTAGAAATGAGGAGGCAAATCGCTTCCTAATTTCTAACCTTCTTATTTTTTAAGGTTCTGTACCTACCTCCAAAGGAGAAAAGGAACCCTAGGATCACTTTTTTGATTGTCTGTCGTGTCTGTCAAGACACGTCATTGTAACATTACATTGACAATGCTACCTGCTTATAGGTCAACGGGAAGTATCCTATAGGTTTTAATTCCCTTGACGGGTCATGACAGACCGACAGATAGACAACGAATTGATGACCGACCCGTCTTATTTACACTTCTTACTGATATACACTGCAGTATATCATCATGGCCCACTACCGAGCACGGGTCTTTCCTTAAGTCCTTACCGACTGTCATTTTCATTTACATTTCATACTTGTTTTTTTTTCAGTTACATTTCTTACTGCTATACACTACCTATATCAATTCATCATAATGGCCCACTACCGAGCACGGGTCTCTCCTTACCCACTGTACGTAGTTACATACAAAGCACGTGCACGCGACCCGGTCGACGAAGGTCGGCCGATCGATACCCGACCCGTCTTATTTACACTTCTTACTACTACACAATGCCTATATCATCATGGCCCACTACCGAGCACGGGTCTCTCCTTACCCACTGTACGTAGTTACATACAAAGCACGTGCACGCGACCCGGTCGACGAAGGTCGGCCGATCGATACCCGACCCGTCTTATTTACACTTCTTACTGCTATATACTACCTATATCATCATGGCCCACTACCGAGCACGGGTCTCTCCTTACCCATTTTACGTTATTACATACAAAGCACGTGCACGCGACCCGGTCGACGAAGGTCGGTCGATCGATACCCGACCCGTCTTATTTACACTTCTTACTGCTATACACTACCTATATCATCATGGCCCACTACCGAGCACGGGTCTCTCCTTACCCACTGTACGTAATCACATACAAAGCACGTGCACGCGACCCGGTCGACGAAGGTCGGTCGATCGATACCCGACCCGTCTTATTTACACTTCTTACTGCTATACACTACCTATATCATCATAGCCCACTATCGAGCACGGGACTCCCCTTACCCACTGTACGTAATTACATAAATTTAGTTTAGAGCAAGACAACGAAATCACCACCATTTTTGTTGTGATAAACTATAGATTAGGTAGTGTTCGTGCAAAAACGTAATTAAAAGCCCAACGCACGCTAACCACATCGGCGTCAGGGCACAGGTCAGAGCGCAAGCTCGCAAACAATGCAATAAATATCCCTGAATGCATTGCATGAGCTTGAACTTCTTGCGGACATAACTCCTACAGTATGACGCATACTGATATCCCTACCCCTATTATAAATGTGAAAGTGTGTTTGTTTGTTGTTTTGTCCTTCAATCACGTCGCAACGGAGCACCGGATCGACGTGATTTTTTGCATGGGTATAGTTTTTATGATTTATTGATTTATTTATTCATTTGCTTTCATGGTTACATGAAGCCCCGTTAGGGCATTGCAAAGTTAGGTACATTAACAATACATACATGCTAAATATATAATTATTATACAATTACATGCAAACTACGTGTTACATTATTTTATAATAGATTTTATCACGTAATTATATAGGGCATTCATTCATTTTGAATCGAAATTATTTTTATTTATTCAAATTCAAATTCAAATTCAAATTCAAATTTCTTTATTGCGAATATGGGTAAACAGTGCAGATATTACAAAACAAAAAGGTACAGCCAAATTATTGATCGCACTAATTAATTAAGTTTGTTATAATGTCAATTAGTTTCTTCTTTTTTAATAATTTAGTAATATTAAGTAGGTACAAGTATGTTAATATAAAATAGTTTCGATTATCAGTAAGAATGTCATATTAAACTTAAATTAACAGGTTATGGTAAGTACAACATTTTAAGAGCTGGAGAGGGACATAGGCCACTTTTTATCTCGGAAAATCAAACAGTTCCCACGGGATTTTTAAAATCCTAAATCCACGCGGACGAAGTCGCAGGCATCAGCTAGTTTTTCATAAAAATCTGACAGCACTGGAAACGTCAAAAAATGTTGTTTAATTAAAAATTCGTCTATGGTGAATGATTTCCGAGTGCGAGTCGACACATACGGCGCGACGCGACGGCACTTGCCCGGCATCCCGTTAATCCGACGCCGAAGACCTACGAGCGTCCAGTGTGCCCACATGTATGTCCACACTCCACACTCCACATGTAGCCAAGTTATATCACACATTCGTACATTAACTCGTGTACAATCAATTGATTCTAATTACTAGGTCTTACTCGCGATTTGGTCTAAGTAAAGTCTACAGAAAAATTAAATAACCCATTTCATCGCTTTCCAGAGTGTCTATTGTAAGTTGTAACAAATATGCGATGAAGTCGATAAAAAACGGTCAAGTGCTAATCAAACTCGTTCATCGAGGGTTCCGTACTATGGTCGTATTTTTTTCGACATTCGCACGATAAATCAAAAACTATTAAGTATGCATAAAAATAAATAAAAATCTGTTTTAGAATATACAGGTAAAGCCCTTTCATATGACTAATACCCCACTACCTACTAATTTGTTCATTTACACATTTTCATTTTTAGGTTTCCGTACCTCAAAAGGAAAAACGGAACCCTTATAGGATCACTTTGTCTGTCTGTCTGTCTGTCAAGAAACCTACAGGGTACTTCCCGTTGACCTAGAATCATGAAATTTGGCAGGTAGGTAGATCTTATAGCTGACATTTGGGGAAAAATCTGAAAACCGTGAATTTAGGGTCAGATCACAAAAAAAAAATTAAATTGTGGTCATGAACTAATAATTAGTATTTTCAACTTTCGAAGTGAGTGACTATATCAAGTGGGCTATCATATGAAAGGTCTTCACCTGTACATTCTAAAACAGATTTTTATTTATTTTTATGCACCATAGTTTTTGAATTATCGTGCAAAATGTCGAAAAAATACGACTGGAGTACGGAACCCTCATTGCGCGAGCCTGACTCGCACTTGGCTGGTTTTTTGTGATGTAACAACACATTCGTGGTTTTCGGATTTTTCCCCTTACGCCTGAGACCTACCTACCTGCCAAATTTCATGAGCCTTTCGGCTTTGTAGAGCGTTGTCTGTCACTCCTGCCTATGTGACGTTTTGTCGATCTCAACGACAGAGACAGTGCTTTACAAATTTGCTATCTCCTTCTAAAGGTCGATGTACATTACTCACATACATAGACTGCTAAAATCATAACCCTTCTTTTTGACAATTTTGCAATTATTTGTTCACAGAGAATGGTCTGCTCTCATACGAGAACCCGAACTACCATTTGGACCCGGCGCGCCTCGACTCCGCGATCTACAGCGACCTGTACGACATGCACGACGACAAGATGCCGCTAGACTACGACTACCTTGACAATAGGAGGTGAGTCTAATTTTTACGGTTCCGTAGCCAAATGGCAAAAAGCGGAACCCTTATGGATTCGTCACTGTCTGTCTGTCTGTCTGTCCGTCCGTATGTCACAGCCAATTTTTTTCATCAAACCCATACGTCTGATAGATAGGTCTTCAAAAATGATATTGAGGTTTCTAATATCATTTTTCTCTAAACTGAATAGTTTGCGCGAGAGACACTTCCAAAGTGGTAAAATGTGTGCCCCCCACCCCCCCCCTGTAACTTCTAAAATAAGAGAATGATAAAACTAAAAAAAATATATTATGTACCTACATTACCATGCAAACTTCCACCGGAAATTGGTTAGAACGAGATCTAGTAAGTACTTTTTGATTTATCGTGCAAAATGTCGAAAAAATACGATTGTGTACGGAACCCTCAGTGCGCGAGTCTGATTCGCATTTGACCGGTTTTTTTTTATTCAGATAAGTACAAGTTAAGCTGTGATACCTCGGTTTTCGGATTTTTTCCTTTACGTGTGCTATAAGACCTACCGACCTGCCCATGATTCTCGCTCTACGGGAAATAGGGAAGTACCCTATAGGTTTTCTTGTTCTCCATCGTTCTGCAAAATACGACTGTAGCACGGAACCCTCGGTGCTCGAGTCTGACTCGCACTAGGCCGGTTTTTGAAACAAGAAGAGAGTACCTAAGTATGCTCTATTTTGAGGTAACTTTTTCTTTCCCTCTAAGTAATACCTACTTAATAAAACGTAACAAAATTTTATCTTTATACGTAAGCCTCCTAACAGTTCTGTGTACCTCCCAGCCATCTCAGTAGGTAGGTATATGAGTAATGGATGACCTAGAGAACTGTTCCAAGTTAGCTCGTTTTGGCACCAACTTTGCAAAATCATTATTTCTGTTCGCGATATTTTTTACAAATAGCTCCAGCAAAAATGTTTGAAAGACTTTGACCTTTTTTTCAAAGTCAATTGATGCTTAACTTGATGTTGTATTCAGAGTTTCTCTGTGAATACTTTTAATAATAATAATAATAATAATAAAAACCTTTTATTCAGCCAAATTTACAAATAGGTAGAATACGGTAGGGTGCCGTAGTCCCTGGGGAACCAAGGAGCCGACCAGTGTCCGTGCTCCCTGGTTCCCCAAGACCCAGGCACCCACTTCTTAAAACTAGCTTACTGTCTATCTTGGCCGAACGGGGCGCTGCCTCAGCTTATTGCTGCAGCCGGTCGACTGCAGCGCTGATTTTCAGGCATGGCCCCCAGTGATATCACGGGCCGATCGGGAGCGCGAACATCCCGTGCCTATTTTATATTGACACATGCCGAGTTACTTGCTGGTGCTCTTTTGGTAGTAGGTAAAGCAATTTCAACCCAATACATATATCTAGGCTTTAACGAATCAGATCTCTATCTATTTAATCTATTCTATTGAATATTTTACTATATATATCTCACACCCGGCTTTACTCACGTGTTTAGTCGACGTTAGCCCGACTAGTTTCGAACCCATCCGGGGTCCTTTTTCAAACTGAGTCAGTCACTCAGTCTTAACTGCGACGCGTGTGCGAACTGACTCCCTTTGAAAAAGGACCCGGGATCGAACCCCCGACCTCCTAACCACTAGGCTATCACAGCTTTTCAGATAGCCCTAATGATTGCCAACCTCCGATAGGAGACAGCATTTCAAGAAGAAGTGAATCATAAAACAGAATCACTTAATTAAAACCCATTTGCCACATATTGCGGGCATTACAAGTAAATCCTCCATTTATCCAATTAAACGAGGCTTTATTACTCATAACTTGGCGTTTAGCCCTGAACTTAACATTTTAAGTTATTCTAGCTATCGACATTCGTGGCGTGTGTACATACCTACATACATACATATAGTAAGTGCGTCATTGTATGACACATTCCTTTATTGATGCTTTTTAAGTTGTTTAGGTCGGCCGAGTCACGTAAACAAAGCTTTTCTGTAGAGAACACGAAACCCTTCTAACTTTGATAAGCACGTTTACATTAGGGTTCCGTAATAAAACATTAAACTCTTTGCATCCGATTCGAATTTTCGAAATTCGAATTTTTCGGTGAATTTGAAATTCAGCGGCGTGATTCGCTAACTTGAGTGTCTAACACTGACACTGATATTGGTTGGTTCTACATTTTTTTTTAAAATCAAATACAAGTTAGTCCTTGACTGCAATCTCACCTGGAGGTAAGTGATGATGCAGTCTAAGATGATAGCAGGCTAACCTGGTAAAGGGATATGGCAGTTTATATTAAACCCGTACCCCTTTGGTTTCTACACGGCATCGTACCGGAACGCTAAATCGCTTGGCGGCACAGCTTTGCCGGTAGGGTGGTAACTAGCCACGGCCGAAGCCTCCCACCAGACCAGACCAGAAATTTAGAAATTATAAAATTCCAAACCTCTTCCAGGAATCGAAACCCGGGACCTCCCACTAATAAGACCACAGCGCTCACCACTGCGCCAGGGAGGTCGTCAAACTGCGGCTTCATTAAGTGACTTTAAAATAATTTTTCGTTGGAAACCTTCAATGGGTTCAAATAAATGTCAAATCAACTCGGTGGCTATCATTCAGTGTTAGACATTGAGTTAGCGAATCAGTAGGCAGAAGTTCGTTTTCCGAAGTCAAGGGTATCTCCAATTTCGAGCATTATTCACGGATCAAATGAATCCCAATATTATACTTGTATGAACGCTTACGTACTGCGTCCTATCCACGTCCGATCCGAATTCGCAAGAAGTATTAAGTCGACGGAAATTCCGGCGGGGCGATTGTCTAAAACCTGCATCAATCATTATTACAATCTCAATTGTTCTGATTGGCTGAATTTGTGCGATTCTTGTCGCAACAATGCATTGTGGCCAATAGTGAGCGAGCATTAACCAATCAGAGATGATTGCGA
Source organism: Maniola hyperantus (assembly GCF_902806685.2). NCBI lineage: Eukaryota > Metazoa > Arthropoda > Insecta > Lepidoptera > Nymphalidae > Maniola > Maniola hyperantus. The sequence goes on along the minus strand of NC_048557.2, from coordinate 867,025 downwards.
TCATGACATTGTAGCTGTCAAACAACCGCGGTAGGGCCACAGATTCCACCTGAGTTTTCTAGCTCTGTATTAGATCGGTTTATTTGCAACTAGCTTATGCTCGCGACTTCGTCCGCGTGGACTACACAAATTTCAAACCCCTATTTCAATTCTATAATTTTCAAATATCCTTTCTTAGCGGATACCTACGTCATAGTAGCTGCTTGTCAAATTTCAGCCCGATACGTCCAGTAGTTTGAGCTGTGCGTTGATAGATCAGTCAGTCAGTCAGTCAATTCTTTTATATATTTTTAGATAGTAAAGTGCAATTCAGCTGCTGCGGTCTAAACCTCCTTTCTATCGCGTCTACCCTTAACACGTATCAACAATATTGTAAATTAAAGCCTAGATCAGTTGTAGATGACCAGTGCTACCAGTGGCGTGCACAGGACATCAAGCCAGGGTATGCATTTAGGTATGAACTTGTTTTACGGCAGGTTATAATGAAAAACTAAGCATTGATTTTTTACAATGAGGGTAAGCAGTGCGTTTATGCTTCTATGAGCTGCACGCCACTGAGTGCTACCCGTGCAAAGCCGGGGCGGGTCGCTAGTATGAGAGCCGTCGTCGAAGGGACGCGCTGGCGCCGCCGCCGTTAATATATCTCTCGGGTCACATGACCATGGGAGCCCAACCTGATCACTTTGTGTCTAAAGGTGATATAACAGATTCCGGGACGGTCCCGGAAGTCCCGCACCATGGCGTGACGTCACGGGGTCGCTGACCCCCGCAGCGCGCAGTCGCAGTGCATCGATCGGCGCTGCACTGGCGCCACGGAACCCGCGATGTGTGTGAACGCGTTCGGCTATGGACATTTGCGGACTTATGTTTTCTTGTATTTAGTTAAGTTCTTGAGGTAACTTTTTGTTTTTAAAATAGAATAGAACTTTTTAATTTTTTTTTCAAGCTAATATTGTTTTAATGAAAATATTACAATAAAACTTAAAGCTAGCCTTATATAATTACTATACAAATCATGCCCGCGTGGAACGGTGCCAAGAATACTGGCGGCATTTCTGCGCTGAAAACAAATGAGCCAGCCCTGAAAATCAAAAAGTTCCCTTTGATTTTTGATTTGATTTTGAGTTAGCTAAATCAAAGGGCACTTTTTGATTTTCATGGATAAAAAGTAGCCTATGTTACTCTCCAGATCTTAAACTATAGCCATGCAAAAAATCACGTTGATCCGTTGCTCCGTTGCGATGTGTTTGAAGGACAAGCCAACAAACCAATAAACAAAAAAAAAAACACACTTTCGCATTTATAATATGAGTAGTGATTATTCATGTACCAAAATTGTAGTTCGAAAGTAATAATAAATTAAGTTACATTGGAAATGCTTATCTCTAAACAGAGATTTTTTTTCATCTTCCCATTTACCTACCTGGCGCTTAAAACCTTCTGGAGTTAGATTTACATGATTTCATAGTCAGTTCGTAAGAGGATAGTATGGGCCGCGTATTATTCATAATTCAACGCAAAGCTACTTACTTGCTTGCCTTTTAAGTCAGTTATGGAACAAAAGATTATACATACCTACAGCAACTTATAATTTATTATTTTTTTAAGATTATTAGCCATGTTAAATGACTAATATTCCCCTTTCCTCTCCAACTAAGCGTCAGGCTTGTGCTAGGAGTAGGTACGACAATAGTGCAACGGGCGGGGTTTGAACCGTCGACCTTTCGGTTTTCAGTCCACTCCTTTACCGGTTGAGCTATTGAGGCTCTGGATTTCTCTCCATATTTCATTTTATCGGTACTTGACGACATTTCGCTGGCTATAAAATAACCTTGAACGACAAACTAGACATCTCATGAATTTTTATATTTATAGCCTCCAAACAAGTGATAAAACTGTTAACCTTTTAAAATGTCGCCAACATAGACTCTAAAATAAACATTTTCGATCGTAAAGCATGTTAGAAATCAGTAATCGCTCGTTTAATGGCCACAAGCGACCGCGAGCGAGCGTATATCCCACGGCGGAACATTATTATGTAGCAAAGGTTGTGGTACAAGGTATTAACTTTATGAGGGTTCACGTGTTACGTAACACATTATGTAGTGGAATTGTAAGCTAAGAGATAAAAATATATTTTATGGCTTGGATTTAGTCTATTTATATAATAGGAAAAGCTGACTGACTGACTGACTGATCTATCAACGCACATCTCAAACTAATGGATGAATCGGGCTGAAAATTGGCTTGTAGATAGCTATTATGACGTAGACATCCGCTTAGAAAGGATTTTTGAAAATTCAAAAATCCTTTCCTGGGTGAATACAGGTTTGAAATTTGTGTAGTCTACGCGGACGAAGTCGCGGGATTAAGCTAGTATTATATAAGTATGGCAATTTAGTTTTATATAAGTAAGCAACGGATTGACGTGATTCTTTGCGTGGAATTTAAGACCGGGAAAGTGACATAGATTACTTTTTATCCCGAAAAATGAAAGAGTTCCCACGGGATTTTTAAAAACCAAAATCCACACGTAAGAAGTCGCGAGCATCAGCTATTAGCTAATACTTACAAGTTCCCGCCTGTGTCTTGTACCACACATGATCCTACTTTATTGCAGTACGATGGAAGTACGTGACGTTGGACGCTGCAGCCGATCTCCTTTGAGCTTTTCAGCAAACTGCACGAAACTAGATCCCTGCGTTCCTTACTTAGAGTTTTAGTTCTTATTGTGGCTGATATCTGGTTAGTTACTTAGAAAAAAATTATAAAGAAACATTTCCCGTGAGAGTAAATAGTCCCAGATATCTTTAAAGTAATGATAGAAACTGAATTCAATTCATTCTGTAGGTAATATTATATTAACGTAATACCCGAGAAATTCTAAAAGCAACTAACTAACTTTTTTATAGCCTATATACCTACTAGCTTATTCTCTATATATAAAAATGAATCGCTGAATGTGTTGCTGATCGCAAATCTCGAGAAAAGCTGAACCGATTTCGCTAATCCTTTTTTAAAAATATTCCTTGAAGTACGAGGATGGTTCTTACGGAGAGAAAAAATTTAAAATTAGAATCGACTGTTAGGCGGGAACGGTTCGCCGGTCAGCTAGTTTAGTAATAATATTAATCCTACTAATATTATAAATGTGAAAGTGTGGATGTGGATGTTTGTTACTTAATCACGCTAAAACGGCTGAACGGATTTGGATGAAATTTGGAATGGAGATAGATTGTACCCTGGATAAACACATATGCTATACTTTTTATCCCGGAAAATCAAAGAGCTCCCGCGGGATTTTGAAAAATGTAAATCCACGCGGACGAAGTCACGGGCTAGTATTTATATAAGTACTAAAATCGCAATTTTGACATGAAACATGACACAAAAAGTTAAAATGGCGCATGAGGAGTTGAGGAGTTAAATTTTATGAGTTATACATTTACTGTTTGAGCCTTTTCTTACCTTTCAAAAGAGTGATGAATGAAAAAAGAAAAAGGCAAGAAAAAGGTATGAAAACTAAAACTACGTTACGTGTACCCACAACTTTAAGCCTCAATAGCTCAACGGGTAAAGGAGTGGACTCAAAACCGAAAGGTCGACGGTTCAAACCCCGCCCATTGCACTAATTGTCGTACCTACTCCTAGCACAAGCCTGACGCTTAGTTGGAGAGGAAAGGGGAATATTAGTCATTTAACATGACTAATATTCTTTAAAAAAAAATAAAAAAAAACTCAATTAAAGCTTGGATGTCAAAACGAGTACTATCGCGTTGTATGTGCGCGCAAGTTTTAATAAAATTTTACGGTAGTTTGCGGACGCGGGTAGTTCGCAATTTGTTGGAAAACTGGAGGTGTGTACTGTGTTTTCGAATCATTTTCATTTTGATACACTTTCGTAACATTTCGTTTTTACCCCCGATGCAAAGGAGAGACAATTTCTAAACTAAAACTAAATTAACAGGTCTAAATCTTGTGCTATCCTTTTCCGCAAGCAACACTGTGAAAAGGATAGGAATAGATTTAGACGTGCCATTTTAGTTTAGTTTAGAGATTGTATACAACGGAATTAGCCACATTATAAGTTTAAAGTGTGATCTGCGTGTCTGTCTGTGGCATCGTAGCTCCCAAACTGAATCATCAATTTTGATTTAGTTTGAAAGATTACAGCTAAGAACATTATTGAATAAGTGATGAAGAATGTTCTTAGCTGTAATCCAAGAAAATCTGTTCGGCCGTTTGTAGAAATACCTACTTACAGAAACCGTTACAGAAATCTCAGGCATGCAGGATTCTTTACAATAATTTCCTTCACCATTTGGGTCACCTCACTTTTAAAAGCGTAAAATATTGAAGATTTAAGAAATCGATCAAGTACGAATCGAACTCACACGCGAAGGGTTCCGTACCATTGTACAAGAAATAACACTTATTTATTCATGGCGGCCTATTTGAAATTTTCATTATTTGTGGTTATAGCGGCAATAGGAATACATATTCTGTGAAAATTTCAACTCTGTATCTACGGTTAGCGAGATACAGCCCGCTGACAGACAGACGGACGGACACCGAAGGCTTAGTAATAGGGTCTGTTGGCACCCTTCGGGTGCGGAACCCTAAAAGTTTTGATACACGTGAGATGGTTCAGTATTTCAGTAAAAGTTTTGATAAAATTTTCTGCCGTATCATGAACTCCGTCGTTGCGGCTGTCTGCGGCAGACCTTAGTTGGGAAGTGTGGGGTGAATCGCTATTTGATAACGGAAAATGTGCAGTTTTGGCTGCTGTGGGGTGGATAACGGCACTTTTATAGGGTGGGTGTTTATTCAATTTTTGGAGTTCCGTAGTACAATAAGAAACCCTTATAATGTTTTCAGTTTTAGGGATTTTACAAAGGGACTACACAAATTTCAAACCCCCATTTCACCCCCTTAGGGGTTGAATTTTCAAAAATCCTTAGCGGATGCCTACGTCATAATAGCTATCTGCATGCCAAATTTCAGCCCAATCCATCCAGTAGTTAGAGCTGTGCGTTGATAGATATCTAATAATAATAATATTTAGGTATCTCCACCACGTAGACCCCCAAGTATGATTTTCAAAAATTCCACCCGACCAAAGCCTAAAACAATTTACTACCCTACATACAAGTACCTTAGTAATAATAATAGTTTTTTATTTTCAGGCATAAAACAACCCATATACACATTAACAAATTACAATAAAATAAAATTTACATTATAAAACATACTCATAAATACATTAAGATACCTTACGACTAACTGAAATGGTTAAAAAACTCATTTCAGATGTCGTAGGTCACAGGTATTACTTTTTGTTCTTATCCTGGTGTACAGATATAGGAGATAGCCAATAACTAAAAATAGGGCTGGGCATCCCTTCACAAACGACCTTGAGTATTGCATTGTTAGAGCTCCGAAGTCTTTCCCAAAAGGATGCTACGCGAGTTCTTACAATATGTTATCTTACTTCTTTATGCGTTGATTGCTATAATAGTGGATTCGCCGGTTAAATTAGTTACCTTTAGCGAGCAGCTGCCTACGTGATAGCTATTTAAAGCTTCACGCTTGCTGTATCGATTGGTCGCTAAAAATACCAATGTTAATCAGTGTAAGCCTATAGGCGATCCTTAATATATATTTTGGCTACTTCGGCGATATACCTAATATACTTACTAAAGTAAAGCATAAACAAAGGAGATAATGAAGAATTTTCATTTTAAACCGCATTATCACTTACCACCTGGTGAGATCGCTGTCAAGTAATAACTCTTATCGGAATAAATATAAGTAGATTTTTCTAAAAGTTATGCAGTGAGAAAACTCCAACAATAGTATTATATAATACTGGGCACTGGCTGACCCGCCCCGGCATCGGTCGGTAGAATTTAGAAAATCGGCGTGGGGGTAGAATTTTGAAATAGGTACCTACCTAGGTATTTTTTCTTTTTTAACCGAAAGCCCAATTATCAATTTTTATGGAAATAACTTGAAATAATATGACGAACTTTCATACAAACTTTCATCCCCTATTTGCCCTCCTTGGGAGTAGAATTTTTGAAAATCGTGAAATACGTATTATTTATTCTTAACCGAAAGCTTAAATACCAGTTTTCATCGATGTAACTTGAAAAATGACAGACTTTCATACAAACTTCCATACCCTATTAGAATTTTCAAAAAAACCTTTCTTAGTGGATACCTACTCTTTACAAAGAACAGACCCCCAATTGTGTAAGAATAACGTTTTCATCGTTATCGTAATTGGCAACAAATTCTGCCCTTTGATTGGTTGATGCGCTGTTTACATTTTTCAGAGCCAATCGAAGGGCAGAATTTGTTGATTAATACGTTTGATCAATACGTTTTTCTTACAATCGGGGGGGGCAGGGCAGATCCTCCAAATTTCATGTCTCTAGGACCAGCGGTTTAGGCTGTGCGTTGATATATAAGTCAGTCAGTCAGGACTTTGAATTTTATAAAAGGTACTATAGTTAAACGTGCCATATGTCCACAGCAGAGCATAGAAACAGCTCGTGCGCTTGTGAATTTGAACAGCACGCTGAGTGCTCGGCTTTGTTTAGCAAACAGCTGCCAGCTGACGACTTGAATAATATATCCCGATGTATTTTCTTTTTTACTGCCCTATTTACAGACATTTATTTCCGACTCTGATTTGACGAGATTTTGACTTGAATTGAATCTAGATAGATTTTTAATATAAATCTTCTAGAACCCCGTTCAAGTGTCCAATCAACCTTTCTGCTTTAGTTATTCGTCATTGAATTTCAAATATCCTTTTGTGCAGCTAAAGACAATAGCTTGATTGAGTTTAAAGTAACAAAGTACAGTGGAAACTCGATTAACCGGACTAATTGTTGTCGTTAGGGATTCGGATAATCGAAAATCTGGATAATCGAATGTATGAAGAAAAGCGGGTTTTGTGCATATTATGTAATTCACTATAATAGTACATATTTTCAATTTTCAAAGTAAGATAACTATACCAAGTGGGATATCATAATATATGAAAGGGCTTTGCCTGTACATTCTAAAACAGATTTTTATGCATAATAGTTTTTGATTTATCGTACAAAATTGCGGAAAAAACACCCGAGTATGGAACCCTCGGTGCGCGAGTCTGACTCGCACTTGGCCGAACAATTAGTCCGGATAATCCCGAATCCGTATAACCGAGGGCCGGATAATCAAGTTTCTACTTAAGTAAATCTGTTGTAAGATGTTTGAAGAGATAACATAACGTTTATCAGAAAGTAAAGCGTAGTTCACGCGCCTCGCTTTCAAAAGGATCTTCAGATAATGTATCAGGTCGAGATAGCAATCGGGGAGCGAACCTCCGCACACCCGCACACTGCGCACACCCGCACACTGCGCAGCCCCGCGCTAACCCGGTGCGGGCGACGTGCAGGTGTGCGGGACGTCCCCCCAGCTTATACCTTGATTGCCTTCACACCAGTTTAAAAAATCTATTAAAGTAGGTATGCTCCTGAAAAAAGCATATTACACAATTGAAGATTATCTAAATGATAAAAAAACCGGCCAAGTGCGAGTCAGGCTCGCGCAGTGAAGGATCCGTACTACAGTTGTATTTTTTCGACATTTTGCACGATAATTCAAAAACTATGATGGATAAAAATAAATAAAAATCTGTTTTAGAATGTACAGGTAAAGACCTTTCATATAATACCTTACTTGATATAGTCACTTGTAGAAAGTTGAAATTACTAATTATTAGTTCATGACCACAATTTAATTTTTTTTGTGTGATCTAACCCTAAATTCACGGTTTTCAGATTTTTCTCCAAATGTCAGCTATAAGACCTACCTACCTGCCAAATTTCATGATTCTAGGTCAACGGGAAGTACCCTGTAGGTTTCTTGACAGACAGACGGACAGACAGACAGAAAGACAGACAGACAGACAGACAACAAAGTGATCCTATAAGAGTTCCGTTTTTCCTTTTGAGGTACGGCACCCAAAAAACGTGGATTTGACCTGCAGCTCGTTCCAGCAACGCACAAGACTGCAAATACTTTTTTATACATGGCATAATTGTATATCAAATCTTTGAAAACCGCTGAGTTTCGTACTGGTTCTTCTCGGTAGAAAAAGGCATTCCTAAACAGTGGTTGATGCATTTGACTTGAATAAAAAAAATAGGTATACATACTTATATTATTTTTTTAATGAAAATATTACAATAAAACATAAAGCTATAGCCTTATCTGATCTAATTACTATACAAATCATACCCGTGTGGAATGGTGCCAAGATTACTGGCTGCATTTTCGCGCTGGACAGCCGGCTGATCCGTCGCGCAAAAAATGAGCCAGCCAATAAATAAGTACTTATAAATAAATAATTTTATTTTATTTATTTATATTTATTTATTGCCTTCTCAACCTGGTAAGCTAAACTCTGAACAGTCTCAAGACGTGTGGACATGTTAACTTCTACTCAGTCACTTTAACATTGGTGTAAACTTCTACTCAGTCACTTTAACATTGGTGTAAACTTCTACTCAGTCACTTTAACATTGGTGTTAACTTCTACTCAGTCAGTTTAACATTGATGTTAACTTCTACTCAGTCACTTTAACATTGATGTTAACTTCTACTCAGTCACTTTAACATTGGTGTTAACTTCTACTCAGTCACTTTAACATTGATGTTAACTTCTACTCAGTCACTTTAACATTGATGTTAACTTCTACTCAGTCACTTTAACATTGATGTTAACTTCTACTCAGTCACTTTAACATTGATGTTAACTTCTACTCAGTCACTTTTTTTTGTTTCCAGAGTGGAGGACGATCCGTCTTCGCCTGTAAACAAAACTAAGTAAGTAGATTACAAATTAATATGGATTCTTTAATCAATACCTTACTAAGTATGAAAAACTAAAATGTAGGTAAGTAGAAAGCCAAAGAATAGAAACGAAGTAGATCTAACATATCAAGTTTTTTCAACATAATTATAACCACTGAATTAAATATATTCTAATTAATTCTACTGAAAATCATATATTCGATTACGTTAAAATGACAGCTACAATGTCACGATCGCAATCAACTTTGATTGGTTGACACAATTCACTATTGGCTACAATGCATATTGCATTGCTGCAACAAGAACACCATAAATTATTCAGACAAACACAACGTTTGCGATTCACAAAATAACGATTAGTAGGTATTGCTCGTTCCCAACCGAAACATCCTGCAGTTTTGTCAACTACGATGTCGTAAATCCGTAGAATGGGGTCCCGAGGTTGGCCATAAACTTGTTACACTGCTAATTAGAGGCCCTAGGGGTTATTGGGCTACGCAGTCGCAATCATCAAAGCTGTGATTTTGTAGTTCAAGTGTAGGGTCGATGGGTTTAAATCACAATCATTATCATCTAAATATGTAAAAGGGAAGAATCACAATCATCATCATCTAAATATATAAAAGGAAAAGGTGACTGACTGACTGATCTATCAACGCGCAGCTGAAACTACTGGATGGATTGGCCTGAAATTTGGCATGCAGATAGCTATTATGACGTAAACATCCGCTAAGAAGGGGTTTATGAAAATTCAACTCATAAGGGAGTAAAATAAGGGGTTGAAATTTATGTACTTCACGCAGACGAACCCGCGAGCATAAGCTTATCAATCGATAGACATCCACTGCCAGACATAGGTCTCTTGTAGGGACATCTACACGCCAGTCTTACGCTGCCTGAATCTAGCGACTTCCTACCATTACGACTCGTTTGACATCGTCTGTCCACTTAGTAGAGGTTCCAACGCTTCGCTTTCCGGTCCGAGGTCATCATTCTAGCACCGCGGGAACCCAACAACATCTATCGATTTCAGCAGCTTCGCAACCTGCTGAGCTATGTCGGTTACCCTGGTTCTCCTATGGATTTCCTCATTTCTGATTTGATCACGTAGAGAAACTCCAAGCGTTTTGTAATTCAATTCAAGTTAATGGTCGATGGGAAACGGGAAGTTCAAATACTTGGACTTGGGAACTTGGGAATCACTTTTTAGGAACTATCATCATAGTCATCCTCAAGTTTGGAAGCGAATGTGACAGCTTTGCGCAATTAACCCCTGATCGTGACAGTCGTAAAGTTGAATGTTAGTAGGTACTGCTCATTATAGCTGATCCTCGCAAATTTTGTCTGTACTTTCAGCTCGAAATGTTTGCTTTGGACTTAATTTTGAGCCAAAACATGGCATATTATCTTCATAACATATTGTGAGGGTTTAGGATCTACTAAGGACGCTTCGGTGCCTGCTTTTTACGACATTCATTAAAACAGTTCCTCAAAAAGTGAAATTGTCTTTATTTCTGTGTTCCTTCTTCCTACCTAGTTTACAGACTAATGCCTTATTTATTTATTTATTTATTTATTGTCACTTCGTCTTTGAGGTGCTGCTTTTTCAGCTATCTTTCTGTCGAGGATCAACCGAAGAAAAACGAATGAATTGAAGATCTACGGATCTTCGCTGTAGATGACCGAAAAATGCAAACCTTTCTCCGTACGACAGTAATTGTCCTTAGCAGCTGTTTCGTGTATCTAGTAAACAAACACGAATAAATACTGAAACCAAAAATTCACATCTCCTATCTCTTGTTTCAGCGAAAAGAGTGGTCTAATCACCCCGCCTCAACAGAATGGCGGAGGAGATTCACCGCCACCAGAGAAGGAGAGGGCCGACCAGGAGGACACAGAGAAGAGTCACTCCGGCTCGGTACCACATTGTGCGGAGGGCCCGAACGATGACCTCTACGCTATTCCTGTCAAATTGCGACCGAAGAAAGAGACACTGCCTCCTGGATGGGAGAAACACGAAGGTAGGAAGGGTTTTTGATCGTTGGATAGTGGTATAATATGTATCCTTGCATTGTCTTCTTTCAGCCACTGAAACCTTTTCACTTCTTCAAATTCAAATAAATTGGAATTGTCTCATTGTAAAAGGTAGACCTTTGCAGAGGTAGTCACCTACAAGTTAGATTTTTGGCTTGGTTGGATAATGAAATATTGATTCATAAAGAGCGTCAAGAATGCAAAGTAAATGCAAAACTGTAGTAAATGCAACACAAAGGAGGATGTGGACTGTGTACAGCATACTTGCTGATACATTTTTGAGAACCGTAGGTACATTTGATACCGCTAAGAAATTGTCTTCATATTTGAGATTTTTGCCATTGTTATAGAATTTGGTAGTTTATGAAATTCTTTCAGATTACTTTCCTCTACGCCTGTGTATCCTTAAAAATTAGAAATTTTATATCTGTATAGTTTGACTGAGTCAGCTTTTGGGGTGGAGTGTAGTGAGGTGTGATTTGCGGTAGGAAATTTTAAAAGCCTTGATTTTTACGTTAACTGTCACCCTCCTGCGAAGACCTCACGAACCTGTATAGGTATAGCTGTAAATGTTTTATTCTATTTACAGACAATGACGGTCCCTACTACTGGCACATAAAGAGCGGGACGATCCAAAGAGAAATACCAAAGATGCCGCCCGTAGAAGCGAGAGAGTCGCGCATATCCATGGTGCGCGACTGCTCCAACCTATCAGACGTCAAATATGAAGGCGCCATGACGTCTTCAGTCACTAGGAGTACCACCAGTGGCGCTTTGGATCACGTTGATCAAGATGCGGAGAGGAAACGGAGAGAGGAAGTCGCGTATAAGTAAGTACTCATTTTTTTCTTTTGGGATAGAGATCTAAATGATCAGAAAAATGTGAAACTAATAAATGCGGTATCTCGTTGTGGTCCATATGAGTGAATGCGACAGATTGTAGCTTATTTTCTGTCGGTGGGTCCCATGACATTTCACGAATTTGCTAGATGCTTAGCTGATGTTGCTGTGAGGTTCTTAACTTCTTAATTTCAAGCTGGTAGAACTTTGGAGTCTTATCGTTTAGTCAATTGGTCAGTTACCTACCATTGACAGAAAAATAGGTTACTACTAAGTACAACTATTTTACTTTTAGATGGTTAATCTTTAGATGGTTGTTAGTGTACCTACCATAGAAAAGTGCAGCTCTTTGGAATTAGGTTTTTTGGTGATGATTCTCCAGAATTTTCATCTCGTCTATTTCTATGAAACTAAATATCATTGAATTCAAAATGAGTACTACGACGCCGCATAATATTAGTACATACAGTTAAAAACTACACTAACAGAGACACAACAATGTGGTGTACGTCAGGGTGGATTGACATCGCCGGACCTTTTCAACATTTATATTACAAGTGAGACCTGGTTCTACTAGTTGTAAGATCCAATACTGATTCATCGTTGAAATTTCCACCAGGCGTCGCAGTTACCCAGCCCGTCCAGAGCACGATGGTCGTGCAGTTCGATTCTTCGTTCGTTCCCTCGGGTGGGTGGAGATCGCTGAAGCGGACCTCACACCGGAGCGGTCCAGCCGTGCCGTCAACAAGTGCATCGTAGACTTGAGTCTTGGACGCAACGATTTGTTGGATCAAGTCGGCCGTTGGGGCGATGTAAGTATTTAAACTGGACATTCATGATTCTTCTTCTTCGCCATTCTTCTCGGTGTTGGGTGAGCCTCCTCCAAGTTTTCCACGCAAGCTTGGTGATATCGTCGGACCAACGGAACGTTTCTCTTTCTGGTTTCTATTCCAGTAGCAAATGGGTCCATCGGTCATCTGTGGTCCTGTTTATTCTTGATTGCACGCAGTTAAACATCTTTTAATGGTTCCCCAGACATCACTTAAGGAGGTTGGTGGTTACAACATCAGCGGTTTGTAGAACCATGTCCGAAGGTTTTGCAACCATACCAGTTCCAGCCTTTTCCCGAATATTTATTCAACGAGTTTAATATAGAACTCAGGCAATTTATTTCTGCAAAGAATGAGCCGTAATCTAGGTACAGAACCTGAAAGACTTTACACACTTTTACACATTTTTAGACCTTTGGTCTCTAAGTTTGGACAACCAGTTAACAGACCTTATTGCTCCTTGAGCCTCAAACATTTATCCCTGATTTTGTTAACTTCCAGGGAAAAGACCTCTTCATGGACTTAGATGATGGTGCACTAAAACTGATCGACCCGGAGAGTTTAAACACGTTGCACACGCAGCCCATACACACTATCCGGGTATGGGGCGTTGGCAGGGATAATGGACGGTTAGAACAAACCCAAAATAATAAATGGTAGTTTAGTTTATGGTAATGCCGTAATTGCTGTGAAGTAGGACATTGTGTTCGTCCATGTAACAATTCGTCGTACATGTTATATTTCATAGTAAAATAGACAAAAACTATTATTGTGATGTTGACAATGTAATAATCACAGATTTTGTAACAGCAGCTTTAGAACTGGAATATTAGTACCTAGATAGATTGCTAGAATTTTAGAGTGGTAGACCCCAAATCCATCTAATAACTAATAAGGTTTTTTTTTCACAACGCATTCTGGAAATAGTGAAAGGTATGGAAATGATTAAATAAATAAATTATTCATTAAGTAGATAAACCTCATAATTAGTACTGTCACAGGACTAATTTCGTTAAAAGTGGGAGTAGTATTGAATTCTGATTATGCCCTCCTGAATCACGAAAGTTTAGTTCCAAATTCTCTAGTAATTTTTGCGTGATGCGTCATGCGTCCATTTGAAAAACTACGCTGGGGTAAACGTCTGCACGAACAAACGAGACAAATTGTGACGAAGAAAAGAGAACATAGTAGTTCAATCTTTTCCCCTTGACTAACTTACTTCACCCCTTCTCCCCAGGGACTTCGCGTACGTAGCCCGCGATCGAGTGACGCGCAAGCACATGTGCCACGTGTTCCGATGCGAAGCACCAGCGCGCTCCATCGCCAACGCGCTGCGAGACATCTGCAAGCGCATCATGATCGAGCGCTCGCTGCAGCCTCCGCCGCGCCCCACCGACCTGCCCGCAGCCAGGCGGCCGAGGCCACTGTCTGGTAGGTTTCACCTAATCTCACATCAGGTCAATTAATTTCCGGTCATGGGTCAGGATCTTCAAGTTATGCGACCAGATTCTGCCTTCTGTATTCCTTAGAACGGATAAAAAAGCAAACTACTTTGAAGAACTGATAGTTGTTGGGGCTTCAAGGTACTCAAATAGAACCAATATCTTCTCTTTGAAGGATCGAAGTTCTCCAATACCTTGAGCTCTAGGTCTTTTCTTTTTGCTTTTTCACTTTCACCTCAACGTAATTTTATCTTTGGATTGCGACATTTCTTTTTCCACTCAAACTTCGATATCAATTCACCGTTGGACTCTGAAAATCTTGACAAATAATTTTCAGACCAATCTACGGATATAAAAAATTCCATATTTTTAAAAACTTTTGACATGTGATGTTGCCCGAGTTAAGCAAAATTTTTCTTGGTTTCAGGAGCATCATTCCCCACACCAATGGAGGAGCCTCGTAAGACGGTCCGGGCGCGGTACCTGGGCAGCGCGGAGGTGCCGCGAGCGACAGGCATGGACGTCCTCAACGACGCAATAGACAGACTGGCGGCCGCTAGAGCACCCCCCGCCTGGAGACCTGTTGCAGTGGCTGTGGCTCCCTCGATGATCACGATCACAGAAGAAGGGGTAAGCGATCAATAGACTCTCTAGACTGGATTATGCTCGCCACTTCGTCCCTATTTAACCCACTTAGGGGTAGAATTTCGAAAAATCCTTTCTGAGTGGATACCTACTCTTTACAAAGAACACGCTCTCCAAATTTCATGTCTCCAGGACCAGCGGTTTAGGTTGTGCGTTGATATATAAGTCAGACTTCGAATTTTATATATTATACAGAAGATTTGATGAACATATCTTCTTCATTATTACCTTCGTCAATTAGATACCTACCTGTGTAGGTATATTATTCCAACTAAGTATTAGATTAATGTTGTTGTTTGGGTTTTGGGATAGCAAGGCAGTAAGCCTTTAGTTTTGGGTTATATAATTCTCAAATGCGGTTGGGTAGTGTTCGAGATCTCTTCTGGTGCAAAATTCCTCAGTGTTCCTCAGTGCGTGTTGTGAGTGGTGACATAATATGGATCCGAGTGTTCAGTAAAGCCAGTGGTTTTCCAGGATTTTCAGCTGGCAATACAAGCCACTGTCGCGCCGATCACGGTCTATTCTGATTTGTGGATTGCACCGCCATCTTAGCATCAAACGTCATTGTGATGCATATAAAACTGTCCTTTAAAGGTCCTTTAAGCTAGACACCGGACGTTACGGCTGTGCAAACAAAAAGAAGCCTCTTTCGCGCCATGCGTGATAAATCTACAAAAACAATCGAATCCTACGCACATTAAATACCACCGGTGGACAATTGTGCTGTGCCGTGCTCATCCTTTGTGTGCTGGTGATTTTTGTACGTTCCAAATCAAGTGGTAGTTTTTGTAAGCTGTAGATTTTGAGGAAATCTGACATAATGAACATCATCTCTTCGTATTTTTAATAACTCTAACGGTCCTTCGATAGCTCCCCAACAACGAGGCATGTTCGCTATATTAATACCTGTGCTTAATCGCCATTATTTCCTTTTCCAGGAAAGCAATCCACTGGTGGAATGCCGGGTCCGCTACCTGTCGTTCCTGGGCATCGGGCGCGACGTGCGGCGCTGCGCGTTCATCGTGCACACTCCTCAGGATCTGTTCGTGGCGCACGCCTTCCACGCCGAGCCCTCTTCTGGCGCCCTCTGCAAGACTATTGAAGCTGCTTGCAAGGTAAGCCACTACGTAGTCCCCTGGTGGATTGCCGGAGACTGCGACGAGAAAGACAACGAGGAGACGAGAAGTGAAGGGGAGGATAAGACGGAATATGAGTTTGTTGTGGGATCTTCTCAGACCTGGGCGCGTTTGGAACCCTCGGAAAACCGATAGACGTTGGGATCCCAAGGTGCTGGAATGGCGACCTGGCACGGGAAGACGCAGTGTTGGAAGACCCTCCACTGTTCATCATATAGTGGAGCCAAGTGCCCTGCACGTATTGTTGAGGGATTTCTCGGCGTCCAAAATAATAATGCACTGTATTACACGTTATAGGTATTTATTAGTAAAGAGAACAACTATTAATTAATTAAGACACAGATTCGTCTGACGTGTTCACTTTTCGTTGTCTTGTGTGAAAGTAAATGTGTGGTCCGCTAGTCGTACGCGGTCGCGTAACACGCGAGCCGTTGCCGACGCGCGACCTTCTCAACGCGGCCGGATAACCGCGGCTATCCTGAACAAGGTGGACGGACGACATCAAACGAGTCGCAGGGATCCGCTGGATTCAGGCGGCGCTAGACCGTGGCGTGTGGAAGACCCTACAAGAGACCTATGTCCAGCAGGACGTCTATCGGTTGACAATGATGATGATGTATGAGTAGAACAAAGCAGCGTCAGTCAATCTCCACCGGTTTGTCCACAGCTGCGCTATCAGAAGTGCCTGGACGCGCACGGCGGCGGCGCGGTGGGGGGCTGCGTAGGAGGCGCCCCGCTGTCGGGCGAGGCGGCGCGCGCGTCGCTGGGGCAGGCGCTCAAGTCCTTCGTGGGCTCGCTCACCGGCCGCCGCGCCTCCTGAGCTACTCCTGCAGGTACTTGCTTATTACACTTTATCACTACTATATACAGGGTTCCAGGAAAATATGACACGATCCCGTTAAGGGGTTATAGTACAAGACAATTAGCTATCAAACGACCCCTAAAGTGCTTATGCAAAAGTGCAGTGTATCGTTTTCGAGTTATCCATTTTTTTATTTTGTTCTAGGTAACTAAATGGGTGTTTGCCACTTAAAACATTAGTAAAAAAGAGAAACAATGTATTTCATCAGATTTTTTTTATTTCTTGCTAGTACATACCTTTGTTGATAATAATAAACAGTAGAGAAATCTTCAAGCATTATAAAATTACAGCACAAAAACTGTACAAGTTTTCGATTTTTAAATTTAATTCTTTGAATAACTTGCAAATTTTCTGTAAAAATTACTATGGCACTTATCCTGCAGATTATTTTAAAAATATCCATACGTACGTACGTATCCATTAGTACATAAAAATGTCAGGGAAAATAATAAAATTAAGAAAAAATGACATAACAAAAAGACCGTAGAAAATTCTAACAAATGCTATCGTCAAAGAATTAAAACAGAATCAATGTAAAAAAGACTAATGCAAAATGGTTGAAGATTATTTTTCAATGGGGTCAGAAGGTAAAATAAAATCAGTCAACTGCAAGTCGGGCTCGCACACGCAGGGGTACCATCGTACAAGAAATAACACTTTTTATTTATTTTTAATTTTCATGACGGCCATTTTGTAATTTTTAGTATTTGTAGTTTTAGCGGTAATAGAAATACACATTCTGTGAATATTTCAAGTCTCTACCTATTACGGCTCACGAGATACAGTCCATTGACAGACAAACGGACGGCCGGACAGACGGACGGACAGTCGGACGAATATAAATTAATTAATTAAACATTAAATTATTTTTCAGGAAACTCCCAGCGGTCGTTAACGAGGAGCGCTTCTGCATAACGCACCTTCGCAGCCGCGCCGAACGCGTAACGTTCGCGAGTAGTATCCGCGCCGAACGCGTAACGTTCGCGAGTAGTATCCGCGCCGAACGCGTAACGTTCGCGAGTAGTATCCGCGCCGAACGCGTAACGCACCCGCACCCGCACCGCAGGGCACGCTTTCTGCTGTGTTCTTTATCATTTCCGATATAATAATGTCAAGGCGTGTAATAATCATAAACTATAGGTAATACCTACTTATTAAATAATGATATAAAGTCAGTGAAGCTATTTTTTAAGTCATAAAGATTTACCTAATTAAAATTAAAATTTTGTTTTGTGTTCAAGTCACGGCAAAATAATACGCTAACGGCAAAATAACAAAAAATGCAATGATGAAAAAATCATCAAAAACTCTAGAATTTTCTTAATACAAAATGTGATCACTATTAATGTATTATCTTTGTCACTATGGAGATAAAAATCAAGATAGAACAACATTTATTTTAGGCTTTTCGAAAAAAAATACAGCTAAACTTAATTTAGCTTAGTTTTTCACGTAATTTTTTTTACTTCGTCCTTTTACAAGGACCTGTGCATAATCAAATCTATATTTATAATGCAACCTAAAAAAATCTGTAATTAATTAATTCCATAATACAAAAGATTTTGAAGTCTCTACAGCACAAACGAATCGCTTTGCAAAGAGTGGAAGTTTAAAGTGACCGATAAAAAAAAATTTACCCTACAAAAACCATAATAAGTAATAACTCAACACTAGTGTTATAACACAACAGTACCTAGTGTTGCCATGCTGAAGATTTTCTCCCATTTTTTTTATAAAACCTACTTATTTCTAAGCATACATCATACTACATATCTATCTCACAGCAAATCATTTAAATGATTAAATTTACTTCGTCCATTTCATATTGTTAAATATTTAGTTATTAAATTTACATTCACATAAGAATCACTGCTTTTATCACAGAGTTAAGATTTGTTCACATTTACATTCACATGCTGTGTAGCGTACCTACTTGTAAAAAGCCTTTACTTACAATGAAATATAATTATTATAAAAATATCATTATAATAATCATAATGCCATTCAAATATTATAATCTGTTTTAATAAAAACTGACTGAAAAGTATCACACCTAGCTATGCTATATATGGCTATGCTGCTCTTTACTTTTTGTACAGTTTTTATAGAAACTAATAAGTTTTGTCCATGAGTAAATGTATCGCCGAAAGCATTGATGTTATTCACAATTTTATTTATAAAAAATGTAGGTATTTATGTTGATGGTCTCATAATTTTATAGTTACCTTAATACCTAGTCGTAGTAAATATTTATGTTATGGTTTTGTAAATTTTAAGTCGATATTTTATAATGTGTAAATTTAAGTCGACTGTTTTGTAGAACGGTTTATAGTCAAGTTTACGCTGTAAAATTAATAAACACAATCAATAATTTGAAATATTAATAATTATTATGTAAAATAATTCGACGCCTGTTTTGCCATAATCAAAAATCTTTTCCCCAGATCCGCAGGGGTTTTATAAGATGCTACAGTAAAAATTAAAAGTGGCAACACGGAAGCGTTAATTATTACTAGTTAGGCTGCGTGTAGACTAACGAAAAAAACGATTGCAAATGTGAGAAAAAATTATCAAGTGAAACAATCATTTCTATAAGTTAAAAAGTCTGTAACGATGATTTGGATTGATAATTTTAAAATATCATTATAGTCAAAAATAAGTATTAATGTGTAAGAATAAACACATTATTTTAACGTCTATTTAAGCCATAATTAAGATCAAAATTAGTATGTAATGTTAATAGATAATTAATATGCTGATGTTTTAATGGCGTTTGTACATACAATTTGATGGATGGAATTTAACTAACTTTAGTTTTAGTAAAATGGAATGATACTTGGTAAATTTCCAACAAGAAACATAAAATGACGATAAAGTTTTATGTTTCTAGTTGCAAAGTTTGTTTCGAGCACGGTATGAAGAAATTGTGTCACTTAAGGGCGGCCACATACTTAGCTACTGACATTCTATGTTGCTTAAATATGAATAAAAATGATCGTCGTAAAGGGTATGCCCTATAGGTACATACAGAACATTGGTTGATAAATAATATCATATGATAAAATCATCTTCAGCTTACGGCTGTCATTTTTCTAAGCTTTAGCGTTTTTAACAGCATTTAGTAGCTAAATTAGTGTCCGTTCTTACTGATTTCTTGAATATGAATGGGATATCACGATGGATGTAGAATAGCTATACAAATAGGACTCTACGTGTATAGGTAAAGAGTTTATTTTTGCTTAAGCTTGTATAAAATACGTACCTATTGAATTGCGAAAGATAAAATATTTTTGGTAAAAACATCGCGATGAATATTGATATATTTACGATGTTTAGCTTATCTAAAGTTAGTTTTTGGCGTAAAGATGCCACTATACAATACAAAACGACGTAATTTTTAAAGAACTGTTCACAAATTAATGTCTATTTATTTGCCAATTTGGCTAGAATCAGAAATATTATATTTTTTATCGCATGCCTCATTGTAACAAGGGTGTCTGAAATCGTTGAGCTTTCAATAACTATACATATTTGTATTTAATATCCTAAAAATATGCGCGATATATAGATACAAGCAAAATAAACCTCTATAAACGCCATTTTGTAAATAGTCAAAACAAGATGGCCATTAAAATTGTCAGTTATAGTCACGGTAAGTATATCATACATATTCAGTTTATTTTTAAATGTGTGTAAGTATAAAAATCAGTAAACTTGTGTAAATAGGGCGGCGGGACCCACGTAAGCAAACGGCGAATTAATTTAAAATCACTGAATCTAAAACGTATATTAACGTGTTTTTGTGTCTATAACAGTTTTAAAATAGTTTATCTAAATGTATGTATGTAGTAAGGATGTCTATGATCTTGTGCAAGTTTTCCTGCCTTTGCAGTAGATTAATTATTTAAATTAAAAGAAAGCGTTTTGTTCGCATCAAGGTCATTTTCGAGCCTCAAAAATAGACTAAGGCGTTCGTTAGATATCACAAATTAGCTTCAAAATATACCTGCATACCTTCTTCATATACCTATTAGTAATCAATGTTGCTTGTCGTATGGAATCTTCATATACTTACAAATTACAATCAATTTAATTCAATAATGTCGGTCGGCTATCTTATTTCTTATATTGGAAATGTTTAACTTAATAAACACGAATACGAATTTTCGAAGGTTATCCCGCTTTGGATATCGGGGTTCGGGATAGAATACCCCTTTCTTTTTCTTAAAATTGAAGTACCTACCTACAAAGAGAAGATCTCTTGTTGTCTTTTAACATAATTATCTAAACTCAAGCGTTTTATTTATTCAAGATTTCGAAATGTACCGGCCGGCGTTAATCAATTAGATCTACTGTAAATGATACACTGAGTTGTTCTTATTATACGTAAACATAGTTTTATTCACACGTTAATGTTAAGTATCTATAATATGTCATTGTTTATACAAAATGATATTCATATATAACGGGTGGTTAATAATAGTTTAGGGACCGTTTTTTATATCGCAAATTGAAAAATAACTTGTCATAGTTTTTGTCTATAATTGGTAATATTTAATCATTACTATATTAAAACCGTATTTGATGTATACTTAATAAAATTGTATTGGTGTATGAATGTTTTATAAATTACGTGACATAATAGTATTATATTGTAAATGTTAATACATTATATTGGGTGTAACAAATGTTTTACATAACTTTAAAATGGTAATATTACTTTAGAGTTAAAAAAAAGCATCTTGTATTACAATATTACAGTGATCATGTTATATAACGTATATTTTATAATTTGTAGTAACTTTTGTCAGCGTTGTAAACTAATGTACTTAATTTTATAAAAATTGGTCCCTAAGCGCGGCGTTTCGTCCGCTTGTTTGTAACCACCCTTAGTTGCAATAGCTCGATTGCAAGCTTTGACTGCCCCTTATCGGACGAAGTGTATGTCAATATTTTCTATAAAATATAAACTTTATAATGTAGTCATTAGTTAGCTTCAAAATTACAGTTTCTAGCTCACGGATGGGTTATATCGGTGGGAATTAAAATTTAAACCGTCATCGCTTTGACAGCTTAAAAGCCTTAAGATTGTGGCTTTTAATAAATAATTTTGTGAAATTAATAAAAAAAATATTATAAACACATTTGTCTTGGGTTTTATTTTATTTGTATTTGGCAACATTAATTTTTCCCTTTTCATCCGCCTTTTAATTTATTAAGGTGTGACTAATTCTGTTGTACTCAATCGTTTAAATCTATTGCTATACCTTTCATAATGTTGCTTGCGGAAAAGTATGGCACTATTTTTAGACCTGTTAATTTAGTTTAGTTTAGAGATTGTGTACAAGAGAATCGGCCCCATTACCTAGGTACTTCATTTGCGTGATCACTCTGAATTTTGTGCAGGCGTTTTGATAAGTAGCATCTACCACCACACCACACACAGACCACAGCTACGCGATTGTGGTAGAATGACAGTTACAATGTCACGATCGCAATCACCTCTGATTGATTGACGCTCGCTCACTATTGGCTACAATGCATTGTTGCAACCAGAATAGCACAAATTCAGCCAATCACAACAATTGAGATTGTAATAATGATTGATGCAGGTTTTACGAAATCGCCGTACAGCTTTACGACCAAGAGGTTCCGAGACGGTCAAGCGGCTTGACCTCAAACACGTAGATTTGTTTTAGGCACCACCGCAAACCCCAAAACATAAACTTCTTGCCCAGATGAAAAATTCGCGGGAATTTCATTTCTTGGTTGAAATTGGTGCTTTACCATGTGGAGATAGAGGTCAAATATATTGTTAAATTTTAGAAATTTGCTGCTAGTATGAATTATTGGCCCTTGATGTCACAAGATAGCGGAAATTCCAGCTAAGATATCACCAATATGGCGGAGTTTGTCCAATTCTTAGGCCTAGGGTGGATAAACGGAATTGCCTACCTACTGCTACAATGCAGGTTATTACTAGGGTGAAAATAAAAATACCATAATATCTATTCATTATAAATATTTATTCATCATTATTCATTACATTGTTGGACATTATTTCAAATTCCAGGATATTTTACATCATAATTAAAAAATAAAACAGAAATTGTATCATAACTATTTGTTTTCCCTTTCAACAAAAACTTATTATTTATTCATTTATATAATTTACAGTTATACATTAACACGGAAGCATACTTAGGACTCGCGACGCGAAAAACCGGCATAGATCACGGTAAAAGTCTCCATGGCGTGTTACTTGAAAGCCTCATAGATGGCACTTTTCATGCCCTTCCAAGGAGGTACTTATCCCGAAAAATTAAAGTTCCCGCGGAATTTTTAAAAACCCTAAATCCAAACGATCGAAGTCGCGGGCATCATCTAGTACCCGATAGACGTCCACAGCTGGACATAGGTCTCTTGTAGGGACTTCCGCGACTCGTTTGATGTCGTCCGTCCACCTAGTGAAGGGGGGGGGTCTTCCAACGCTGCGCCTTCCGGTGCGAAGTTGCCATTTCAGGATCTTGGGAGTTGGAACCCCAAGTACTCGTAACAAATAAATGTCGTATCAAAGCCGAATTAAAAAACAAGTAACACTATCCGCAGGTATCTAAAAATACTAAATACTAAATCAATTTAAACTACTGTGATTTTGTAGTACAAAAGTCTGCCTCTGAAGGGCATGGAGTGGACAGCGCCATCTATGAGGATTCTAATTAATACACCCCGGAAAGAGTATATTTTGACGTTTATTTGGATGAAGGTATTCGAGGTATTCTTACGGTGACATAGTGAGTAGTATTAGCGAGTTTCAGTTAAATTTGATTACGTCGCGAGGCGTAAGTATGTTTCCAACTTTACTCAACGGACGAGTAATTTATATAACACATATTTTGTGGCTAATTCCATTGTACAATATCTAAATTGACAGATCTAAGTCTAGTGGGATATCTCATTTTAGTTTAATTAATAGATTAGTTTACAGAATTATCCATAACGTGGTTAATTTTGTAGTACAATTGATATCCCTTTCGTAATGCTCCCTGCAGAAAAGGATAGCACTAGATTTGCCAATTTAGTGAGCGCGCTCCCATAGTAGGTAGTTGGAAGGTCGGAATTGTTCGTGCGTAATCGTACGTGTTCGCACGAGTCAAATTCGTACGAAAACGCAAGACCAAAGTGCGACTAGCCTTAATATCCCTACATAGGTATAGTTTCGGATCAATGCGGTTGCATTATCATAAAAAAAAAAAAAAAGTAATTTTATACGTTTTTTTATTACATTATTATTAACAGCTATTTTATTTATATGTATAAAATAAACTCATACATTAAAGAAAATACAAAATTATTTTGATAGTGGAGTTGTATATTTTACTTATAGTTGTCATAAAGCATCATCCAAATCTGCGCGACGAAAACGACTACGAAGCGGGAGCGTCCATGAATCAATAAATTCGACTGCATTGCTTACTCGTAATACCTACTTGCCTAGTGGTTAGGACGTCCGCCTTCTAATCGGAGGTCGGGGGTTCGATCCCGGGCACGCACCTCTAACTTTTCGGATTTATATGTGCGTTTTAATTAATTAAATATCACTTGCTTTAACGGTGAAGGAAACCTGCATGCCTGAGAGTTCTCCATAATGTTCTCAAAGGTGTGTGAAGTCTACCAATCCGCACATGATAATGATGATGATTATGTACTTTCAGGCGTAATACATACTTGATTTACAAAATATACTTTTCGCAAGAAACTTTTTAGACATGATCCTTTTTTAATAACTGGACATTTCTAGAAGAGTACCTATTCGTAGGCGTTATTTAAAAATACATACATTTGTGGTAGATCTGTTTTGCATAACTACATCTGAATAACTGTGTACTAAATAAAAACATGCATGTCCTGCAAATTGCTATTGCGCTGGAGCCTGGAACCATGACTCATTAACATCGAAATGACGTCATTTTGACGTCAGCCGAAATAAAAATATACCATCAGCTCGAAATTTCAGTCTAGTGCTGACGTCACTAAAATGGCGGCCACGCCGCATTAGAAATTTGCGGCACTTATAAAACTTATAATTGTGTACTAAATAAAATCATGTAAAACTATATCTATCGAACGTTTTATACAAAATACAGTGTTCTATAATACAGACCTTAACTATCAAAATAAGCGAATAAAAAAAAATCATATTTTGTGAAAACATTCAAATTCATGCCATTTTGAACCTTACACGAACGCAATAGGAACTTGTAAAGGTGTATTATTAAAGTAAAACTTTATTAGGCGAGACTTGAGAGTAACTCGGATCGCGTACTTCTAGCCATATTTAAAATGGGCGCCAAACAGAACAGCTGTTTTGAGGCCGGCATCTTTTATCGAGGTGTTTCAAAGTACGATGTAGGTTAGTGTTGTAGATAACAAGCTCTATTTTGTACTTAATACATAATATCACGATAAGCTGTGATAGCCTAGTGGTTAGGACGTCCGCCTTCTAGTCGGAGGTCGGGGGTTCAATCCCGGGCACGCACCTCTATCTTTTCGGAGTTATGTGCGTTTTAAGTACATAATTAAATATCACTTGCTTTATCATATAGTAAGTACAAAATAGAGCTTTTTATCTATGGCAATAACTACGTATGACGCTACGGATTGTATTATTTTTCATTATTATCACCCAAGGGTCAGAGCAGAAAGAACGCATCGCGTCTGTACCATGTTACTATAAAGGTGAACGCACACTTATCCGAGCCGAACGCGTCGAACGAAACGAATTTTGGAATTCTGTATATGAAATCTCATGAAACCTAGCACACTTCTCCGCGTCGAATCATCCGAATCTGCAAGAACCCCAGAAGTGAGTGAAGTGAGTGATTCTAATTTGAATCGATTCCTTTGGCGCGGTCGATTCTTCTTGTGCGGATATGAGTGCGAGGCCTTCTTGACTTCGATTCGTTCGACGCGTTCGGTTCGGATAAGTGTGCGTTAACCTTAAACCGTACCTCAGAACTCAAGGTCTCACATAATATTATAGGACTTAAAACTAAAAGATTTATATATTCATAAACAAAATTTCAATAATAATTAATAATGCTAAAATTATATTTACACAAAACGTAAGAGAATACAGGGCCGTGAATTTTCAGAAATAATTCTATACTCTGCATTGACATTATATTTTTTATTATGCGTAAAAAATGAGTTCTCACGCGCCATTGTGGCAAATTTCTTGCCAACAGTACGATTTAAAGGTAACCGTACTTTTGACATGACAGTTGACCCGTTGAGTTAAAATGGCGCGTGAAAAGTCTTTTTGTACGGACTATAATCACGCATCGAGGTCTATGTCATCGTCAATCTATCTGTAATCTGTCGATAGGTTACTTAGCAACGTTATTAAATGTATCGAAAAAGACCTTACCATTTTTAGGGTTCCGTAACTCCAAAGGAAAAAGAAACCTTTCTAGGATCACTTCTTTGTATGTCTGTAGCTAAGTGACTTATCGACAGATCGCTGATAGATTGATTATTAATTTTAGTCGTAAGAGCTAGCGCGCACCACGGTTTTCCGTACGTTTTTTCTCGCAAAATCTGTGAACTATAGAACTATATAGAAGCGCGCGCACTGCGGAATTAATTCCGCACCGGATTTTCATAGATTTCAGTTCAAATTGACGGATTTTAAAACGCAGCGCAACTCGCCGCACAGCGGTGCGCGCTAGCTTTTAATGGAATTAATATTATTTTCAGGAATTTCCGTATTTCAGTTAGATTTTTTATAACACATAATTTTCACTGGTATTTAAAAAATGATTTGAATATCGATCATTCATTATAAAATTCGTTTGAAAATACTACAATTTCAACATACAACAATATTACAAAGTCACTGATTTAAAATGGTTTTAACATTTTTTTTAAATAATCGCTAACTATAGTTATAAAAGCTTTGTATGGGAAGCGGAAGAACTAAATTTTGTCAAACAAATTGTTCACACTGTATCATTAATTTACATATTTTATCAATTCTAGATCCTATAGTAATAAGCGGCCATCTTCAATAAATATACTATCATATCATCTATATGTATATTATCATAATCTAACAATATCGTCTCATGATTTCTTCATCTTAAAACTGGGATGCTGGCACTCATCATCCTGGAAACAAATGAGATGGGACTTTCTTATCAGACTTAGAAAAAGGTTTTCTAGAAATAGAAAAGCGAGTCGGGACTTGCACACGGAGGGTGCCGTATCATCGCACAAGAAATCTTAAACCAGTATAGTAAAAAACCGGCCAAGTGCGAGTCAGGCTCGCGCAATGAGGGTTCCGTACTACAGACGTATTTTTTCAACATTTTGCAGGATAATTCAAAAACTATAATACATAAAAATAAATAAAAATCTGTTTTAGAATGCACACTTGATATAGTTATCTTACTTAGAAAATTGAAAATACTAATTATTAGTTCATGATCACAATTTTTTTTTTTTTGTGTCATGTAACCACAAATTCACGGTTTTCAGATTTTCCCCCCTAATGTCTGCTATAAGACCTACCTGCCTGCCAAATTTCATGATTCTAGGTCAACGGGAAGTAACCTGTAGGTTTCTTGACAGACAGACAGACAACAAAGTGATCCTATAAGGGTTCAGTTTTTCCTTTTGAGGTACGGAACCCTAAAAATGAAGATTTATCCCAGAAAATGAAAGAGTTCCTACGGGATTTAAGAAAAAGAAAACGTAAACCCACGTGGACAAAGTCGCGGGCATCAACTTGTATACAAATGAAACACTAACCTGTGACAGAGCTATATCCATCCATTTTCTTTAAAGAAGTTCGTTCTGCGCTGAAACAAATCGTTATTTGTAGATTAACTCTTCTAAATAATTTTAAATACATATCAAAAATTGCGTAACCGGCAGGAATCGAACCTGCATCTTCTGGGTTCGCGCCCGATGCCTTGACCAACTCGGCCACGGTTTCGCTTACCGCCCGTGACGAAATTTGTGATACGTATGTTCTCTCAGTACTGAAGCGACTGTTATGTTTCTTGAAGTGTAGGTAAAACACTAAAAAATTATAAAAAATATAACTCTTCTAAGTCGTATAACACTTATGCAGGCTATTTCATACACATGCCGCAGGGGCAATATAATAGGAATGTGACCCTAAATTGCATCCTTGATTATTATGTGAACAGGCAAACAGGGGCAATTTTCTAGACTGACTTATTACAGTGCCTATATTCGCTTGGTTTTGACATTTTAGTTTAAGTTTAATTTTATGATTTGCCTGTATTTTATAAACAAATATTTAGTCACACTCAATAATCACAACTGTTAACTATATTTGTCCGCCGCCATGGCTAATGTGCTGGACTGTTTCTTAGATTTAACATCTTATGTACCACATTATGCAAATAAAGAATTATTCTATTCTATTCTATTCTGAATAGAATAGAAAATATATTTTTATTCAATTGAGTATTTTCATTTGATACTTATACCTATATCAATAATTTGTAAATAAAAAAAATAAAAAAAATAATAATTGAAAATCGGTTCTAATTTGACGAAATTGGGTATTTGACTACATCAAAAATAAATTATTTCTCAGTGATTATTAAATAGAGGGTCTTCCAAAAAACGTAAAATCCACGTCCTTTGTTGGTTTTAAGTGTAATAACCATTTTAAATTATCGATTAAACTAAAAAAAGCACGTCAAATGATTGTGACGTCACACACCGGTATTTCATAGAATCTCGCATACTAAGCGCACGTTTTGACGTTTGATAAAAAGTTACTGATTTGACTAGTTCTCAAATACCGTATTAGAGAAAAATTCTAAATGGCCCTTCCGCCGTGCGACTTAGAGCCCTCGCCCATGGCGACTTTTTGTAGCGATGCTGTCGCGCGTTTACTAAACACACGCCAGCATCACTACTAACGCGTGTTAGTCGGATTAGCAACGCGCTACTGCATCGCGACTGTATCGATGCGGAAGCGCGACAGCATCGCTACAAAAAGTCGCCGTGGGCGAGGCCTCTAAGAATGCCCCCGCAACAGATGTGTGAGTAGCCTTAAACAGACTAACCAATTGAGAAGGTGGAACGTCCACCTTACACAAGAAAGTGGTAAAGCTCTTACAGTACGCGGCAAAAAGTAATGTACATCGGCCTTTAGAATGACATTTCGGCTTTAGCGCACGGTTGTCTCCATCACTCATACCTATGTGACGTTTTGTCGGTCTCAATGACAGAAACAACGCTCTACAAATCTGCTGTCTCCTAAATGTCAATGTACATTACTTTCTGCCGCGTACTGTACATCAAATACACACAAAAGCTGTGAAGAATATTGATGAACGAATAGCCATTTCTATCATGATAGGTAGCGCAGACAGAGACGAATGCAAAAAATTTGGTTATGACAATAAAAAAAATCGGTCAAGTGGGGGTCGGACTCGCACACGAAAGGTTTTGTAGCATAGTAGGTAAGTAATTTTTTCTATATTTTTAGAGTTCCATACCTAAAAAGAAAAAAGGCACCCTTATAGGGTCACTTCGTTGTGACCTTATAAGACTCGCGCTTTGCTGCTTGAATTCAAACACTAATATGGGTTAATGAACATTAAGAGGGCTCTGTTTTTACCTCAGACTAAGTATTAAGGAGACATTGGGGCCGATTTTCTTGTACACAAAAACTAAACTAACAGGTCTAAATCTAGTGCTATCCTTTTCCGCAAGTAACATTATGAAAGGGATAGCAATAGATTTAGACGTGCCATTTTAGTTTAGTTTAGAGATTGTGTACAACGGAATTAGCCACATTGGCCCCGATTCTCTAGTCTCTCTCTAAACTAAATTTAGAGTATCTGCATCCTTTTCTTTTTACTAATACTAAAAAAGGAACGGAACATGACTTTCACATTTAAAGACTCTAAAATTTAGTGCACAATACAAATTTAAACAGTAGGTTCGCGAGTGCGTGCTAAAATCACGGGTTTTACCACCAAAAAATTAAATTTAGAAATGTCAAACTGCTTCTGTCCTTTTCATATTACAATAGTAAGAAGAGGGTGCGAATACTCTAAAATTAGGTTGTGCTTAGAATCGGTGCCATTGGCATTAAAATAATAATACCTTGTTAAAGCAAGCTAGATGTATAGAAAAGCTCTGAAGAGTGATAGAGACATAAACACAGTTTGTTGTCTTTGTCATAGTTTAGCTTTTTTTTGTTGGGCACATTGTAGTTTGTGCCCAACAAACCTCTGTGATAGTAATTTATTGCGAATATTACGAGGTTTTATTTAGTTTTCTGTTTTAAATTTAGTATTGAAGGTGTGTAGAAGCCATTTATGGTGCATTGCTGTGTAAAAGTTGTAGCGAACGCAAATTATGAAACATAACCTTTCATACGTACGTATGATTTCTTTTGTTGTTTTGTCCCTTTCGGGTATACACCTCTGACTACTCTCCTTGATTCTTAGTCTGAGGTTTTTACCCTTTGGCTACGGAACCCTAAAAAGCATATATAAACATAATGCTATAATGAGGAAAACCTGTGCAAATGAATATGCCTCCGTCAAGTCAATGGTTAATGGTTAGGTAATGGTGGCAATGGGAAGTGACCACAGAGCTAGCAGCGTACAGACAGGGCAAAACTTACAACTTGTTCTTATCGCTATGTGCGTCACCGATAACGACGGGCCGCTTGTGTGTGTGTTTGGAAGACTCGTGCTTAGCTGCTAGAAGTCAAACACGAGGGTTAATTACCCTGTTCTAATACTAATGGGATCATCTTGACACGTCTACGAGCTAGACAAGACGGACGGACGGACGGTCAGACAGACAGCAGTGACATTAAGAAGGTTCCGTTTTTACCCTTTGGCTACAGAACCCTAAAAGAAACTCTAATGAGGAAAAACCTGTGCAAACGAATATGCCTTCGTCAAGTCAATGGTTAATGGTTAGGTAATGGTGCCAATGGGGAGTGACCACAGAGCTAGCAGCGTACAGACAGGGCAGAACTTACAACTTGTTCTTATCGCTACTTGCGTCACCGATAACGACGGGCCGCTTGTGTGTGTGTTTGGAAGACTCGTGCTTAGCTGCTTGAAGTCAAACACGAGGGTTAATTACCCTGTTCAATGTCCATATTAAATACTAGCTTATGCTCGCGACTTCGTCCGCGTGGACTACACAAATTTCAAACCCCTATTTCACCCCCTTAGAGGTTAAATTCTCAAAAATCCTTTATCAGCGGATGCCTACGTCATAATAGCTATCTGCATGCCAAATTTCAGCTCAATTCGTCTAGTAGTTTGAGATGTGTGTTGATAGATCATCAGTCAGTCAGTCAGTCACCTTTTCTTTTTATATATTTAGATTAATAATTAATAATATTATTTCCAAGCATAGATACCATTTATATTGTGTAAACTGTTACTTACCACTGGTAATAACACCATAGGAATTGCAGTTAAGGGGAGTGGGTTCTTGAGAGTGCTGAAAAGCGTAAAGAGTTCATTAATGACTTATATTCATGACTAATATTCTCCTTAAGGTCTGGACTCCACCAGAGCGGAGATGTGCGGAGATGTCTGAAGCGGAGACAAGAAAAGATGTTTTTCAGCAAGGGGTATCCACCGAAGCTGTAGGGAAATAGACAACATCATGGGAGTTCTCTGTAATATTCTCAAAATTTACAGAGGTGAAAACTCTGTTTGAGGCATTTGATTATGTTAATCACAAAATAACTAACTTAAACTTAGCCTCTATGGCATCAAACTTATTGCACTTGATTTCATTGCCTCTTATTGACAGAATCAAAGCATATATAAATACAAATGTAGCCATAAGGTGCCTTGATGGGTGTACCACAAGGCTCAATATTGGGGCCCTGTTTATTTCCAATATATATTATTGGCAACCATACCATGTCAGCGATAGTTGTACATTTTACTGCTTGCAGATGACAGCCAGATGTTTTAAAAATGATAAAACTAAAGAAAATGTTGATGATGCTTATTGCATTGATTGTGGTAGTTTACTGTGAATAACTTGCTTTTGAATGCAAAATAAGTGTTTAGGTGTTTGTACTACCTAATGTAGAAACACTAAACATTGAGAACTCCAGGTTTTTAATAGTGATCTTGGATAGCAAGCTTCAATATAGAGACAATTTGGTTGATTCTGTTGTACGAAATCACGAAACTAAATTGTCTAAGGCACTGTCTCCACCTAAGCGGAGAGGAGAGATGTGTTCAGTCAACCAATCAGATTCATAATAAATAACGTGAAAAAATTATCACATGATTTTTTAAAATCTGATTGGCCAACCGCACACATCTTCTCTCTGCTCTGCTTAGGTGGAGACTGGGCCTTTAATGTATTGCTATCCCTTTAATTCCTGCAAAAAAGTAAAGTCTAAATAAACCTAGTTTAGCAGCTATCAGGAAAATCAGAAAATAGCTTTGTCTACTTTGCTTGTGTTATATTGTCATACAGCTTTTTTTAATGACCTAGCTTATTTGGTCGATTTTGTACAATATCTAGTTTATAGTTTAAGAAAATATGAATCTCACCTTCATCTCACTTAGATCCCTCATGACAGAATCAAAATCCTCTTTAGTAGGTTCATCTGTTTTCTTCCTCACAACACAATCCTTACCGCTAACACTTTTCTCAACACCACTCCTAACTTTCACATTGTTCTTCACTTTCTTACTATCACTTTTGTCACTTCGGTCCTTCAAAGGCACTATATTTTCACTTTTGTCCACTAATTTCTCCTCAACAAGTTCAACATCACTGCTACTATCGTCTACAGCTACAGGCTCCTGAACTACGTCACCTAAAGGATCTAGATCCGAAACTATTACTATGTCTTTCTTTTTCTTAACTTCCGGTGGTCTTTTATCAGGTTTCGCGAAAGTTGGTGAATGAGAAACAGATACTAAACCAGGCCTTGGAATATTACTTTCCGCTATTCTCATACTTTCTATCTGTTTTTTACTGAATTCCTCCTTACTTAGTTTCTCTATAGTTTTCGGACTTTTTTCTGGTTCTTTTTTATTGTGATTTGTTGTGTCTACATGCAGTGGTGTGTCTAATCTTTTATGTTTTGTTGTATCTACATGCAAAGGAGTATCTAATCTTTTGGGGTTGAGTTCCTTATCTTTAACTGTCTTTTTGTATTTATCTTTTTCTTTTTCCTTTTTATTTGTGACCATTTCGTTCAACGCTGCAGGTGATTTGACTCTTATTAGTGGTGCATCTTTAGGTTTTTCAGGCACATTATTAGTTTTTTTGTCTTTTTGATTTCCAGGTACAGCGGTTATAGTAATACTGCCTATAGTGCTCGGAGGGTTGTACAGATCGTCTTTACTCCGTTCCGAATCTTTTTTCTTATCATCCTTTTCTATAACTAGATCTTGGCTGAGGGAGTATGAGTTTAGCACTGTTCCGAAGATACTAGCGGGGTTGACTTTGTATTTGTCTTTGTCGTCATCAACGTTTTTGACAGTGGTGGTTACTGTCAAAGAGCTTGGGAACTGTATCTGTTCGTTGAACTGTTGTGTGCTCGTTATGACGGATTGCGAGGTTGACTGTGAGCCTAAGCGCGGACGTTTGATTTCTTTGCTCAAACTGAAAAACAAATATCGCAATTTGAATTGAGCTCATAAAAACGTTATCTATATTCTATATAATATTATAAAGAGGTAAAATTTTTAAGTTTGTTTGTAGGGGTAATCTCTGGAACTACTGAAGACAAGGTGACAAGAGATCTAAAAATATCTAATATTTTGCAGTCGTTATTATACTTTTTTCTACATTTCGTATAAGAAATATAGATGTGTATAGATGTATGCACCCAGGCCACTTGAGCTGACATTTTGTTATAGTCGACGCATTTTAAACTGAGTCGTCGAGTTATCAGTCTGTTTCGCTAGCTGGCACCTACGACCTGTAAGTGCGAGCGAAACAGACAGATAACCCGACGACTCAGTTTAAAATGCTTCGACTAGTGACCTGTCATCTACCTACTATGATAATTGTATGCTTTACTCACTCAGCCTGCCTCAGCAAGGTAGGCATCCGCACAAAGCCGGAGGGGAACAGCTTCAGCACCCTCGTGGCTAGCAGATTGGCGGCGGCTTCCGGCTCGCCCGCCAAAGCCGCCAGGCGCGCCAGAAACGCCCTGGCACGCGGACACCAGGGAAAGCGCCGCTTGGGCAGACGCTTGTCTACATAGCGTGCACCTTCCACTGTTGATTGGAGTTGGAGTTTTTTCCTGCAATAAAAGAAATAAAATATTATTGTATGATTTTTTTAGTTTACTTTCCTCCGCGTGGATTTAGGTTTTTAACAATCCTGTGGGAACTGTTTGATTTTCCGGGATAAAATGTCACTCTTCCAGGTCTTCAACTATACCCATGCGAAAAAATCAGGTAGAATCGTTGCTCCCTTGCGGCGTGATTGAAGGACAAACCAAAAAACACACTTTCGCAGAAAGTGTGTTTTTTGCTTTGTTCTTCAACTAGAACATCACTACCCATATTATAAATCTAAATATATAAAAGGAAAAGGTGACTGACTGACTGATCTATCAACGCACAGCTTAAACTACTGGACGGATCGGGCTGAAATTTGGCATGCAGATAGCTATTATGACGTAGGCATCCGCTAAGAAAGGAATTTTGAAAATTCAACCCCTAAGGGGGTGAAATAGGGGTTTGAAATTTGTGTAGTCCACGCGGACGAAGTCGCGAGCATAAGCTAGTTTTATAATATGGGTAGTGATGGGTTCTATGCAGAGAATGCTTACCTTTTCTCTTGCACTCGTTCACACTCAGCGTTGTAGGCCGCGATCATGCCTGGCTTGCGCTCCTCTATCAACTCCTTGAGCCTGGAAACATCACAAAATATATACCTAAATATAGATACTGACATACAGCTTTTAATAGCAGTGATAACCTAGAGTTAAGATGTCCGCCCAATCGGAAAGTCAGGGGTTCGATCTCTGTAACTTTTCAGAGCTATGTGCGTTTTAAGCAATTAAATATCACTTGCTTTAGCGGTGGTTTAACAGCCATTAAAAGCTGTATTTTGTTTATACAAAATCAGCTTTTAATCAATCACAATAACTTCGTTTCGAGCAAGTAGTCAGCCGCCGAATCCAACTCGGCTGGGCTTTGAGATGTCTTCTCGTTAAAAATTCCTCGGTGCTTGAAGACCAAACAGTGCATGTTGCTAGTGATGACATATGGATCCAAGTCATGGTCGCTAACTATGGGCCTCATAAGAAAGCTCAGAGTCACTCAGCGGGCGATGGAGAGAGCTATGCTTGGAGTCTCTCTATGTGATCAAATCAGAAAAATCAGTGTTAAAAAACGAAAGTAATCCGATATACGAGTAGATCTCCCTGGCGCAGTGGTAAGCACTGTGGTCTTATTACGGGGAGGTCCCGGGTACGATTCCTGACAGGAGTTTGTAATTTTATAATTTCTAAATTTCTGGTCTGGAAAATTTAAAGATCAAACCTACTACAAATAAAGATCAAACTTACAGTTAAGGAGGAGCTCACCTCTGTAAAGTCTCGACGATCTTAGCCTCCTTCTCGTCGGGAGTCAGCCGACTGACGTCCAATCGCTCAAGCGTTTCCTCCGCTTTGCGCTTATGACTTGTTGTATTAGTGCTTGAAGGCACGGGCGCGGAGGGGTGAGCAGATTCCGATGCTGCCGATGCTACCAAAAAAAAAATACTTTTAGAAGAGAAGCGTTATTGTCACGTGGCGCTCGGTCACTACTAATGTTTCATACAGATTCGAGTTTGTGTCGAGATATTTCATCATATCACTTGTCCAGATATATAATTGAACTTCCTACATTTAAGAGAAAATTGAAAAAAGTACTGATAGAAAAGACATATTACTCGATTGATGGATTACCTTTTAGAAAAGTTTTAATTTTTGACATTTGTAATACAATTTTTTTTTGTGACTATGTATTTGATGTGACTTATTTTGTCAAAACTATGTACACGTCGCTAGGTATATCATAGTCATATTGCATGCTAATAGGCAGAATTTGGCTGTGCCTTTTGGTTTTTGTAACATCTAAAATGTTTACCCAGATTCGCAATAAAGAAACTTGTATTTGTATTTTTTTTTTTATCCAAAAAAAGTGCCTACGAAAACAAACAAGTGTAATCGTTGGTACCGTTAAAGTGGATTCACTTAGCTACGTTAGAACCATTAAGATTTGTCCGTGTGTAAATTGGACGTGGACCCTAAGACAAACCGACCGGTGGAAGATTGACGCTCTGGAAATGTGTTGCTGGAGACGCCTCTTAAGCATATTACACAATTGAAGATTATCTAAATGATAAAAGAGCGTGGATTTGACCTGCAGCTCGTTCCGGCAACGCACAAGACTGCAAATACTATTTTATACATGGCATAATTTTTTACCTATATCAAATATTTGAAAAGAGCAACCGCCGAGTTTCTTGCTGGTTCTTCTCGGCAGGAAAGGCATTCCGAACCAGTGGTAGATGCATCCGACTATTCGTAAGCACTTGTAAAAGTTTATACGAATAAAAAAGATTTTCATTTTCATTTTCATTTTCATTTCATTTTCATTCATTTCATTTCATTCATTTTCATTTTCATTTCAATA
Source organism: Maniola hyperantus (assembly GCF_902806685.2). Classification (NCBI taxonomy): domain Eukaryota; kingdom Metazoa; phylum Arthropoda; class Insecta; order Lepidoptera; family Nymphalidae; genus Maniola; species Maniola hyperantus. The sequence continues at coordinate 830,668 of NC_048557.2, read as the reverse complement.
AAATGGACCGCACATCGTACAAACGTCTCCATCCTCAAAGAACTAAAAATAAATCAGAGGCTTTCGTCACTTGTACAATTGCGAATCCTCAAGTTCTTTGGGCACATTACAAGGAAGAGTGGTACCATCGAACACCTCGTGGTACAAGGTCGAGTGGAGGGCACACGTCCGCGTGGGCGTTCACTAACTAGGTTTTTTTTTTTTTTTTTTTTTTTGTCGTAAAGCACTGTCACCAGTACTTTACTACCATTACAATCTAGCCTATGAAAGAGGCTAATAAGCAATATTATATTAACCTAAACTTATAAACGTACTTATACCTAAGAATCTGTCCATTGACTTAGCTTAGTTTATAGTTAAGATACCTTATTGGAAGACACTTTGTTCTTGTGTTCTTTAAATTGCACTAACACTATGCTTTCACTTTGTTCGTGTGATCTTTGATTTGCACTAGCACTACACTTTCACTATAACTACACTAGCTCAAAAGGCTTAGTCCTCTTAAGTCTACGTATTAGGTCTGTGTTGTCGAGGAGCTGGATAGCCTCGACGTTAACATGTTCATGGAGCCTGCGTTCGTGGGATTTAGCGTGTTTGCTAATAGCTGTGTCCACGAAGCCCATTTGGAGATCGCGATGAATATCTACATTCCTGACGTACCAGGGTGCATTGACGATACCCCTAAGCACATTATTTTGGAATCGCTGAATTATTAGTAAATTGGTCTTTCTGGTACAGCCCCACAACTGGATACCATAAGTCCACACTGGCATTAGGACTTGTTTGTATAATAGTATCTTATTTTTAGTTGACAGTGATGAGTTTCTGTCTATGAGCCAGTACAATTTTTTGTACCGTAACTCTAGCTCTTCTTTTTTCTTCTTGACATGTGCTTTCCAGCGTAGCTTACTGTCAAGAGTCATTCCAAGATACCCAACTAGGTGGACGGACTGAATCCACTCTGCAACAAGCACACCTGTCTCCGTGTGTGCACATAATGCCACCAATAGAATTAGAATTAGAGCCTCAATAGCTCAACCGGTATAGGAGTGGACTGAAAACCGAAAGGTCGACGGTTCAAACCCCGCCCGTTGCACTATTGTCGTACCTACTCCTAGCACAAGCCTGACGCTTAATTGGAGAGGAAAGGGGAATATTAGTAATTTAACATGGCTAATATTCTTTAAAAAAAAAAAAAAAACTAGTTACAATTTTAAATAGAGAGTGAGCGATCTGTACTTGTTTAATATATTATCTTTGGTACGGTACAGTAAATGTGTGCGTTTGCGGGCGCTTGCTCGCGACTGATTGGTCCGACGTGCAGTCATTTAATATGGCTAATATTCTTTAAAAAAAAAAAAAAAATTAGAAGTCGCTGGAGGGAGATCGCACGAGCAGCAGTGAAGAATTCATAGCCACGACCACTCTGTCAAGAGTGAACGATTGAGAATAAGAAGAAGAAATTGTAGCGGATCACATACCAGCGTCCTCCGTGCTGTGCTCAGTCCTCCACTCCTTCACCATCTGCAGCAGCTTGGCGCGCGAGGTGTTCATGGCCGTCGCGGCGCGGTGCCACGCCGCGCGCCGCATCGCGCCGTCCGCGCCGCTGCGGGCCAGCGACTGCTGCAACCTGCACATTCCATCCAGGTTAACAACATCGTGGATAGAGAAAAACAAGAAAACAAGAAAAAAAGGAGAGAGAGCAACCAGAGGGTCAGCACGAAGTAATGTTACACGGTTCCGTGCTGATCTCGCAGAGTCTTTTTAGTCCGTGCGAGTCGGACACACCCTGTCGATAGACAGAAGTCCATTAGGGATTTTTCCTCCTCCTAGAGAAAAAAAAAAGACAAAAAAAAAAAAAAAGGTTAACACCATCGTATGTACTAGTGATGTGCCGGATCATTACTAATGTAGATCCGCGGATACGGATCCGGATATGGATCATTCAAAGTCGAAGTCGAATGATTTATTCAAAACTAGCTCATGCTCGCGACTTCGTCCGCGTGGACTACACAAATTTCAAACCCCTATTTCGCACCCTTCGGGGTTGAATTTTCAAAAATCCTTTCTTAGCGGATGCCTACGTCATAATAGCTATCTGCATGCCAAATTTAAGCCCGATCCGTCCAGTAGTTTGAGCTGTCAGTCAGTCAGTCACCTTTCCCTTTTATAAATTTAGATAATAAAGGTTAATAAATTACTCTTTTTGATAGTCAGATGTTGGATTTGTAAGATATAGTGGTGATAATTATTACGCAAACTTAAAACTAAAGCTACGAAGGTTCCAAATGCGCCCAGGTCTGAGAAGAGCCCACAACAAACTCAGCCGGTTATTCTTTTTACTATCACCACTTTACAAAATTATTTAAACTTATTAGAACTATCAAATAGCCGTTAAGCAACTAATTCCCAAGCTTGCTTATCATTTAAATAATCCTTTACATTGTAATAGGCTACTTGACAATTTTTTTAAGTTGGTCTTAAATGGTTAATATTTGTCCTATTATATCAAAAAAATTAACACTATATTTTTTTGCGCCCTAAAAACCGTAAAACTTTAATTTAAAAAAATATTTTTCTTAGACAGGTGAAAACACTGTCGGCCATGTTTGGCCGATAGATTATCTGTGCTCTGACGTCATGCATTTGTAAACAACAGCATAACCACAGAGTACATTATATATACTGAGCATAACCTACCAAAGTTTAATAAACATGACTTCTATACTAGTTTACGTGAAAAATATAGTAATTATCGTTATTGTATCATCCGAGAATGTAAAAAACGCATCGATAAAGACCACAGGAAAGTTGTGGATTAGAGTGCCCAGTGAAATAAATATACGTAACACGCAAAGACTTGCTTAAAGGGATCCTATATGACTAACGACTTCAACCCAAATTTATTTTTGCAAATATCACTTTGTTGTAAGTCTTACTTAATAACTTATTCAATTTATAAAGAGAAACGATATTTTTTTACGTTTACTATGAGTTTTTAGAAATATATAAAAACTAGCTTATGCTCGTGACTTCGCCCGCGTGGACTTCATAAATTTCAAACCTCCATTTAACCCACTCAGAGGTGGAATTTCAAAAAATCCTTTCCTAGTGGATACCTTCTCTTTACCTACAAAGAACACACTCACCAAATTTCATGTATCTAGGACCAGCTGTTTAGATGTTTAGGCTGTGCGTTGATATATAAGTTAGTCAGGACTCTAAATTTTATATATATGGATACTACGTTAGTCCCCGCGTGACATAGGAATGACATTTCTTTGTTTACATATTTAATGACGTCACATCATGGCTGACAGCGTTTTCTGCGTTTCAAATAAAAATAAAAATTGTATTTTTTTAAATTGGATTTATATATCCATCCTGCGTTTTTAATAATTGTTATTGATATATTTCGTTGTTTTAAGCAAAATACTATATAAATAATCATTTATTGGACGAAATTAGATATGAGTCAAGTAGCCTATTGTAATTTTTCAATTGGTTTACGTTTTATGAAAACTTTGAACTTGGCTTCAAGATTCGCGGATACGAATACGGATGTTAACTTTCGGATGTACGCGTGACCTTGAAACGATAGTTGACGCCACTTCATGCTTTGCGTCACAGGACATGCTTTGACTTGCATTGCGCGAGTATATAAAAATAGCTTGTTTGAAATTTAGTAGTATTTTATTGCTACCTAATCACCTACAAATAGAATTTAAAAATTATATCTGTAAATGATCCGCCAAAAAGTTACGGATACGGATCTATTTTTCTCCCGCGGATAAAGATACGGATACCAGAAACATCACTAGTCTGTACAGTGCAACAAGGATCTTTGGCGCGTGGCTAGAATAGGAACTTACGCCGCCATCTTGTGAAGTGTCACGCTGTCCCCTTATACGCGGTGTTGCTAAGTAAAATAATTCACTGTTTGTCGTAGAGCGTTGTCTCTGTCGTTGAAACCGACAATACGTCACATAGGTATTTCTTATTCAGATACAAGTTGGCCCATGACTGCAATTTCACCTGGTGGTAAGTGATGATGCAGTCTAAGATGGAAACAGGCTAACCTGGAAGGAGTATGGCAGTTTTTACTAAGCCCATGCCCCTTTGGTTACTACACGGCATTGTACCGGAACGCTTAATCGCTTGGCGGCACGGTTTTGCCGGTAGGGTAGGGTGGTAACTAGCCACGGCCGAAGCCTGCCATCAGACAAAAAGTGACAGAGACAACGCTCTACAAAGTTGACATTCTAACGGTCGATGTGCAATATTTCTTGCCGGCTACTGCAATATGTATTTCATAAGTCAGCGCACAGTGTGACATATTCGGATTCTAGTGGGACAATATTATTTAACTCAATCTACGTATGTGAAATACCCTAATTGTTAATCAAATAAGTATTTCATGAAATTTAAACACATTAAGAAGGTTTTACACATTCCATCATTATCATCATGATCAACCTATCGCCGGCTCACTACAGAGCAGGTCTCCTCTCAGACTGAGAAGGGTTTTGGCCATAGTCTACCACGCTGGCCATGTGCCGATTGGTAGACTTCACACACCTTTGAGAACATTATGGAGAACTTTCAGGCATGCAGGTTTCCTCACTATGTTTTTCTTCACCGTTAAAGGAAATAATTACTTGAAAAGCTTCACATTTTATTACTAGAAAACACACACACATTAATTTCAACATAATTACAAAAAAATAATAAAATATTAAAGTATATAAGTAAAATAAAGGAATAATAAACTAAACCTCAAATACCAACTGTCGTGGTCATTTTTCTAACAAAAAATAACATTCATCTATTCTCATAAAGCCAACGAGAAAATTAAAAGACGAATGACAGGAAAAATGTATGCAATCTTACCTTGGAGTTCAGTTTAAAACAACCACAAGACACTTTCACTACTAGTGTACTACACAGTGTACTCATCAAGCAAACTCGGGCGAATGACACGACCGTTTAGTGTACCTATCAGTGTACTCATCAAGCAAACTCGGGCGAATGACACGACCGTTTAGTGTACCTATCAGTGTACTCATCAAGCAAACTCGGGCGAATGACACGACCGTTTAGTGTACCTATCAGTGAAACTCAGGTAATGCGGCTGTTCCCACCCTATTATCTTTTGTAATGAGCGACTTCTTAGAAAATAAACCTTAGTTCATTATAATATAGCTTGTTTACCACAAATTCATACAACTATTGAACTGTGGCCCTACCGCGGTTGTTTGACAGCTACAATGTCACGATCGCAATCATCTCTGATTGGTTAATGCTCACTCACTATTGGCCACAATGCATTGTTGCAACAAGAATCGCACAAATTCAGCCAATCAGAACAATTGAGATGGTAATAATGATTGATGCAGGTTTTAGACAATCGCCCTACTGGTTTAGACAACAAAAATTAATATTGTGAATTGTTCCTGTAGATTGCAAATATATTACACTGTGCGGTGTATAAGTCCCGCAAATTGCTATTGCGCTGGAACCATGTCTCATTACGCAATGCGCGTGGCCGCCATTTAAGTGACGTCAGCACTAGACTGAAGTTTCGAGCTGATGGTTTATTTTTATTTCGGCTGACGTCAAAATGACGTCATTTCGATGTTAATGAGACATGGTTCCAGCGCAATAGCAATTTGCGGGACTTATAGAACAGCATATACCTGACGACACAATGGTCGGTCTTAGCGCTGTCTTGCGCAGGGTTGTCTCTGGACTGCTGCACTAGCACGTCCAGCTCTTCCAGCAGCTCCCGTACTGGCGATGGAAGCTTCGCTTCTACTTTCGCTTCTACGTCTCTGTAAGAAACATAAATCAGTCAGTTTTACTAGAGTCTAAATTTTGTTAATTTTTAGAGTTCTGAATCTCCAAAAAAAGGGACTCTCTCTCCCTCTCATTATCTCTTACTCTCTTATTCTTCTTATTATCTCTCTCTCTTATTGGATCACGTACAGGGTACTTCCCGTTGACCTAGATGGAATTTAGCAGATAGGTATAGTACGCGACAGATCGAGACGACAATCGGGGTGGGGACGCCCTTCACACCCGTATAGCCCCGGCGCTAATTTTTTTTTTTTTTTTTTACATCTTATTAGAACGGCAGTGCCACTTACACTAACTAGATAATTAATAATAAATTTAAATACAAATAAAGGTACAAGAAAAAAGACATAAAATACAAAACGATAAAAAATCAAAGGATTTTGAATATGTACGCTGAGAACATTGAATGACATATATATATATATATATATATATATATATATATATATATATAAAGTAATTTGGATCAGCTTATTAAAACAATAATGTGTTGCTCTGAAATACAAGATATATTTTGTTACTTTTTATAGTTTTCTACACACTTATACTTAACATCACAATAACACAAACCTGAAATACAAGAAACGACATTAAAGTTTATACTTTAATTAGTTAAGCTGTTATCGTTATTAATAAATTTTGATTCCTTTTATTATTTAATCTTTTCACGTTATCCAAAATTCTAACCTCCCATCTTGTCAAAAATCCTCGTCCCTTCAAAACACAGATTAATAATACAACTCGCTGACAAATGACAGTCCTGAATGACTAAGAAAATAGGAACGTATTTTCTTTACATCTCCCCTCCCGGAGGAGAAAATTTCAAATTTTCTCTCAAATCCAGCAGTACCTTAAACCTCTAACGTAGGGACTGGTATTAGTTTTGTAATATGAAAAAGGTTTGATTCAGTTTTTCTGTGCCCTGTATCAATTTTGTAAATTGAGTTTGATAATTTTTGTATTATTTCATAAGGTCCAATTTTTAATTCATCTAATTTCTTCCTGTTTAGCTTGTTTCCATTTTCCACATAAACCATGTCTCCCACATTAAATTCATGGTGTTTTCGATTTTTATCAAATAGTGTTTTGTTGTAGTTGTGTGACTTTATTGTGTTTTTTAGTGCTGTTTTTCTGTCCTCTATCCAATCACTATCGGATATCTCTTGCTTTAATTCGTTTGGTAAAATATTGACATCTGTTCCATATAAAAGATATCTTGGTGAAAAGCCAGTGACTGAATGTGTAGTGTTGTTATATATATTTACACATTCTTGGGCTATTGTTGTCCATGCTCTCTTTTTCCCTTTTTCATTTATTTTACATCTGATTTTGTTCACTAGTGTTTGATTGAGCCTTTCATTTAAGCCATTTGAGAATGGGGCATTTACTGCAGTGAAGACCATTGGGATTCTCTTGTCATTTAAGAATTTCTTGAATTCTTTCGAATTAATTCCTGGGTACTGGTCGGTGAGAAGCATGCCAATATCCTCCACGTCTGAAATGTTCATGACTAGTTTTACAAAATCGTCTGCCGTTTGCGTCTTCGATGTTAGAATAAATGCATATCTTGTAAAATGATCTACTAAGAGATGAAGATATTTCTTTGTTGATCTTGAGCCTCCAAAGCCACCAATTGTGTCTATTGAGATTATTTCAAAAGGCTTTTTGGCTGGGCCCAGATGAGACATAAGTCCAAATTTATCGTGTCCTCTTGATTTATTTTTAATACAAATTTCACAATTACTACAAACTTTTTTGATGTTTTTCATCAGATTTTTGGCAGCATAGTGTGGACTAATTGTTTTTTGCATTTGTCCAATTCCAATATGGCATAGATTTTTATGTATATTTTCCAATAGTTTAATGCTGAATTGTTCTGATAGAATTATTTTTTCTTTTTTCTTGATCTTTTTTAAGTATACCATGTTCTTTTCAATTAGTTTGCTTTTTTGGTTTTGTATTTCTTCATTGTGTTTCTGATCTTTTAAAATATCTTCAAGTTTAACTAAGTTAACAACTTTTAATTGTTCATCTGTATTTTCTTCAGACTCTAATACTGGATTCCTGCTAAGGCAGTCTGCTTCCAAGTTTTGTTTTCCTGGAGCGTATTTAATTTTAAAATCGTATTGGGAAACATAATACATTAAATCACCCAGCTCTTCATCAGTTCTTGATTTCAGATTCATGTTTTCTAGTGGTTTGTGATCTGAATAAACTGTAAATGATTTACCTATTAGCCAGTACTGCCAGTATCTCAGCGCTTCTTTGATAGCTAAACATTCTAAGTATATTGCCTTCTTTTTCTTCTGGGCTTCATTTAGTTTTTTTGAAAAGTATGCAACTGGTTTTTCCTTTCCATCAGGCTGAATTTGCTTTAAAATTGCTCCAATACCTTCTATAGAAGCATCAGTGTAGATGTTGATTGGCAAATGTTGGTCAAATATTTCTAGAACTGGTTGTGAGCAAAGCAAGCTTTTTATCATTTCAAATGCTTTTTGGCATTTGTCTGACCAAACGAATTTTTGATTTTTCCTGAGTAAATTATGCAATGGTTCGAGTATTATTGCCCTATTTTGTATATACTCATGGTAAAAGTTTATTTTGCCCAGAAATTGTCTTACATTCTTTTGTGTTCGTGGAACTGGGAAATCTTTTATAGAAATCAGATTATCTTTTAATGGTTTTACAGAATTATTCTGTATTATGTGGCCCAGATATTTGACAGAGTTCGACGCAAATGTGCATTTGGTAAATTTTAACCTGAAACCTTCTGTTTTGATCGCCTCTAACAACATTGTTAAATGATTAATGTGTTCATCGAATGTTTCGGAATAAATGAGTATATCATCAATAAAATTAACTGTGAAATCCGTAAGTTTATATTTTCTCAATATGTTACTTAATATTCTCTGAAAAATTGCTGGCGATGTTTTCAGCCCGAATGGTAGGCATGTCCACTGAAAGTGGCCATCTTGTGTTACGAATCCCGTCTTTTTTCTATCTTCGATTCGTAAAGGGATGGACCAAAATGCTGAGTTTATATCTAATGTTGAAAAAAATTTGCAATTTCTAGTTTTTACTACTAGGTCTTCAATTATCGGAAATGGTTGAGCCTGAGGCACTACTATCTTGTTCAAGTCTCTGAAGTCTATACATAGTCTGGATTTTCTGTTCTCCTCTTTTTTAAATGCCAATGTAACAGGTGCCGCAAATGGACTGTACGATTCTTCTATAAGTTTATTATCCAGTAATTTTGCTATTTGGTTCTCTATTTCTTTTTTATCTTCTACAGTGCATCTATAGGGCCTCTTACTACAATATTTGTCTACCAATAAGTCTATTCTCGCTTCATATCCATTAACAGTACCAACATCATACTTATCTTTTGCAAAAACTGATTTATATTTGCAAATCAGTGTATCTATTTCGTTTCGTTGATACTGATTTAAGTGGTCTATCTTTAATTCAAAATCTTCTTCTTTAACATGTTCATTGAAATTTATTTTGTATTCTCCTGTAATGTTGTTATTGTCTCGTATCTTTTCCAATCTAATGTCTGTTTGTATATTTTTTAAAACTCCTTCCGTTTTCTTTGTTTCAATACACAAACATTGTTTCTGTGTTATTGTTAAGTCTTCATTTTGAATAAGTTTAAACATTTTTATTAAGTCTAATCCAATCAAAAAATCATAATTAAAGTTTTGTTCATCGATTATGTATACATCAACATTTTCTTCTAATTCAAAAATTTTTATTTTCAAATTTGTCAAACCAGTTGTCTTTTTAACACCATTAATTGTTACTAAATTAGCTTTATTCAAATCGTTTCCTTTTCCTTTAAGCTTCAGCAATTTTGAATTAATCAAAGAAACATTTGAACCCGAATCATAAACTCCATAAATTTGTAATTTATTATTTATTAGTAGTTTGACATTTATTAATGGTGTTACTATTCGTTTTTTTGATCAGTTTCGTTTAACTCAGCTTCGATCACTGAATTATTTACATGTTTGATTACATTTTTCTTTAACTTATCATCTTCTTTGTTTCTAAACCAACATGTAGTTTCAGCGTGGTACCGAGTGCCTTTATTTAACTGTTCACAAATCTTACATGGGTATTTATCTTCATTTTTAGCATTAATTCTAGAATTTCCATATCTTTTCTTATTCAAAAAAACTCTTTTATTTATCATATGTTCATACTTGCTCACTTCATTGAACAGATCCACTGTGTCTCGCAACGCTTCTCTATCAATCTTATTAAGAATAAATTCTGGTAAACCAGCTGCAATAAGATCCACCAAAGTACCTGTGTCGATTGTTCTTCTCATTTCCAGTAAAAGTTTTTCTTTCCTCATAGCGTAATCCAATAATGAACCTTCTTTATATTTAAATAGTAATGCATACGTGACTGGGTTCCATCCTTTGTTTGCGAATGTCTCACAGAATTTATTTTTCCACGTCAACCATTCAGAGTTCATGGAAAATTTTATGATCATCGAGCTATACCAATCTACGCAGCTTTTATCCAAAAACAACCTGAGTATTTCAATTTTTTTTTCATCCGTTGTTACATCGAACCGCATGCATTCTTTTTCGAATAATTCCATCCATTGGTTCGCATTGGAATGTTTGCTTGTGAATTTATCAATCACAAACTTTTCTGCTATATGTTTAAGGCTTTTACTCTCCTGCGAACTGTCTACTAGCTTTTCCAACAATTTTTCTAATGTACCTGTTTCTGTTTTCTGAGTAGCAAGCTTTTCTTGGTTAATTTCCTCTAGAAATTGATCCCCAAATTGTAAATTACCATCCTCATCCATATAGGTCTTTTCGAGTTCTTTTGTCATTGTTATCCATATTCTTCTTACCTGGTACCTTTTTTTTATACTATTTTTTACTTTGATATACGCGGGTGTTTTAACAATTTCCTTATGAAGACTGGCTGACTGTAACTCTTCCGGTATTGCATACACTTTATTATCACTCGTAGCTATTGAGGTTATACAAGTAATGTTTGATTTGCCATCACTTCCAGGCAATAGTGTAAATTCAAAACGTAGTTTCTCCATTTCCAATTGACTTTTACAAACAAAAATGTCGTTTTATAAAGTAATTTGGATCAGCTTATTAAAACAATAATGTGTTGCTCTGAAATACAAGATATATTTTGTTACTTTTTATAGTTTTCTACACACTTATACTTAACATCACAATAACACAAACCTGAAATACAAGAAACGACATTAAAGTTTATACTTTAATTAGTTAAGCTGTTATCGTTATTAATAAATTTTGATTCCTTTTATTATTTAATCTTTTCACGTTATCCAAAATTCTAACCTCCCATCTTGTCAAAAATCCTCGTCCCTTCAAAACACAGATTAATAATACAACTCGCTGACAAATGACAGTCCTGAATGACTAAGAAAATAGGAACGTATTTTCTTTACATATATATATATATATATATATGTCATCATGCTATATCGGTGCAGGCGAGCGCGGGAGACGTGCGGGTGCGTGGAGCATCCCCCCGCCTCTTACCCCGATTGCCATCTCGACCTGTCGCGTACTATAGGTCTTAAAGCACAAGAAAAGGCAAAATCTGAAAACCTTGAACATCACAAAAACATTAAAATGAAATGAAAAAAATAATTAGTTTACTAAATGACATGTACGACGTCTGTTATTAACTTGCAGTGTTCTACGTAAAAAAGGTAAATCTTGTAGGATGGTACGGAACTCTTCGTGTGCGAGTCAGACTTACATGACCGGCGGGGTGATAACGTATCTCGCGACAGGTGTGAATCTCGCGATCATTTCTGTCAAACGTCCGGCCAGAGAGAAAGCAATAGCCACAAAGCAAAATAAGAAGAAGAAGAAGAGAGACAGCAAATGGACTGTCGCATTGCTACTGCAACGTTTTACGTAATCACCCCGCGGCTCTTATCAATGTTAAGGTGACGCAGTACGATCGACCGAACCTGTTTGCTTTTCACTTGACATTGTATGAGAAAGGTGAGAGGCACGATGATTTTCACCGAAATCAAGGGTTTAGGAAAAGTATTTTTGAGAAAAAACTACTAGCTTTATGTTTACAAAGTATAGTTATTTCAACTAATGAATAAATAAACTATGTCTAATGTTAAATTCCTTTACAATTTTCATACCCCTAATCTTATTTATTAACGCCCATAGTTGTCATAAATTTTGTGTTAAAATAGGAATCTTTTGAGGCTCGTAACTTTAAAACATATTTTTTTTTTTAATGTTTCATATATCAATAAACCTAGATAATGACGAGATTAATCGATATAATACTTAGTTTTGAGCATACAATGGCCCCGATTCTCTAGTCTCTCTCTAAACTAAATTTAGAGTATCTGCATCCTTTTCTTTTTACTAATGCTAAAAAAGGAACGGAACACGACTTTCACATTTAAAGACTCTAAATTTTAGTGCACAATACAAATTTAAACAGTAGGTTTGCGAGTGCGTGCTAAAATCACGGGTTTTACCATCTAAAAATTAAATTTAGAAATGTCAAACTGCTTCCGTCCTTTTCATATTACAATAGTAAGAAGAGGGTGCGAATACTCTAAAATTAGGTTGTGCTTAGAATCGGTGCCAATATCAAATAATGTAGTAATTACCCTCCTACGTTTGTATGAAGAAAGCACCGAACTGAGCCCACTCAAGGGTTCCGTATGTCCTTCATTTACCTGGAGCTGTCGGAAGTGGAACCCGAGCTCGGCGCGGGTTTGGAAGTCAGCGAGTCGGACTGCGAAGTGCGGGAGTCTGCGCTCTCCGCGTCCCCGTGTACGTTATCTACAAATAATACAATGGTACTTAATTTGAGCACAACAAAAGGAGATCGCCCGTGAACCGGCCCTCTTTTGTGGTGTCGTGCCAAAACATAAATTAATTTTTAAAAAAATGTTATTTTTTTACGATTATATGTTTTACCAAACCCACTCGCTAACTCACTTCTAGCTGCCCCTAGAGTAAAAAGACTGAAACGAGCTGATGTGCTCGATATCTGATGGACGTGGGAGCAGTGGCCAATGGCTCCCTCGTTTCCCAATACCAAATTCAGCACAAAAAATCTGCTTATAGTCCCCCGACTGATTGCAGATAATGACAAGGAAAAAAAAAAAAATATGTTTTACTAGCTTATGCTCGCGACTTCGTCCGCGTGGACTACAAAATTTCAAAACCCTATTTCACCCCCTTAGGAGTTGAATTTTCAAAAATCCTTTCTTAGCGGATGCCTACGTCATAATAGCTATCTGCCTGCCAAATTTCAGCCCGATCCGTCCAGTAGTTTGAGCTGTGCGTTGATAGATCAATCAGTCAGTCAGTCAGTCAGTCACCTTTTCCTTTTATATATATAGATTACTTTTCCTTCATCCTATCATTGAAAATATCCACAAACAGAATCGTAAACATCCATCTATTTAGTTAACTAAATATAACCTCAATATCAGCAACATAAAAATAAGATTTCTTTATAACCAGGGTGAATATATGGAAATCGTTTGCAGAATATAAAAAGGTAATTATTTGTCTACAAAATAAAATTAAAACCATGGTGACATAACAAATATGTTGGGGGGGCCCAAAGCTCCTAAGAAAATGGACAATCTCCCAGAGTATTCGCATCCTCTTCTTACTGATAGAGTCCGGGTTCGATTCCTGGCAGGGGTTTGGAATTTCTCAATTTCTGGTCTGGTGGGACGCTTCAGCCGTGGCTAGTTACCACCCTACCGGCAAAGCCGTGCCGCCAAGCGATTTAGTGTTCCGATACGCTGCCGTGTAGAAACCAAAAGGGACTAACAGTTACATTAGCGTTTTGAATGTGTAACTGAGTTATGATCTTTTGGAATATTTATCTAATTAGTTAACTTTTATGGCTTTTAGCACTTGCCGGTCTGTTTGACTATAACACAGCCACATCTGGCACAATATAATGGACAAAGCCTATTATGATCGTAAAACGAGTTTAGAGTTTATTGTAATTCTCAGAAACAAAATATAGGGGGTGCCTAGGGATAGTAAAATCAAAGCCCGCTTTCTCATATTATTATATCTCTTCATTCAGTTTGTTATTTATCTGTACTATTACGAAATAGCTAAAGTTGTGATAGCCTAGTGGTTGGGATGTCCGCTTTCTTATCAGAGGTCGGGGTTCGATCCCGGGCACGCACCTCTAACTTTTCGGAGTTATGTGCGTTTTAATTATGGATCTTGCAATTCACGAAGGCGAGTGAACTTTACTTGTGGTTACGTTGTATTAACGGGCACTGTGTAAGTGTGCGTGCACGTCGGACCAATCAGTCGCGAGCAAGTGCTCGCAAACGCACACATTTACTGTACCGTACTTAAACCGATACGACTTACACACAAGCATGAGCCACTCGCCTTCGTGAAATGCAAGAACTATAATTAAATATCACTTGCTTTAACGGTGAAGGAAAACATCGTTAGGAAACTTGCATGCCTGAGAGTTCTCCATAATGTTCTCAAAGGTGTGTGAAGTCTACCAGCACATGGCCAGCGTGGTAGACTATGGCCAAAAACCCTTCTTACGAGAGGAGATCCGTGCACTGTAGTGAGCCGGCGATGGGTTGATCATGATGATGATGATTCAAATCCACAGCGGTGCGGCGCCGCAACGCACCGGAAACGCATCGTGTGGCTTCAGCCTTATTCAACTCACCGTCAGAAGTCTGTTTGCCCGATGTGGCAGCAGAAGAATCTGTTCTTCGCACCTTCTTTGCTTTCTTCTTTTCAATGTTTTTGTTCTTCTGGAAATAACGGAGAACCTTATTAAATAGCATTGGTTAAAAAAAACCGACCAAATGCGAGTCGGGCCTCGCTCTTTTAGGGTTCCGTACATAATTAAGAACAACATAATAGTATGAGTGTTTGAAACAAAAATTGTTTGTTCGGTTACAGCCTACAAACTACTTTATGAATCGTTGTTTTCACTATTATGTACACCCCCCCCATTTGGGTACGGAACCCTAAAAGCTATTCTTAATTAATTGCATGGGAATCGCATGGACTTTATAACACTTTTTGCTTGTATATGCATTAGTGTAACTTTAGAAAATTAACGTTAACGAGGCCTTACGTTACGATTACCTTTAAGGGTGAAATCTATAGAGCGCACTCTGACTTTGCTTAGACTTAAGCCAGAGTTAAAACGAGACAGATGTATATCTCTCACATAAATCTGTCTCGTTTTAACTCAATCCTAAGTCTGAGCAAAGTCAAAGTGCGCTCTATAGATCTCAGCCTAAGACTGCTGCCCATAGTGAGTGCATGCTGTCCCTATCAACATTTACGGGCGGGACATACTCAAGAGTGAGATGGGCGATGTTTTAACAACACAAACCAACGTTTGGTGTTACATTATTTTTAGGGTTCCGTACCTCAAAAGGAAAAACGGAACCCTTATAATATCACTTTGATGTCTGTCTGTCTGTCAAGAAACCTACAGGGTACTTCCCGTTGACCTAGAATCACAAAATTTGGCAAGTAGGTAGATCTTATAGCTGACATTTGGGGAAAAATCTGAAAACCGTGAATTTAGGGTTAGATGACACAAAAAAAATTAAATTGTGGTCATGAACTAATATTAGTATTTTCAACTTTCGAAGTGAGATAACTATATCAAGTGGGGTATCATATGAAAGGTCTTCACCTGTACATTCTAAAACAGATTTTTATGCATCATAGTTTTTGAACTATCGTGCAAAATGTCGAAAAAATACGACTGTAGTACGGAACCCTCGGTGTGGGAGCCTGACTCGCACTTGGCCGGTGTTTTTTTTGGTAAGAATAATGAATTTTTTACACAAACTAAACACATATTTTGAAATAATTATTATATGAAGTAAAATGTGCAAAGCTCCATAAAATATTACACAGAACTACACTGACTTTCGTATACATAACTAGATAATGTCCGCGACTTTGTCCGCGTGGATTTGGGGTTTTTTAAAAACCCCATGGGAATTTTCCAGGATAAAAACTAGCCAAAATATCAAAATCGGTTGAACTGCTGGGCCGTGAAAAGCTAGCAGACAGACAGACACACTTTCGCATTTATAATATTAGTATGGATAATATATTCTGTAATAAATTAAATTATTATGCGTACAAAATGAAAACTCATTCGCCATTTTAACTTTATGTGTCAACTGGCATGTCAAAAGTACAATTTTAGTCCTTATTTTAAAGATGAATGGTACTTTTGACGTTGACACAGAGTTAAAATGGCAAGTGAGTTCTCATTTTGTACAGACTATATTTTATTATTTTGTGTTTATTAGTCTGCTTTTTTTAAATTTTTTTAGTGAATGTTTCTGTTATAACTCCCGCAAATTGATAATGCGCGTGGCCGCCATTTTAGTGACGTCAGCACTAGATTGAAGTTACGAGCTGATGATAATATTTTTATTTCGGATGACGTCATTTTGATGTTAATGAGACATGGTTCCAGCGCAATAGCAATTTGCGGGACAGTAAGTATTTAATTTTTCGTGAACATTTTAAAAATATTAATGTGATTTAAATGTTAAATTTAAATTAAAAATGAAAAAAATTTAATAAAAAAAAAAAAAAATTTAATGAGTAGGTACTTTAAATAAATGAGAGAGAAATTTAACGACATTGGGTAACAAGAACAGTATTAAAACATTATACTTATAATACTGTTATTGTTATTTTTACCGATAAATAACTATCAAATAAATATGAATAAAATCACAAAATTAACCGATATCATTAAAATTAACGATAAATTGCACTTAACGTTAGCAAAGAATACCGGTAAAACGTACCATTACCGTAATTATCGTTAAACCGATAACCGGTATTTAAATATTAACGGTAACTGTGTCGAGTAACGTTACGAACATTTTACCGGTATTTAAGACCCTGAATAGCAGTATTTTTATCGTGAAATAGTAACATTAACTCGTGAAACCCCAATGCATGCGTGATGATTTGTCATCGATCCAGCTGCGGCTAGCTTTACAAACGTTTATCATAGTTAGTTTTTGGTTAGTATGTCCGTAAGCATGTGTTTAATTATTGCGAGACAATTTATGTTGAAACCTATAATCTACTAGCTTATGCTCGCGACTTCGTTCGCGTGGACTTCATAAATTTCAAACCCCCATTTTACCCCCTGGGGGTTGAATTTTCAAAAATCCTTGCTTAATGGATGCCTACGTCATAATAGCTAACTGCCTGCCAAATTTCAGCTCGATACGTCCAGTGGTTTGAGCTGTGCGTTGATAGATCGATCAGTCAGTCAGTCACCTTTTCCTTTTATATATTTAGATTATTGAAGACCAGTCTTCGACCAGTGCATGTTGCCAGTGGTGACACATGGATCCGAGACATGGTCGCATGGGCCTCATAAGAAAGCTGAAAGAGCTATGCTTGGAATTTCTCTGCGTGATCAAATCAGAAATGAGGAGATCCATATGAGAACAAGAGTAACCGACATAGGTCAACAGATTGCGAAGCTGAAGTGGAACGTAGTTCAAAAAACCGATAGACGTTGGGGTCCCAAGGGAGCTAGAATGACGACCTAGCACCGGAAATCGCAGCGTTAGAAAACCTCCCTGTGGACTGACAACATCAAACAAGTCGCACACAGCCGCTCGATTAAGGTGACGCAAGACCGTGGCGTGTGGAAGTCCCTAACAGAAACCTATGTCCCAGCAGTGGACGTCTATCGGTAGATAGTGAAGATGTTGATTATTATCCTTAGTGGCAGTGGGTAGGCTATGCTTGTCATAGGATACGAGCGATACTGTTGGAGTAAAAAAGGCTAGACCTTTCTTCTCCAACAGTATCGCTCGTGGAGATACGGAGGTCGGGTACCAGTACGTGGCGCCCTCCAGCAAGGTGGACCGTTTTTTTTTTAATTTATAGACTAGCGCTTGGCTGCAATCAGACTTGGTGGCAAGTGATGCTGCAGCCTAAGATGAAGCGCGCTTGCCTAGATGCCTATTCAATCTTGACTTGAAGGTACCATATTAAAATTGGAGGAAAACTGTAGCCAGAAGAGCGTTTTAGCATTGTAGCTGCTGCATGGCTTTGTTTCTCCAGTATATTCTCATGCATATGCATGCGAGCTTCCAAAGGCCGAGCGGAGGCCGGATTGATGACATTTATACCAGTTAGCATGATGTTATTGCATGTATTCATAAAAAAAACAAAACATTTCAAAACCTCCAATAGATTTTATGATATAATGTCATTTACAAATCACAGCCGAAATCAATAAATCAATCTATATTTATAGATTGATTTCATTATCTGACGTTGTTCTTTGCCAAAAAAATCATACAATTTTTGACAAATAACCAACTTGCCAAGTAACTTCTCGACAAATTACAAATTATTAATTTCGTCTATAAGAACATATTTAACACAGCATCCTTGCCTTCCCACCATCCGGGAAGGCAAGGATGCTGTAAAAATTAGTATTAAGAGGGCTTAGACGTAGAATGTAAGACTTTTATGTATCCAGTTTGTACTCTATAGGGGTGACATGTTCACTTTGTGAGCAAACCCCTATATAAATAAATTAGATTAAAAAAACATATTTAACCTTTATACGAGGTTTATAATGTCTTAATTTTTTATGAATAAAGTGGTTAGTATGTACATGTTATTATTTATGAATATTTTATTTAATGTATCCCACTATACTTTACCGTTGTTTTATGTTTCTCTTTTATACAAAGTCGTTATTGTGTCCGCGCTTCTTTTAAAATCTTCCATATTCATATTTTCGACCGATCTGCAAGTTATGATTTTGGATGGTACTTTTGTCTTGCTTTTGGTTTTTCAGATATATAAAAACAGGAATATATTAAATGTAAATAATATGTGTCCACACAAGTGGTTTCATATAAGGGTAATATCGTAAAACATACTTTTGCAACGATATTTTATAACGATACTTAATAACCGTTACGATATTCGGAATATACCGTTAACAAGTTACGTTACAGAATACTCAATATTATATTTTTATGACTGTAATGTGTATCCACAACTTTATGTAAATTAGTTAATTAATATCCTTCCCAACAAAAAATACTTGGGTATACCTTCTTATAAATAGATACCCTGAAATATGTACATTTATATACAAGTATTGAAACCAATGGTTATAATATCGTAAGTGTTCGAACTTTTAAAACTTGTAACATTGAGGCTCATTCGGTTGTACACAATCCGTAAACTTAACTAATATGGCACGTCTAAATCTATTGCTATCCCTTTCATTATGTTGCTTGCGGAAAAGGATAGCACTAGATTTAGACCTGTTAATTTAGTTTAGAGATAGTGAACAAGATAATCGGCCCCATTATTTTATTAAGATATCTAGTAACCGTTACCATATTATCAGAAGTTTCACCATTGAAGTTTCACGTTATTAAGTAATGTTACAAAATAAATAAACGATGTGGATCCAAAACTTTATGTAAACCAGACCAGTTAATTCCGTTCCCCAGAAAAAATATACCTCTCACTTCAAAAACTAAAAACTGTTACAGGATATTTGAAATAGGTTAGTTTAAAAAAAACTGACACCTAAATTAGATGGTGTTGATTAGTTGACACCAGGGATCGAATTACCGGTATTTTTTATAGCGTTACCAACGTACCGTCATGTTAATAAGCAAGAATAAAATAACGATACCATAATCCATTAACGTTACCTGGATACCATTATTATATATTCCTGTATACTGTACCAGTTACTGTATTAAGTGGGAAATACCGATAATTATACACCATGTATCTAACGATGCCGTGTACAAATTGGCATCTTCGCTCGATGCGCGTTTACCGTTAAGAACGAAAGAATATAACGTTAAACTATATCGGTATACAGCTACTATTTTTAAGCGATGACTACTAATTACTAGTGTAAAAGCTTAAAATAAAAAAAGATTAAAAAACCGACTTCCAAAACCGCTACAAAGTAAAAAATACCTTTTGTTTCTACACGTGTAGGTGTGTATGTTGAAGTCGGGCGAGCATAAAAGAAACTAGAAATCACAGCGTGAAGTTCGCCCGACTTCAACATACATAACTACACGTGTAGAAACAAAAGGTATTTTTTTCTTTGTAGTGGTTTTGGCAGTCCGTTTAAAAAAAAAATCTAAAAGAATAGGCTACTTGACAATTTTTTTAAGTTGGTCTTAAATGGTTAATATTTGTCCTATTAAATCAAAAAAATTAACACTTAACTAAAAATTAACACAAAAAAATATAGTGTTAATTTTTTTGATATAATAGGACAAATATTAACCATTTAAGACCAACTTAAAAAAATTGTCAAGTAGCCTATTGAAGAGCTATTTTTTTGTAGTTTTTAAACGTTATTATTTAGTAACGGTAACCGTGTCCCTGTGGAGTGATTCGCTAACTCAGTGTCTAATACAGAGTGATAGCCAAGAAGCTCATTTGAGATTGGTTGGTTCTACATTGCTGTTGAGTGATAATCTATATATATAAAAGGAGAAGGTGACTGACTGACTGACTGACTGACTGACTGACTGACTGATCTATCAACGCACAGCTCAAACTACTGGACGGATCGGGCTGAAATTTGGCATGCAGATAGCTATTATGACGTAGGCATCCGCTAAGAAAGGATTTTTGAAAATTCAACTCCTAAGGGGGTGAAATAGGGTTTTGAAATTTTGTAGTCCACGCGGACGAAGTCGCGAGCATAAGCTAGTCTGTATATATAAAAAGAAAAGGTGACTGACTGACTGACTGATCTATCAACGCACAGCTGAAACTACTGTACGGATCGGGCTGAAATTTGGCATGCAGATAGCTATTATGACGTAGGCATCCGCTAAGAAAGGATTTTTGGAAATTCAACCCCTAAGGGGGTGAAATAGGGGTTTGAAATTTGTGTAGTCCGCGCGGACGAAGTCGCGGGCATAAGCTAGTAAAATATATTTTTGCAGAAAAGTTTCAATGGAAATAAATTTCGAGTAAATGTTGAATGAGCTTGGTGGCTATAATTCAGCGTTAGACACTGAGTTAGCGAATCAGTGGGGCCGATTCTCTTGTACACAATCTCTAAACTAAACTAAATCTAGTGCTATCCTATCCTTTTCCGCAAGCAACATAATGAAAGGGATAGCAATAGATTAAGACGTGCCATTTTAGTTTAGTTTAGAGATTGTGTACAAGAGAATCGGCCCCAGTAGGCTGGTTGGCACCAAATCACACAATAGTTAAGTACAATGCTAAAATAACTGATAGAGCATCAATGGCATACAACCCATATTTTTAATGTGATATGGGTTAGTACCCAATAGCAGTACCTTCTTTCTGTGTTCAGTCTTGTGCAAGTCTAGCTCTCCATTGGTGATGGCTTTAGGATCCTTTGCTTCTTGGCTATCAGACTCTGACGAACTGTCTGATGACTCCTCTTCGCTGCTGCTCGATGATATTTGTCTCTGTTGAAAAATAAATCTGTTATTAAAGATTAACTTTGTTGTTGGACTGTGTGTTTGTCACATCATTTTCATGGTTCTGTACCCCTAGAGAAATTAAAAGAACCCTTATCTCTATCTATTATCTTATCTATTAAGACCTGTCAAAGGTATGGGGTACTTGCCGTTGACCTAGAATCATGAAATTCGGCAGGTAGGTAGGTCTTATAGTACAAGTAAAGGAATAAATCCAAAAAACGTGAATTTGTGGTTAAATCACAAAAAAAAATTAAAATGTGTCCATGAACAAATAAATAGTATTTTCAATTTTCTAAGTAAGATAACTATGCCAAGTGGGGTATCATATTATGAAAGGGCTTTACCTGTATATTCTAAAACAGATTATTATTTATTTTTAATATCACTTGCTTTAACGGTGAATGAAAACATCGCGAGGAAACTTGCATGCCTGACAGTTCTCCATAATGTTCTTAAAGCTGTGTGACATCCTTTGTGAAGTTTACGGAATTGCAATAAATTGAAATTGAAGTCTACCAATCCGCACATGGCCAGCGTGGTAGACTATGGCCAAAACCCTTCTCACTCTGAGACCCGTGCTCTGTAGTGAGCCGGCGATGGGTTGATCATTATTATGTTAAATAATACGATAATTAATCATAAGAACACGTTTATTAAGCTAAGTAGCAAAACATGACAGTTAAACAATTATCGTTTTTTATCTACCCACTTGTGTTATCTTTTATTACAAAAAGGTAAGCAAATGATGTAGGTTTTTGTACATGAAAATCATGATGATGATGAATTTATGGCAAATCAATCAATCAAATTGAGTACCATTGTACATTTTTTGACTGTCAATTTGTGGAATTTATAAGATTGATTTATAGTAGGGATATGGTAAGGCATACCTTATTCCTTCTGTTGGGTTCACCGTCGGACACAGTCTGGTTCTCAGACACAGTCTTGAACTCCAGGGAGCCACAGTTTATGTAGAATCCACCGTACAGTGTGTCACACTCCGGTGGGATCATCTCATCATACTGGAAAATAGAGTACATATTCAGTATTTTGCTGTAGTCATATTTAGTGTAGGTCAGAGCCTTCAACAATAAGGCTGCCTCGGAAGTACTAGCCCTAAGTAGGAACAATTTGTGCACTCTAGAGCGGGCATTAAAGGGCATTGTGGAAGAGCTGGACGTACTAGTACAGCAGGCCAGAGACAACCCTGTGCGAGACAGCACTAATACCGACCACTGTGTCGTCAGTTATGCAAAAGTAGTATAAAGCAGGACATTGTGGATTGAACAGACATGTGTACAACCTCAGGCTCCAAGATACGGATAAGTGTAGGCTCTGTTAACAGAACGCGGAAACGCTCCTACACATTATCTGTCAATGTCCAGAGCTAATGCATAAACGTAATCTATCGAGAGAAATTTAAGGAAATAGATATCCTTACTGTAGCCTCTCAATATATTTATAATAACATAATTTTTGTAAGACAAAATATTCTTAGTTACAAGAAAATTGGTGATCTACACAATAGGCTAACTAGAAACAGAGACAAACTTGCAGCTCCTGCCTTCCGCCTCAGGAAAGTCCAAAAGTCATTTGTGGGTATTGGTATTACCTTTTATAATAAAATCCCGCAAACTATTTTGGACTTACCTTTGCACAAGTTTAAAAAATCTATTAAAAATATGCTCCTGAAAAAAGCATATTACACAATTGAAGATTATCTAAATGATAAAAGAGCGTGGATTTGACCTGCAGCTCGTTCCGGCGACGCACAAGACTAAAAATAATGCAAATACTATTTTATACATGGCATAATCTTGTACCTATATCAAATATTTGAAAAGAGCAACCGCCGAGTTTCTTGCTGGTTCTTCTCGGCAGGAAAGGCATTCCGAACCAGTGGTAGATGCATCCGACTATTCGTAAGCACTTGTAAAAGTTTATACGAATAAAAAAGATTTTCATTTTCATTTTCATTTTCATATCCGGACGAGGCGAAAACCATCTCATCCAAGAAGCTGCTGCTGTTCCAGTATTGGACAAGAACTGTAAAACAGGGGCGATCACAATAGATACAGGGTCTGAAGAGAGCTGCACAGCCGCCAAACATCAAGTAGAAGTGTTTTGTTAGGAGCTTTATCTCAGTCAGACTTCCACCGTCCTGTTTTGGATGTAGGAAATTATGACACTTGGACTACGACCCATTGCTGTGTGCATGCGCATGAAATTGCGGACACTGCGTCACAGCGACTTTCATTAGAAAGCGAACGTCCTAACCACTAGGCTATCACAGCTAGGAGTAAGCTACATAAATACAACTTACACCATGGGTGTTGTCAATGAATGAGTCGTTTTCATCGTAACCGGCACCAATGTCTGCAAACTCTTCATATTTGGATCTGCCTTTTCTGCCGTATGTACTTTGGCCACCCTGAAAACAATGAAAATAATTTTCTAAATATATAAAAGGAAAAGGTGACTGACTGACGATCTATCAACGCACAGCTCAAACTAATGATCGGGCTGAAATTTGGCATGCAGATAGCTATTATGACGTAGGCATCCACTAAGAAAGGATTTTGGATAATCCAACCCCTAAGGGGGTGAAATAGGGGTTTGAAATATGTGTAGTCTACGCGGACGAAGCTGCGAGCATAAGCTAGTTAATCATATAGTTATATGATAGAAAAAATAGCTAAAAACAACTCACCAAAATAGTGAAAACACAAAATAAAAAAAAAACAAGGTGCAATAATTGAAAAATCTAAATCTATAGTTAGTATACCTAATTACCTTTAGAGCCTCAATAGCTCAACCGGTATAGGAGTGGACTGAAAACCGAAAGGTCGACGGTTCAAATCCCGCCCGTTGCACTATTGTCGTACCTACTCCTAGCACAAGCCTGACGCTTAATTGGAGAGGAAAGGGGAACATTAGTCATTTAATATGGCTAATATTCTTTAAAAAAAAAAAAATTACTCCTAGCAAGATTTACACTTAGTTAGAGGGGAATAAGGAATATCAGTCATGATTAATACTGCTAATAATATGCATTTAAAAAAAAAAGAAGAGATAAAAGATAAGACACTACTCCATAAGTGACTTACATATTTCTGTTCAAACTTCCTGGCCACCCTTTCCACATCATCATCATTGTCGGAGAAAGGGTCTAGCCCCGTTTTCTTGCCGTTCTCCACTCTCTTCTTTCTCTGAAAAGGCAAAATTGATACATTAATAATTATATATAATACTAGATGATGCCCGCGACTTCATCCGCTTGGATTTTGGAAAGTAGCCTATGTCCTTCCCCGGGCAGCAAGCTATCGCTGTACCAAATTTCATCAAATTCGGTTGAATGGATGGGTTGAGAAAGGCTAGCAGACAGAAAGACAGACATACAGACGGACAGACAGACAGATACTTTCGCATTTATAATATTAGTATGGATATAAAATTCAAAGTCCTGACTGACTGACTTAATACATATAATATCAAAGCAGTCTAAACCGCCTGGTCCTAGAGACATGAAATTTGGACGGTGTATTCTTTGGCAAGAGGAGGTATTAACTAAGAAAGGATTTTTCGAAATTCCACCCCTAAGGGGGGTAAATAGGGGATGGAAGTTTGTATGAAAGTCTATCATTTTGAAGTTACATCGATGAAAATTGGTATTCAAGCTTTCGGTTACATACTTCACGATTTTTGAAAATTCTACTGCCAAGGGGGGTTTAGATAGGGGACGAAAGTTTGTTTGAAAGTCAGTCATTTTCGAGTTATATCTATGAAAGCTAATATTTGGGTTTTCGATTACAAAAGAAAAAATACGTAGGTATCAATTTCAGGATTTTTGATAATTCTACCCCCACGCCGATCTTCTAAATCCCACCCGAGCGAAACCGGGGCGGGTCAGCTAGTAACATAATGAATATAACTCTCCTTATCTTACACTTTAATACTATTTCTATACTATTTTTTACGGTTCTGTACCTCAAAAAAAACCCCAGCTATATGCGAGTCAGACTCGCGCACCGAGGGTTCCGTACTACAGTCGTATTTTTTCGTCATTTTTTTAAATCAGCTGCTCATTATTTCAAAAATGTCATCTTAACCTTTTAATGGTAGTGTTATTTTACTACCTACCTAATTATGCATAATAATAATGCAAAAATGCTCATTATACAATGTTATTCTTTATACCTTTGCAAAATAAAACTACTCTAGTTATAATATAGAATAGGTATTTAAAATTAACTATAAAAGTATTAGGGAAATAAAAACGTTTATTTTAGACCGAATTGAATGACTTACTAATGTTAGTCATTCAATTCGGTAAAACCGCAAAGAAAATAACCAAAAAGTAAATTTTAAGCGGAAATTAGGTAGGACGTCAAAATGCTCTAGTCCTACTTTATCGAACATGACGCGCGATTTACCTAATAAATCGACGCAGGACGCTACACAAAGTCCTATTCAAAAAGATAACCAAAAACAATAGCTTAGCATAAACACACACTAATATAAACAAAGCAATCACTAAATATTCGCACCCACACAAACAACCATCCAAATACATAACACGCAAATGTAATACATAACATAACCTATAACTTATTTACCTCCGCGAGCAATCGATTCAAGTTAAAATGGGGCTCTCAAAAAGCTTCTTCCTACATAAAAGACAGCTATACAATCCTGCCACTCTCGGAGCAACATCGTGCAAAATGCAGCAGCCCGCGCATTTGGCAACATTGCAAACCAAGTTTCAAAACATAAATGCATAAACATTATAATGCAAGCTACAGAGTCAATTACCCTAGGAGATTACCAATATCGTGAAAATAATCAAGAAAACCTATGCAAAAGTTTAAACAGTCCTACCACACGTAAATAAATACGTCACGCACACATCTGCACGCTATCTCTCTCGATAATTTATTTACTTCGCGTAGGTATATAAAATTCCTTGCATATGTCATACAAAAACCATTAAAAATATAACTTATTTATTAACTTATTTAGAAAGTAACCTAAAAATAGCCCTTTGCCGGAAACAACATCGTTATTAGGCGGGTTAACCTAGGTCATCCAAGTCTTCTACTTTCGCTCGATTTGCTATCATTGTTTTTTATAGGTGTCGTCGGAAGTTAATCAGCATCATATTTATAGGAGTTTTATTATAATACTTGGATTATCTAAGCTCAAAAAATAGTTAACAAGTCGAGGACACCGACCAAAACATTGCCTCGCTAACGAGGTGTCCTAGGCTCATAATTTTCTTCTTAGATTGTTGCAAACATGGCGACCGATATCTGGGCTTCTCGTGAAGCCCGTGGACGCAAAATCATGTAACAAAACCTAATGCAAAGCTTGTAACGTAAGCAAAAAATATTCTAAACCATTTCGCCAGACCCAAGTTTCCAACCACCTCTAGCCGCCAAACGGTACAAGGTGTCGATCTAAAAAAAATTCACATGATTTCTAACAATGCAAAGAGCTGAAAAACCAGTATGGTTGCGTAAATTACTATGATTTTCTGTTATAACTTACCGCTGTTGTTATGAGTAGTTCCTTGTAATTCAGCTCTGGATATTTACTTTCGTTGCTTTCGTCTAAGTTTACAGTTAATCTCACTGTTTTGTTCACATTCTTATTTGCACTTTTTGGAGCACCCACTGTTATAAGAGTAGCACGTTTAGAGTCCGACATTTTCCACCAAATTCAAGTATAAAATGATTTTTTTCAAAGCATGACACGGCCTGCATTTTCAAACTGTGTACCACATTGCCACCATGTTGGAATTCATTGTTTGGGTTGTGAGCGCCACGGAATAACAAGGAACTACTCCCTCGTTTGCGTAGCAGTTCGTAAGATGTCACTATATTTTTTTAAGTTTGCCACTAGATGTCACTCTTATTTTATTTATAAATATTTTAATATGGCTTTATTTTGACGAATATTTTTCCAACTGAATAAATTAAAGCAACTATAATACGTTTAGTTAATTACACTCACTATCCGAGCTCAGTTTGATGATTCAGTATACTTTTAGTTGAAATATAATCCAATAAGAGACATATGTGGTACGCTATAGAACTTTATCATCAGGTAAAACTTTTGTACAGCAACTCACTTCTATATATGAAGATGTCGCTTTCATAAAATAGTCAAATCAGATGTTTATTACATAGAGATAGGTATATTATATTAGAATACTGCTTTATCGACATGTTTTTTTTTCATTTTATTATAATAATTATTTATTTTACGTAAAAATAATACAATGGAATCGTAATTTATTTAACTTAATACACTTCACTATCAACCGTGCTTTTTTGTATACTAAAAAACTAATCAACAAAAATAAATTCATCAGTTGACTACAAAAAAGTAGCTACAAATGATTTTAGGTCTTTTTCCTTGGAGATAAAGTGCAATTTTTAAGTATCTGTATTATGTACCTAGGTACTACATAAGAATAAAATCACTAGTGGATGCCAGCTACTTCGTCCGCTTAGATTCAGTTTTTTTTTAAATCTTTGATTTTCCGGGATAAAAGTCGCCTAGGTATGTCTCCCTCCGTCTGGATTGGTAAGTCCATCGTCGGCTCACTACTGAGTACGGCCCACGGGCTTACTCTCAGAGTGAGAAGGGTTTTGGCCATAGTCTACCACGCTGGCCATGTGCGGATTGGTAGGCTTCACACACCTTTGAGAACATTATGAGGCATGCAGGTTGTCGTGTTATGTATTGTATTGTCGTGTATTGTCGTGCTCTGTAGTGAGCCGGCGATGGGTTGATCATGATGATGACTGTAGAAGGAAAGCTAGGTATTGCCACATAGTAAGTACTATCTACTCATATGGTAAAGTCCTTACTTTCCCTTTAAATTCGACATTTAGAAATCGCCTTAGTGAAAAAACTGAGCTCTTCAGTAATTACTGAGTCAATTCAGATTTAACGGAGTGTGGTTATTAAAAAAGCGACACTATCAGCAGGGGGGGTTACTGGGGGTCAGGGGGGGTTACTGTGGGGTCAGGAGGGGTCAGGGGGCTTTTCGGAAAAACGTTGATGGGCTGGACATTATGAAACCGAGATTCCTATTAAGATAAGGGACATTAGTCTGTCTTTGGCCCCGTTTGATACATTCCGGTACTTGACCAAGTTATAGTCAGTCGACTCTAGTATTTTTTTTATTTTTTTATTCAGATACAAGTTATCCCTTGACTGCAATCTCACCTGGTGGTAAGTGATGGTGCAACCTAAGATGGATGCGGACTAACCTGGAAGGGGTTTGGCAGTTTTTATTAAGACCATACCCCTTTGGTTTCTACAGGGCATCGTACCGGAACGCTAAATCGCTTGGCGGTACGGCTTTGCCGGTAGGGTGGTAACTAGCCACGGCCGAAGCCGAACCAGTCCAGTCCAGTTTGGAAATGATTAAATTCAAAACCCCTGCCAGGAATCGAGCCCGGGACCTCCCATTAATAAGAACACAGCGCTTACCACTGTAGTAAGCAGGAGGTAGGTATTATGACGCCTTTCTTGACTGGCCTGGATGTGGTCTGGACGACTTGACGAGTAGCATTGCCAGTGGGAGTAGAATAGGTAATACACGCGCGTACCTAGCTATAGAAAAGTGAAAACAAAACAAGGAAGACAAGTTAATTAGAACTAATAGACTTAGACCTGTCTTACTTTCTGCAGATAGCTATTATGACATAGGCATACGCTAAGAAAGGATTCTTGAAAATTTAACCCCTAATGGGGTGAAATATAGGTTTGAAATTTGTGTAGTCCACGCAGACGAAGTCGCGAGCATAAGCTAGTTAGTATTAAGTATTCTTCATCAATATCGGATTCAAACGAGGCACAAAGTGGACATTATTTTAGGGATCTTGAGATATACGGGGCTACGGGGGCACTTCGGGAATATTCATTAGAAAAAATGAAATTTAACTCCGCCATTGTGAGATTACTTGAAGATAGCGCGGGAGTACGGAAGGGAGTATTAGACTTTAGAGCTCTATTAAAATTACTTCCTTTTAAGAAGAAGGACCAACCAATCCAAAACTACTTAGATGATGGCCGCGACTTCGTCTGCGTGGATTTAGGTTTTTAAAAATCCGGGGGGAACTCTTTGATTTTCTGGGATAAAAGTAACCTATGTCTCTCCAGGCCTTTAACCTAATAGATACCGAAGTGCACCGAAGTGCACCGAAGTGCACCGAAGTGCGGGGTGATTCGCTAACTCAGTGTCTAACAGTGAGTGATAGCCACCGAGCTCATTTTTAGGGTTCCGTACCTCAAAAGGAAAAACGGAACCCTTATAGGATCACTTTGTTGTCTGTCTGTCCGTCTGTCTTTCAAGAAACCTACAGGGTACTTCCCGTTGACCTAGAATCATGAAATTTGGCAGGTAGGTAGATCTTATAACTGACATTTGGGGAAAAATCTGAAAACCGGGAATTTGTGGTTACATCACACAAAAAAAATTAAATTGTGGTCATGAACTAATAATTAGTATTTTCAATTTTCTAAGTAAGATAACTATATCAAGTGGGGGTATTATATGAAAGGTCTTCACCTGTGCATTCTAAAACAGATTTTTATTTATTTTTATGTATCATAGTTTTTGAATTATCGTGCATAATGTCGAAAAAATACGACTGTAGTACGGAACCCTCATTGCGCGAGCCTGACTCGCACTTGGCTGGTTTTTTAATCCGTTGAAGGTTTTCTACCAAAAAATATTTAATTATCACCCAGTAAAGCAGCAATGTAGAACCAGCACCAACTAACCTCGGTGGCTATCATTCAGTGTTAGAAACTGTTAGCGAATCGCCTAGGGTCTGATTGCAGCCAAGCGCTAGTCTATAAATTTAAAAAAGCTCTCTTATTTTTTTATTGCCCTTATCCCATTTCCTTCTTGTATGTAAACGCCCTGACTTTTTGTCCTGAAATGTTAAAGGCTTTAACGTCCCTTTCGACACTATAACTACCATGTCGCTGGGGGTCTTCCTCTCGTGGTTTGCTAGAAACAAAGAAAGAAAGAAAGAAAAGACGTTTATTTATACTTACAACTGTGCCACACAGCACATCTTAAAACTAAGAGCTGGTCGTTCCGACGCTTCTTACACCTGAGAACAAGCAAAAGAAAACAACCAGAAAAAGGGTCCCAGCTTATCATTATGCTGTATGCCTTGTTGGTAGGGATATTCAGCACTTTTTCTTCATCTTTCAATCCAGCTAAAACGCCCGAAAGTGTTTATAGCCAGAAGTAGGTAACAAGTTCCGGGGCAGGTGCGGATAAATAAAATATCGGCGCCCTTCATGAGCTCGCTGAGGGTAGATTGTGCGGATATCCAATGCAAATACGACATCGATGCGTTGTAGAGGTGTGGCGCAACTTGGGCGGATGCGGTGGATTTTGACACAACAGAAAGACTAGAATGGCACGTCTAAGTCTATTGCTGTCCCTTTCATAATGTTGCTTGCGGAAAGGAAAAGCACTAGATTTGGACCTGTTACTTTGGTTTGGTTTGGAGATTGTCGAGATTGTGTACAAGAAAATCGGCCCCATTATTAGTTGTTTCAAATTTTTGTATATTTTAAGTCGTTGGTTTATATTAGAGTAGTTTGTTCATATTGTGTCGCCCTAGTTGTATTGCTAAGCTGTGGATAGTGTATTTGATTACATATTTGCCAAATTAGTTTGCTAGATTTAAGTCGTAGTTTTAACTTTTAATATGTAAATGTTTACTGTCGCAAATAAAATAGAAAACAGTGTGAGAAGACGTGCATGACTGAGAGTTCTCTTCGTATTGTGTCTGCCGTGGGTGGTTACCACCCTCTAGCAAAGCCGTGCCGCCAAGCGATTTAGCATTCCATACAGTCATCATCATCATCAACTGATAGACGTCCACTGCTGGACATAGGTCTCTTGTAGGGACTTCCACACGCCACGGTCTTGCGCTGCCTGAATCCAGCGGCTCCCTGCGACTCGTCTGATGTCGTCCGTCCACCCATTGGTCTTCCAACACTGCGTCTTTCGGTGCGAGGTCGCCATTCCAGCACCTTGCGACCCCAGTCTATCGGTTGTACGAACTACTTATGTGCCCTGCCCATTGCCACTTCAGCTTCGCAACCCGTTGAGCTATGTCGGTTACTCTAGTTCTCCTACGGATCTCCTCATTAAATACCTACAGTAGAGATAGGTAAAAACTTACCAGTACCAACCTTACCTTCGTTCCTTCGTAGATCTAAAGTGATTGCGAAGTGGCGTTCGAAGAAGAAAGGGTAAAACTTCAGTCACGATCGGAACGGGGAAGCCTCTCATAAATATTGTAATCGCTCGCTAGTGTATCTACGCCCGTGATGAAATTTATTTAAATGCCCCCTCCTTCCGATATAAATATATTGAGTTCCGTAAATGAGATATAAAAATTCTGCTTTGAGATTTACGAAGCTAATAGTGAAGAATCCCACTGATTCTAATCGTATCTAAATTTTGGAGTATTCGCATCCTTTTCTTACCACTAATGTAATAAGTAAAGGACATACAATGAACCAAAAGCTTAATTCGCTATAATCCGCTGAAACAGGTCGAATCTGTATGGTGCAACATGCAGCATGCGAAATGCACCGCCCGCCCTCCCACTGCTAAACATGCAGGAAGAAGCAGCCACCAGGCAAGCAATACGCACCACCACCACGCAGCACCACACAAATCCCAAACACACTCGACGCACGTTTCGCCGCCACACCGGAGCATCCTCAGGAGATACTATAGACCTTACAATGCCGATTTTTATGACCTTACAATACAATTCAGCGGATTATAGCAAATTAAGCTTTTGGTTCATTGTAGGTATATCATGGCCCGTGTGGAGTTGGCTGCTCTCCCATCGGGCGCGTCCCCGGCTGGCGGATAGGGGATTTCCCTCACCAGATTTATCTGGCGGGTACTGGGGAAATAAAATACTCAGCGCGGACCAAAAGCAAGCACAACAAATCCAGGCAGCGTCTGTACTCGGAGCGAGCGGCTATCTGGTCAGCGTCTGTCCCACATTGGGCGGCTGTTTTCCGGAAGATGTGTAGGAGGAAGAAGGAAGTACGGGAGAAACTAGAAAATGAAAGCACAACAAAAAGAGATACTACCCCAGGCGGGTTCCGGCGCTGATGGTGCCGGGGAATCCCGCCCCCTGACAGTCTCGGCTGACAGGGGCTGCCCCTCGTATTCTGGGGGGGGCAACGTTTTGCTGAATTTGGATACACCATTTGCTAGGTCTGGCTTGCTACAACGCACGCCACCTAAAACGACACAGGCAAGAACACGGACTGAAACGGAGCAAACTGAGACAGAAGACGGAGTATCTACGGGAGATGAAGGTGCACAATGCAGGGGATCATCTTATGCAAGCCCTTTCACCTTTTTCTCGCCGATGGCAGGCACGCCAAAGAATAGAGGAGATTGGAAACGGAAGAAGTCTCCGACAAGTAATAAAGAGACGGAAACATTGGAAGAAAAGGAAGACAGACTACTAAATAGCCTGTATGGCAACATCGTTACGATAAATTCGCTCGTGGACAGGCAAGGGCCATATAAAAATACGGCAAACGAGGTCAAAATAAGACTGCGCGAACTGCAAAAACTGTCTGGACGGATTATGGATGTCCGAAGGATGAGATCTGAAGCGAAAAATGAAGAATCGGAGAGAACCCCAAAAAGGGCTAAAAGAGCCGTGGTTTTAGAAGAAAAGGGAACAAACACATCAACCGGAGCTGAAAATGAAGGTTTGGAATGGGACGATGACTTTTTTACGGAAACAGATTGGAAGGAAGTGAAAGCGAAAAGCAAGCGGCGACGCCGCAAGGAGAAGAAGGATAAAGAAATCGAAGGAAGCTCTGAAATGGCAAAACCACCGAAGGAGAAAGAGAAAAAGAAGAAGAAAGAGATAACAGAAAAGATGACGAGGAATTTGGAAAAACCACAGATACCGATACGGAGAGATAAAAGTAACACGGGTAGAAAGCCTCCGGTGGCCAAGCCCGAAGCTCTGCTAGTGGAGGTGAAAGACCGTGACTATGCCAGCGTGCTAAAGGAGGTTAAATCGGGATTAGCAAGCGCACAAGTCGTATTCTCCAAGGTGAGGAAAACGAGAAAAGGCGACATACTTCTTGAGCTAGAGAAGGGGCAAGAGGAAGGAGTTTCACAAATAAAAGAGAAAGTGCGGGGAAACTGCCCAAGTTTAACTTTGAGAGCACTCAAAGAGTCAGCGGAAGTTATAATAAGGGGACTAGACCTTACAGTAGAAAAAGAGGAAGTAGAAGAAGTTCTGAAACAAAAAGTAAAGGACTTTCGAATTAAGAGTTTCTGGGAAAATAGCTATGGTAACAAGACAGCGGTTGTAGAGCTACCGAAGAATGAAGCCCAAAAACTGGTTGACGAAAAGAAAATAAAAATAGGATGGATGAGAGTGCCAGTTGGCCTCATGGTGAAAAAGAAGAGATGTTACAGGTGTCTCGAGTACGGGCATATCTCAACTGGATGTCCAGGCCAGGATCGGAGCAAAAAATGCTATAACTGTGGCGATGAGGGACACAAGGCCAGAGACTGTGTGAAGGAGGCCTCATGTGCTATTTGCAAGGATAAAGGCCAGGACAGCACAAAACATAGAATGGGCTCCAAGACCTGCCCGTCCTGGAATGTAAAGGCACCCGGCAGAAGAATCGTAGATTCAAAAAACGCGGTATAGGAGCAGGAAATGGAGCGGTAGGATCGCATATCAAGGTCTTACAAATAAACCTAGATAGAACGCGAGCCGCCCACGACCTGCTCGAAGTAACGGCAAAACATCGTGAAATAGATATAGCTATTGTAGCGGAACCAAACAGGAAGATAGTTCAAGCCCGAGAATGGGTAACGGACCGGAGAGGCGATGCAACTATAGTTGTGTACAATAAGCGGACCCAAATAAAGGAAGTTGCTCGGGGAGATGGTTTCATTGCGGTAAAACTCTCAGGGCTCACTTTATATAGTTGCTACTTCTCACCAAACTACAGCTTTGAAGAGTTTGAGCACGATGTAAACGAGCTTTTCGAAAGTATCATGTCACAACGTGGTGACATCCTAGTAGCCGGAGACTTTAACGCGGCGTCAAAAGTCTGGTCAAGTAAGGCAGAAAATGCTAGAGGTCGGCGTATCATGGAAATGCTTGCTAGTGCGGATTTGGTAACGGTAAACGTGGGGGTTACCCCGACATTCCAAAGAGGCGCAAAGAATTCCACGCCAGACATAACATTTGCAAGTTCAGGTCTGGCGCAGAGAATTACTGAATGGCAGGTCCTGGACGAGGATAGCCTTAGTGGTCACCGGTACATAAAATTCCACATTTCCCAAGATGCATGGAAACCGCCAATGCAGCAGCAGGCAGGATGGAGACTGGATAAGTTAGACCAGAAGATACTGGAGAGCGTCCTTAAGGGAAAAGAAAATGAGATCAGCACACCTGAGGAGCTAGTGTTGGAGACCACGAAGGCTTGCGACAGAGCAATGCCAAAAAAGGGGCTGCCTAGGAAGGCGCCTGTTTACTGGTGGAATGCGACGGTAAAGCAAAAGAGGGATGAATGCACTAGAAGCCGTAGAATATACACTCGGGAAAGACGGAAAAAGGGTAAGGAATGTTCGATGGAGAATTGCACTGGCGCAGAAAGTGTTCAACGGCTGAAAGAAGAGTATAAGACGGCGAAAACGGCACTCCAACTTGCCATTACAAAGTCAAAGGCAGAGAAGTGGAAAGTGCTTTGCGACGAAGTAGACCAGGATACGTGGGGACTGGGATACAGAATCGTCACAAAAAAACTGCGACAAAACCCACCTTGTTTGGATATGGACCTCATAAAATCTGTGGTCAGAGTCTTATTCCCGTCTCATAGAAACTTCGGCCGGATTATGGCAAATGCCTCCGAAATGGTGGAAATAACGGATGAAGAGATAAGGAAGGCAGCTGAAGGGCTTAAGCCAAAAAAGGCCCCAGGTCCCGATCTTTTGTGTCCGGAGATAGTTAAATTAGCAGTGCAGACTATACCCGAGAAAATCAAACAGGTAATGCAATTGGCCTTTGCCTCAGGAACATTTCCGGCAGCCTGGAAGATAGCGAGTCTGGTCTTACTTAAGAAAGCCCAAAAACCAGCAGATGACCCAACAGGATACAGGCCAGTCTGCCTGCTTGCCTGTTATGGCAAGCTGATGGAGAGACTCCTTCTCAACAGGATCGAACAACTACTGCCAGACCACGGCAGCCTCTCCGATCATCAATATGGCTTTAGACAGGGTCGGTCGACGCTGATGGCTGTAAGGAGAGTTACGGAAACCGCCATGAAAGCAAGGCAAGGCACAAAGAAAACCAGAAAGCTATGTGCCCTGATCTGCCTTGACGTGAGAAACGCTTTCAACTCAGCTTCGTGGACGGAGATTCTTTTAGAAATACGGAAGAGAGGTTTCCCAGGTTACATTCAAAACCTGCTTAGTAGCTACCTGGAGAACCGATTTATAGTAGTGAAAGATAGTAAGGGTTTGGAGGAGAGGATTCAAGTAAGTAGTGGAGTTCCACAAGGATCCATACTTGGCCCAACTCTGTGGAATATTCTATATGATGGCGTTTTTAAGCTAAAGCAGGAAGAAGGTACAGAACTGGTAGGGTTTGCCGATGATTTGGCTCTTGTAGTCGTAGCCAAAACTGAAGCTACCCTCATGACACGGGCAAACACAGCACTTGACCGAATAAACACCTGGATGCAAGAAAGGCAGCTCGCCCTAGCGCCAGAAAAAACGGAAGCAATAGTGTTCAGTGGAAGGCGAAGGCTAGATCCTATTAATTTTTGGATTCAAGGTGCTAGAGTGACACCAAAAGAGCACGTTAAATATTTGGGAATATGGCTTGACAAGAGTCTTAAATACAAAAAACATATAGAAGAGGTAGCCAATAAAGCCCAGAAGCTGACAGAGGCACTATACAGACTTATGCCTACAAAAGGAGGGCCTAGAGCGAGCAAGAGGAGGGTGTTGGCATCAGTGGCCCACTCCATTATTCTTTACGGGGCACCAATATTCAGTGAAGCTATGAAGGTGGAACTGTATAGAAAGAAATTAGAAGGAGTCCAAAGGCGACTTGCTATAGGTATTTGTGGAGCATATCGAACAGTTTCCACTGAAGCTGTGCTAGTGATAGCCGGGCTTGTGCCTATTGCAAAACTGGTAAAAGAACGTGCTAAGCTGTTCGATAGCAAGGAGAAAACACTTTTAGAAGTGCGAGAAGATACCTTGAAGGAGTGGGTAAAGGAATGGTCGGGAGCAGGCAAAGGGACCTGGACCAGAGAACTCATTACCGACTTGAAAAAATGGCACACGAGGAAGCATGGGGAAGTAGACCGCTGGCTGACACAAGCACTCAGCGGCCACGGGGTGTTCAACACCTACCTCTTCGCAATAGGGAAAGCGCCTACTGAAAATTGCTACTTTTGCGGAGAGGAAGACACCCCGAGACACGCGATTTTTGAGTGTCCCGCGTGCGCGGATCTTAGAGAAGCAGCACAGGGAGCAAGCGACAGTGTCAACGCCCAAAATCTGGTAGCCCGTATGGTGTCAAGCGAAAATGAGTGGCACAGATACGGTCAGATGCTGAGAGCCATAATGTTGAGAAGGGAGGATAGAGAAAAACAAGAAAAAAAGGAGAGAGAGCAACCAGAGGGTCAGCACGAAGTAATGTTACACGGTTCCGTGCTGATCTCGCAGAGGGGGAGGTCTTTTTAGTCCGTGCGAGTCGGACACACCCTGTCGATAGACAGAAGTCCATTAGGGATTTTTCCTCCTCCTAGAGAAAAAAAAAAAAAAAAAAAAAAAAAAAGGTATATCATGGGCTTCCGCAAAGTAACGCCTGCTTCTATACAACATAAGTAAAGGACAGACAAACTTAGTTTAATTTTCCATCCTTTTTCCAAACTTTAAGGGTGTCTGGCATGGGCACCATGATACTGTGTCTGGCAATGCATGACATGATTTCTAATACTAGGTATTCCGAAGAAAATATGAAAAATTAGACTTTATACTTTGACCGAAGATTTTTTATACCTTCATTAGCTGATATCTCCCAAAGTCACCATGATCCAAACAAACATCCAAACAAACGTTCTTCCCAGTGTTGGGGACAAAACGCAGAGAAACTTTCAGCTTTTATAAAATGACGAAGATAAACACGCGCTATGGCTCTTAGTCCATAAGCATTGTGTAACTGTACCTACAACCACTATAAAAGTTTATTAGTAAGGGGGCCAAAGCCAAAAACAGTTTGAAGGAAGCTGCAGGAAGTTTAAAATAAAAGCATTTTTCTTGTAATAAGTAGCTCTACTTTGAATTTTTCTCAATTGCACCCTTTTACTCGGCGCTTCCCGTCTCGACTCTCTAACTTTTCAGGGTTCCGTACCCAAAGGGTGCCAACGGGATCCTATTAAGACTCCGCTGTCCGTCTGTCTGTCCGTCTGTCCGTGTGTCTGGCAGCGTGCTGTACCTGTACGTGAACCGTAATAAACCGTAAAGAGCTGAAATTTTCATAGAATGTGTACAGCGGCACGGTATTCGCTATAACAACATTAATAATAAAAGTTTAAAAAGAAAATAAAAAATTTGTTAAAATATTTTAAAGCGCCATCTATTGACAAGTAGCTGGTGCTAATCGAAAACGAGAAAGGTTCGAGTCGAAAAAGTTTCAACTCTTCACCGCTAGATGTCTCTACTAGTTGTAATTAGTTTAGATTTAACTCCGTACTTGCTCCGTACCTAATTCTAATTCCCTTTAATTATTGAGCCTGGTTTCCACTTAAATGGAGCAGAGAAATGTTGAGTTCAATCGCCCAATCAGATTTTTAAAAGATGACGTCATATTTTTGATTTTTTACGTCTTCTATTCTGGCTCCCCATTGTGTAAGAAAACTGTTTTAATCTTAATCGACAGCATAAATTCTGCACCTTGATTGGCTGTGAAAAAATGTAAACAGCGAATTCAACCAATCAAGGGGCAGAATTTGCTGTCGATTACGATTAAGATGAATACGTTTTTCTTACACAATCGGGGGGCTGATTGTTTGACTGAACTCATCTCTCCGTGGAAACAAGACCTTATACAGCAGAGCACATTCCGTCCTAATTGTAACCTTCCAATTTTCCCTCAACATTTCCCGCCAGTTCCGGCCGGCGCGGCGCGGCGGTGCCTAGGTCTAGATATTACAGCGGCAGTAATTGCTTAATCTAATACAAATTTACTTTATGAAGCCTCGAGATTGTTGAGTCAAGAACAATGGGCCTCATTAAAGAAATAATTGTACTGGAACAACAGACTTCTTAAATAATATCTTACAAAGCCCATTTGTACCGATCTCTCTTATTAGGGTTCCGTACACGAAGGATGCTAACTCTATACAGAAATACATTTTAAAATTAACTTATAATCTAAATTTATAAAAAGAAAAGGTGACTGACAGATCTATCAACGCACAGCTCAAACTACTCGACGGATCGGGCTGAAATTTGGCATGCAGATAGCTAATATAACGTAGGCATCCGCTAAGAAAGGACTTTTGAAAATTCAAGCCCTAAGGTGGTGAAATAGGGTTTAAAATCACGAGCATAAGCTAGTAAATAATAAATGAATAAGATCTTTTTATTCCAAGCAACTAGGTCTAAAAACTAATGTTAGTGATTGCTACACAGACCACCTATAGACGCCTAATAGCCGGACCCCCCCGATAGCAAGCTTAGGCAGTTGCTTAGCATAAAAGTCGGCCCACGCCCGTTCGGTTCCCTCATTCCCTATATTGTCTTGATTACGTGACTTTTGATTCCACCAATGACAACAAAGTATTCTCCCCTGTCCCCCGCCAACATTTTAGGAATGGGTTTTCATGCAAAACCTTGTAAGTATATGTGTACTATTGAGGTTGAATTCTCTGTCTAACTACAGACTATATTTGTGGTAAAAAGACAGTTTTTTCCCCTAGCTAGTCTATGCTGTAACATGTATTTTGTACTTCTAAGTTCTATCACGTCCGTATTGAACGAAATATACAATTTGTCTGCAGGACTAGACTACAAAAGAAAATTTTAATGCTTTATTCGAAGCCAAATATCCGACGTAAGACGTTCCAAGCATTTTACATCGTCTTCAGTATTAACTTGAAAGGTAGTTTTTCCCCAAAAACTAACTTAGGTAAGAAACTTCATGATTTTTAAATACCCATTTAACAAGGTCACATCGAGAAAGTCAGATTTTTACGACTTATACTTTTCAGTTAGACACTGATGAGTTTTTTTTTAAATTCAAATATGCATCCTCATGTATAGCGATGATAGGGTTCTATAACTGTACTTAATTTGAACTTGACAGCTCTTATCACTACCCATAATATTATAACCACCCATGTGATAAATGCGAAAGTGTGCTTGTTTGTTGGTTTGTCCTTCAATCACGTCGCAACAGAGCAACGGATCAACGTGCTTTTTTGCATGGGTTTAGTTAAGGACCTGGAGAATGACAAAGGCTACTTTTTATCCCGGAAAATCACAGGCTTTCAAAAACCTAAATCCACGCGAACGAAGTCGTGGGTATCCGCTAGTAGGAACATTATATTTAAAATAGCTGTGACCTACAGACAGACGGACTGACGGTCAGACAGACTGGACGAAACCGTAATTCATAAACTAGCGCTTGGCTGCAATCAAAATTCAAACCTGCTGGCAAGTAGTAAGTAGGTGATGATGCCGTCTAAGGTGGAGCGCGCTCGCTAAAATATGCCTATTCACTCTTAATATATTGAAGCCTTGCCCAAAGAACCCTAAAAATAAATTCTAGGGATTATAAAAAATGTAAAATGCATAGCAAAGCCCTTCTTATTGCGGTATGCATGGACTATCACGCTAAGACATCAAAGGATTCCTACTATATTATCTACACTTCCTTTATTACAAGTATTCAATACCAGAGCTCAAGTTTTCTATAAAGAGAAGGAACCTAATCTCTTGCACTGAGCACTTTAAGCTCTTTGTAGCCTGGGGCCACGTGATATTTTTATTAAGAGAAATTTCCTTAGAAAATCAAACGGTATTCCGTAAAGAAACGATCTTTGTATAGTGTAAATTAAGTCAGAGCTTCTTTCTAAACTCAAAAGTATTTACCTACTAAGTATCTATTTGTTGGTAACGGTTCAGGAATTTGATGTCCATTGGAAAAGGAAAATCTAATTGGTTTACAAATATCGGAGAAATCGGTGTTCATATTATCAAAAACATTAATGACATAAAATTAAAAACACATTTATGCGTAGATATTACTTCGTACATATTAAGAATGGTACCACGGTGAATTACATACCTACTAAAACCTTCCTGAAAATATATTAATCACGATAGTGGAAAAATTATCGAAATCGGTTCGTTAATCTTTGAGATAATCACGGATATACATACACATAGACCCTCCTGCTGTTTTCTATAAAGAGAAGCAACCTAATCGCTTGCACTGAGCACTTTAAGCTCTTTGTAGCCTGGGGCCACGTGATATTTTTATTAAGAGAAATTTCCTTAGAAAATCAGACGGTTTTCCGTAAAGAAACGATCTTTGTACAGTTTAAACAAAGTCAGAGCTTCTTTATAAATTTAAAAGCTGTTTTTGGTAGTGGTTCAGTAGATAATTTGATTTAAAATTAGAAAAAAAATCGGTTCAGAAATCTCGGAGAAATAATAGCTATCTGCATGCCAAATTTCAGTCCGATCAGTCCAGTAGTTTGAGCTGTGCGTTGATAGATCAGCCTTTTCCTTTTGTATATTTAGACTAGCTTAAGCTCGCGACTTCGTCCGCGTGGACTACAAAATTTCAAATCCCTATTTCACCCCCTTAGGAGTTGAATTTTCAAAAATCCTTTCTTAGCGGATGCCTACGTCATAATAGCTATCTGCATGCCAAATTTCAGCCCGATCCGTCCAGTAGTTTGAGCTGTGCGTTGATAGATCAGTCAGTCAGTCACCTTTTCCTTTTATATATTATTTAGATGAAGTTGCCTGTTGATACATTAGTCTGTGCAAGCTCCAGAGTCCAGGTGCACATTGGACGACGCGTCCCAACACTGGATTTACATACAATTACGTGTATTTGAGCGCAATTGTTTATTGCGAATCTAATAAACGTACCAAAAGCAACCGTCATGTCACACTAAAAAACATTGCGGATTAGACTGTGGAATATAAGTTCATAAAAACCTTGTTTCTTTGTTTTAGAATGTATAGGTAATAGGTACGTATACAAATGTGTATATTATATAAGGGCAAAAACCGAAACCGGTGTCGAATATTTTTACGTCCATACTCCATACTAATATTATAAATGCGAAAGTGTGTCTGTCTGTCTGTCTGTCTGCTAGCTTTTCACGACTCAACCGTTCAACCGATTTTGACGAAAATTGGTACAGAGACAGCTTGCATCCCGGGGAAGGACATAGGCTACTTTTTATCACGGAAAATTAAAGAGTTCCCACGGGAATTTCAAAAAACTAAATCCACGCGGACGAAGTCGCGGGCATCATCTAGTAAAGAATAAATATACAAAATTAATGAACACTCACGAAGTTATAAGCTTGTTGTGTTGAGTCGTTGTCCCACAAAAACATGGTCACCCCAAGCAAGCAGCTGTGAGCGAACGGGACGGCTAGCGTCAATCGTGCGCGCTCCCGCTCGCGCGGCTGGAATCGGTGCATGCGGTCATTCAACTAGGTGTTCAAACTTGCAGGACAATAAAGTATTTTTTGGTCAAAATATAACCCGTTCTAAAAATGATTGCAATCGATTCCGTTACTGATTCTGAACAAACTGCTTTCAGGTTTTGCGTATACTAAAACTAACGTTGTATAATGCCAGTTTCAGGTGCGTATCGATGCATGCATGCGAGTATGACACGTGCGACGCTCGCATCTGGATTTACATAGAATTACGCGTATCCGCACTCAGTTGTTTATCGGAAATCCAATACAGGCAATAAAAACATGGCGGTATTATTTCCTCTCTATTATTCCGAGCTAGCCGGAACTTTAGTGAACTGTTAAATCTAAATATATAAAATTCAAAGTCCTGACTGACTGACATATATATCAACGCACAGCCTAAACCGCTGGTCCTAAAGACATGAAATTTGGAGGGTCTATTCTTTGTAAAGAGTAGGTTTCCACTAAGAAAGGATTTTTCAAAATTCCACCCCTAAGTGGGTTAAATGGGGGATGGAAATTTATATGAAAGTCCGTCATTTTTCAAGTTATTTGCATGAAAATTGGTATTTGGATTTTCGGTTACAAATGAAGAAATACGTGTTTCAGGATTTTTGGAAAATTCGCCCATAAGGGTGGTAAAATAGGGGATGAAAGTTTGTATGGGACAGTTTTAATTATTGATATTATTAACTTGAAATTGGGAAAGTAGGTTTTTTCTTGAGGTGTCAGCTAAGAAAAAAAAAATGACATTTGTTTCCTGTAGGCCACGCGGGCGAAGCCGCGAGCAGAAGCTAGTAGAGTATAAAGCTTTACAATATGTGCCCGTGTTTGCGTATACTGCTAGTTTTATCTTCTTCTTTTTTTGCTTTGTGGCTATTGCTATCTCTCTCTAGCCGGACGTGTGACAGCAATGCTGCAGCAATGATTGCGAGATTTACGCCTGTAGCAAGCCTGTCGCGAGATACGTAATCACCCCGCAGGTTATGTGCAATTTCATTCACTAAGACACCCTCGGTGGCTATCCTCAGCACATATTAATCACATATTAGTCCAGTAGTTTGAGCTGTGCATTGATAGACCAGTCAGTCAGTCAACCTATTCATCTAGTACATTTTTTTTTTTTGTTTTTATTTTTTATTAATTATAGGTGTACGCTTGACCACAATCACACCTGATGGGATCTAGTAAACTTTATTTGATAAAAAATTTACGAGGTATATATAAGTACATAACCCTGGTAGTAGCAATGCAAAG
Organism: Maniola hyperantus; assembly: GCF_902806685.2. Lineage (NCBI taxonomy): Eukaryota > Metazoa > Arthropoda > Insecta > Lepidoptera > Nymphalidae > Maniola > Maniola hyperantus. The sequence continues at coordinate 787,212 of NC_048557.2, read as the reverse complement.
TTCCTGGCCCCAAAACTAGGATTCCCTGTGCTATGGGAAGCCAGTCTTTCGCCCGAATATAAATAGGTAGGTACAATTAATGTAAATAACTTACTTATAAATACATAAACAGATCACAGTTAACAACTAAACATTAATACAAATAAGTAGTTTTCTTATTAGATGTAGGTAGATATAAAAAAGAAACAAAAAAACATTAAATGTCGATATTCCTGGCCCCCGAACTAGGATTCCCTGAGCTACGGGAAGCCAGTTGAATATACTTAGAGGATAACAATATAATTTAGTTAATCTAATTCAAATGATTTCGTTCATTCCTATTCCTTTTATATATCTAAATATATAAAAGGATTGACTGACTGACTGATCTATCAACGCACAGCTCAAACTACTGGACGGATCGGGCTGAAATTTGCCATGCAGATAGCTATTATAACGTACGCATCCGGTAAGAAAGGATTCTTAAAAATTCAACCCCTAAAGGGGTGAAATAGGGGTTTGAAATTTATGTTTTCCACGCGGACAAAGTCGCGAGCATAAGATACTTTAAATAATGAGAAGTAACGTTTCGTTCTTTATTGTATTGGCTGTCCAAGCTTGCTTGTAAGTAGGTACAAGTTAAATAAACAAAAACAATTGTATGAAATTATAGATGTACAGCCGCGAACGTTCATCGGATGTTCATCGGTGATTAGACGCCGCAATATGCGATAAAAGCGACATTGTTTCAGCACATTAAACCCAACAATCGCTCGACAAGTGCCGATTTGCTCCGTCGTCGATTATCATAACCGAATGGCGTTCGATTTGGTATTGAATACGGCCTGACATTAGAATTAACATTCATTTGAAGGACTTACAAGTGCTATAACATCTAAACTTCTACATCAGCTATTGATAGTGTTTGTACCTACATTTGAAGGACTTTTTTTTTTTTTTTTTAGAAAACAAACAGTTAAACATATTAAGTATTACATAGTTAATATCTTAGTCTAGATAATTGGGTATTTGACTACATCAAAAATAAATTATTTCTCAGTGATTATTAAATAGAGGGTCTTCCAAAATACGTAAAATCCACGTCCTTTGTTGGTTTTAAGTGTAATAAATAACCATTTTAAATTATCGATTAAACTGAAAAAAAGCACGTCAAATGATTGTGACGTCACACACCGGTATTTCATAGAATCTCGCATACTAAGCGCGCGTTTTGACGTTTGATAAAAAGTTACTGATTTGACTAGTTGTCAAATATCGTATTCCATCCAGTAAGCCAGTAAAGTTTTCACAATAAAGTAAAATACTAGTACATATCCCGATCGGTAGGTAGGTATACTTATTTCAATTTTGGCTCGCGGACAACAGTTATAGGTAAGGTTTGCAGCTGCACTCAGGAAACGGATCAACAAATTAAAAATAACTTTTAAATATTTTTTATTTTATTTTATTTTATTATAAAGGCACACAAAACAGGTTTCAGCTATAAATGGTCCAAATAAAAATAAAAAAACAATAGATTAAGATCTAAGCGGTAACCCTTAATATGTGTACACAACAATTCTTAAATAAATAAATGCACTAACTAACTGATAAGATACAATTTATAAAAACACAGAAAAAAGAAATACAAGAAAATTAACTATGAAAAATATACTTAAAGTGGAGAAGATGCAAAATGTTGATAAATATGTTTTTTTAAATAAGTAATGCGTTGCGCTGCGGTGCGTTTCGTTTCGTTGCGTTGCGATGCGTTGCGTTGCATTGCGATGCGGTGCGTTGCGTTGCGATGCGATTTGTTGCGTTACGATGCGATGCATTGCGTTGCGATGCGATGCCTTGCATGCAAAGTTTAATAAATTGTAAAATTTTAAGGGTGTCTGGCAATAATGCATGACGGGATTTCTTATACTATTCCGAAGAAAATGAAAAAATAGACTTTGTACTTTGATGCAAGATTTTTTTTAATTTGGATAACAAACAACTATACGTTTCACATACTTTAACCTTTGTCTAGATACTTCCAGTGAGCCAGTAAAGTTTTCAGACAGCAGGTTTGATTGCAGCCAAGCGCTAGTCTAGAAATTAAAACAAAAATAAGTGTTTTCACAATTTTGGTCAGGAACCCTAACCCTCTAACAAATAAACCTGGAATAGCGGTGGAATAGTTATACTCTGTTTTGTCTTTTTCCTTCAAATGTCAAATTACTGATGACAGAGAAAGATAAAACAGAGTATAACTATTCCACCGCTATTCCAGGTTTATTTGTTAGAGGGTAATAAAATAATATAGCTAATGAAAATATTAGCTACGTTTAGTCAGTGAGGAGGTCCCGCCTACGAGGCACACGCGTAGATCTACTCGTGTGCTACGAGGCTCGCTGCCAAGCCGTAGCGGCATCGCGGCCTACGCCTATGCTACGCCGCATTAATCTGTGTCTCGTAATATGAACTAAACAATGACTTAGCTGTTACATTGCGCTTGCATATTAAGGCTTAAGCCCCAGTCCCGTAGCCAAGAGGAATCCTTTGGTTAAATTCCACTATGTATATCTAATTGCATTTGAAGATTTGGCTGCAATAAGACAAAAGTAACAGATTTTATTAAATTTTTATTCTGATACAAGTTAGACCTTGACTACAATCTCACCTGGTGGTAGGTGATGATGCAGTTTAAAATGGAAGCGGGTTAACCAGGAAGTATTTTTATTTTTTATTTTATTAAACCCATGCCCGTTTGGTTTCTACACGGCATCGTACTGGAACGCTAAATCGCTTGGCAGCACGGCTTTGCCGGTAGGGTGGTAACTAGCCACGGCTGAAGCCTTCCACCAGACCAGACCAGACATTTAGAAATTACAAATTTCCAAACCCCTGCCAGGAATCGAACCCGGGACCTCCCACTAATAAGACCACAGCGTTTACCACTGCGCCAGGGAGGTCGTCAGAATATTGCTACAGTTCACGACAGTTCTCTTACAACTTCTAACAAAACGTAGAGGCTTCAACGTCAAATATTTGACGCTAGGTATCCCTAAATAGTCCTATTTTTCTTTGATTAGCCTAATATCATATCATCAATTCAGAATCAAACCGAGAGTTCCCAGACTCCAGTTCAATCTGATATTGCTATAGGCTGGGAACTGACCATTCTTTTTTTCTCTATCGTGAGGAAACTGGCATGCCTTAGAGTTCTTTATACCCAATGTTCTCAAATGTGTGTGAATAGACTGCCAATCGCACTTGGCAGCTTGAAAGTGTGTAAGACTATGACAAAGCCCTTCTCATTCTGGAAGGCATAAATCTCGCGCTCATTGCTGTCAAACGTCACACGTAACAGCGGCTAGAGAGAGACAGCAATAGCCACAAAGCAAAATAAGAAGAAGATGAGAGACAGCAAATGAACTGTCGCATTGCTTCTGCTGTCGCGTTGCTGTCGCTACTGCAACGTTTTACGTAATCATCCCGCCGTACTCTGTAGTTTACCGGCGATGGGTTGATTATGATGATGATTTTATGATCAGGGTGACTACCACGCTTAAGTACAACTTGGCAGTCATAAAGGTTTATGAACATTACGTATCCATGGAGCAAGTCTCCGCACGTACTACGCGTTTTCGTAGCAGTGGGTGACCAGGATTCGCTTGTTTAAAAACAGGACAGAAGTTAAAATTAAGAACTGGTCAAGTGAGCGTCAGAACATGTATTCTTAACTTTCTTTTTGATTCTGTAGCTATACTACTTTCATGGCGGGTATTATTTTTTAAACGGTAGTTTCTTATCTAAAAACTGTGTAAGAAACCTCATAATGTTTACAAAAAAGCTGGGACATAGTGTGACGTCATACGTGCATACGAGAACTTGCTTAATGAAAACACGGCTTAAAGCTAAAGACCTTTTCCCTTTTACTTTTATCCCCAGCAACGAAAATACGTCGTGGTCACCCTACAGCTACGGCAATTTTACGAGACAAAAGGTCCTGACGCAATGCGCATCGTTAGCGGTGAATCGCCACCTGTTATTTGGTTCCGCATACACCTATAAATAAATACGTAATTGTTTGCCAAAATTAATGTTTTCCGACCGAACGCGGCGTATAAAATGGCGGCTTAAATTTTCTTCATTGAAAGCTATCCGACAGCGGGATAAGTTGATAAAAGTCCTTTGTAAGGATTAAATGGGTGGATTTATTTTCTGGTTTTTTTAACGGTGATATTTATGAGCTTGAATTCTACTGTCTCATTTTTATTGTAGTTTGTAGATGTGGAGGCTAATTATGTTGTCATCACCATCATCATCACGATCAACTCCTAGCCGGCGCATTACTGATACGGGTCTTCACTTTCCACTAAAAATGAGAAATGATTAGGCTATAGCCGAGTGCGAATTGGCAGATTTCATAGACCATAGATTTGACGACCTCCCTGGCGCAGTGGTGAGCGCTGTGGTCTTATTAGTGGGAGGTCCCGGGTTCGATTCCTGGCAGGGGTTTGGAATTTTATAATTTCTAAATTTCTGGTCTGGTCTGGTGGGAGGCTTCGGCCGTGGCTAGTTACCACCCTACCGGCAAAGCCGTGCCGCCAAGCGATTTAGCGTTCCGGTACGATGCCGTGTAGAAACCAAAGGGGTATAGGTTTAATAAAAACTGCCATACGCCTTCCAGGTTAGCCCGCTATCATCTTAGACTGCATCATCACTTACCATCAGGTGAGATTGCAGTCAAGGGCTAACTTGTATCTGAATAAAAAAAAAAAAACCTTTGAGAACATTATGGAAAATCCTTAGCATACAGGTTCCCTGACGATGTTTTCATCATCATCATCATCAACCGATAGACGTCCACTGCTGGACATAGGTTTTTTGGAGGGACTCCCACAAGCCACAGTCTTGCGCCGCCAGAATCCAGGGGCTCCCTGCAACTCGTCTGATGTCGTCCGTCCACCTAGTGGGGGGTCTTCCACCACTGCGTCTTTCGGTGCGAGGTCTCCATTCCAGCACCTTGGGAACGTCTATCGGTTTTACGAACTATGTGCCCTGCCCATTGCCACTTCAGCTTCGCAACCCGTTGAGCTATGTCGGTTACTCTAGTTCTCCTACGGATCTCCTCATTTCTGATTTGATCACGTAGAGAAACTCCGCACTTAGCTCTTTCCATTGCCCGCTGAGTGACTCTGAGCTTTCTTATGAGGCCAATAGTTAGCGACCATGTCTCGGATCCATAGGTCATCACTGGCAACACGCACTGTTCGAAGACTTTGGTCTTCAAGCACTGAGGAATTTTAGACAAGAAGACATCATCATAATAAGATTAGAGAAGAAATAAAGAAGAAATAAGATTCTTGAAGTCGGCGGTGGGATAAGTGCGAAAGAGGAGCGTGTCTTTCTTTACAAAATTAAACTTTTTAAAATATTGTGTCGGATAGATATAATACTGTTTTTGTGTACCCAGAGCGTAATTTAATCCAATATTTCACACTCCACGTGCTCTAAAAAGCCCGTCTCATCGCGGGACACAAAAGAACACACTACTATTTGTGTCGCGGCCATTAATTGTGGCGGGACACAATGGACGGCGGTGATTGGAAAACTTGGGCGTTTGCTCAAAGTTTTCATATTAATTCCTCGCGCAAACTCGTTTGCACACTCCATTATTTGTGCCAATATGGACATTATTACTTCATATAAATCATGTTTGGTCTTTAACATGATCCTTTTTCCAACAGGTAAGTTTGCTAAGTTATTGATCGAAAATAAAGCTTGAAATACATCTATTTTAGGCCAAACCTACTTACATTGATCTAGGAGAAAACTAGCTATAGATAACATCATGTAAATAACAGGTATATACCACGATTAATATAACGATAATAAAGTCAAATGATTTATTCAAAATAGGTAATAAATTACTCTTTTCGATAGTCAGTTGTAAGATTTGTAAGATATATAGTGGCGATAATTATTACGCAAACTTAAAACTAAAGCTACGAGGGTTCCAAACGCACCCAGGTCTCAGAAGAGCCCACAACAAACTCAGTCAAATAGGTCACACTGTTATATCATTTTATCAATACCCTTATTTTAATGCGAAAGTGTGTTTGTTTGTTAGTTTATTGGTTTGATAGTTTGTCCTTCAATCACGTCGCAACGGTGCAACAGATTAATGTTTCTAGATTTATACCTGTCAATTTAGTTAAGTTAGAGATTGTGTGTGCGAATGGCGACCTCGCACCGGAAGACGCAGTGTTGGAAGACCCCCCATATAGGCGCACGCTTGACCACGATTACACCTGATGGGAAGTGATGATGTTACCTAAGATGGCACGCGTTTGCCTAGAAGGTGCCTATTCACTCTTGTTTTAAAGATACCCGGATTATAATTAGCAGGAAACACTGATCTAGGAAGAGTATTCCAGACCCAGCCATGCGTATCTATAAGGAATGATGAGGCAAAGCGTTTCGTACGCGAAGATGGAATGTGCTACAAGAACTTTACACTGAAGATTTTAAAAACAGATTTTAACACTCGATTTAAAAAAATAAAGAATCCCCTCAGTACCGTAAACTCCCCTCACGGTGTGAATTTACTTCGGAAGGCGATTTATTTCACTTGGAGCGCATTATCGGGATTTCGAGGGCGGCGACTCGAATATACTTTATCTGTTGCACCCCACTGGACTTAACGACCTGGTACAACTATTTATTGGTGGCCCAATTTAGTTGTTGCATAATATAACATCTTATTTATACTGTGAATACTATGTATTATCTATACAGGGTGTAACTAGAGCGCGAGCAAAAACTTAGCGTTATTGTTATACTTACTCCCTAAACACAATACAATACCAATAACCAACATCATTTTGTATGAGTTTTAGTGATTTATTCTTTTTCAAAACCGCAATGTACAGCGTGCAAAACTCGGGCACTTTACATTGAAGATTTTAAAAACAGATTTTAACACTCGATTTAAAAAAATAAAGAATCCCCTCAATACCGTAAAGTCCCCTCACGGTGTGAATTTACTTCGGAAGGCGATTTATTTCACTTGGAGCGCATTATCGGGATTTCGAGGGCGGCGACTCGAATATACTTTATCTGTTGCACCCCAGGACTTAACGACTTGATACAACTATTTATTCATTTTGCAGAGCAACCGGTAGCTTCGGAATGAAGAGCATATTAACAGACTTAAAAAAAGGAGGAGGTTCTTGATAAGACGAGTCGGAGGCGCACATCGTTGGTGCGCCTCGACGTGTGGTCCCCCGGGGGGTCCCCGATGGAGGGTCGGCCTCGGCGGACGTCGCTAGCTGGGTCGCGCTTGATTGCTTCGGTGTTCCTGTGAGTGTGATTCAGTCGTCAGGCGAAGCTCAGGAGCGCCGCTGGGTTGTTTTAGTGGGCATACCGGTCGCCTCTCGGCCTTCCTTCCAGTTGGCCGGCTGGTTGGCTAGCTGGCTGGCTTCCAGGCAGTGGCGTGCACAGGAGTTCAAGCCAGGGTATGCATTTAGGTATGAACTTATTTTACGGCAGGTTATAATGAAAAAATAAGCATTGATTTCTTACACTGAGGGTAAGCAGTGCATTTATGCATCTATGAGCTGCACGCCACTGCTTCCAGGGTGGGGGGGAAGCATGTCCCAGAGGCAGACAGACAAATAAAATGTTTTGAGCTCTATATCTAAATCCATACTAATATTATAAATGCGAAAGTGTGTCTGTCTGTCTGCTAGCCTTTCACGGCCCAACCGTTCAACCGATTTTGACGAAATTTAGTACAGAGATAGCTTACATCCCGGGGAAGGACATAGGCTACTTTTTATCCCGGAAAATCAAAGAGTTCCCACGGGATTTAAAAAAACAGAAATCCACGCTGACGAAGTCGCGGGCATCATCTAGTGTATTTATAAAAGGGAAAGTTGACTGACTGACTAATCTATCAACGCACGGCTCAAACTAATGTATAGATCGGGCTGAAATTTGACATGCTGGTAGCTATTACGACGTAGACATCCGCTAAAAAAGGATTTTTGAAAATTCAACCCCTAAGGGGCTAAAATAGGGGTTTGAAATTTGTGTAGTCCACGCTGACGAAGTCGCAGGAATAAGCTAGTCGATAATAATATTTCCTCTAATTAAAATTTCCAATTCATAAGTCATAACATAACTACAAATAATTAATGTACATTCAGTACGCGGCAGAAAGTAATGTACATCGGCCTTTAGAGTGAGATTTCGGATTTGTAGAGCGTTGTCGCTGTCACTCATACCTATATGGCGGTTTGCCTACAAATCCGCTATCTAAATATATAAAAAGAAAAGGTGACTGACTGACTGACTGACTGACTGACTGACTGATCTATCAACGCACAGCTCAAACTACTGGAGCGATCGGGCTGAAATTTGGCATGCAGATAGCTATTATGACGTAGGGATCCGCTAAGAAAGGATTTTTGAAAATTCAACCCCTAAGGGGGTGAAATAGGGGTTTGAAATTTGTGTAGTCCACGCGGACGAAGTCGCGAGCATAAGCTAGTCTCCTTCTAAAGGTCGATGTACATTATTTTCTGCTACGGACTGCGCTGATATCGTCTCGTTACAGTATTATTCGTAGCGTTATAAATTATGATATTGAATTCTATGAAGAACCAGGAAAAAAATCACAAGTATTATTTGTTACTTGACCATGAAAAATGGTTTCTCCAAGCCACCAATGTTCGAGATTTGTTTCAATGGATTGATTAATGATGGTACGCCATTAGCTGCGGATTTTTGGTGGAAAGAATTTGATCATTGTTCAAGTCATGAGCGGAAGTAAAAATTGTTTAAAAAAACCGGTCAAGTGCGAGTCAGGCTCGCGCAATGAGGGTTCCGTACTTCAGTCGTATTTTTCGACATTTTGCACGATAATTCAAAAACTATGATGCATAAAAATAAATAAGAATCTGTTTTAGAATGCACAGGTGAAGACCTTTCATATGATACCCCATTTGATATAGTTATCTTACTTCAAAAATTGAAAATAGTAATTATTAGTTCATGACCACAATTTAATTTTTTTGTGTATAATGTAACCACAAATTCACGGTTTTCAGTTTTTTCCCCGAATATCTGCTATAAGACCTACCTCCCTGCCAAATTTCATGATTCTAGGTCAACGAGAAGTACCCTGTAGGTTTCTTGACAGACCGACAGACAGACAGACAGACAACAAAGTGATCTTATAAGGGTTCCGTTTTTCCTTTTGATGTAGGGAATCCTAAAAACTGGTAAAGTGCGAGTCGGACTTACATACGAAGGGTCCCGTACCATTGTACAAGATATACCTAACACTTTTACAAGTTAACTAGCTTATGCTCGCGACTTCGTACGCGTGGACTACACAAATTTCACCCCCTTAGGGGTTGAATATTCAAAAATCCTTTCTTAACGGATGCCTACGTCATAATAGCTACCTGCATGCTAAATTTCAGCCCGATCCGTCCAGTAGTTTGAGCTGTACTTTGGTAGATCAGTCAGTCAGTCAGTCAGTCACCTTTTCCTTTTATATCTAAAAAGATCCGAAGATATCCTACGTCCTAAGGGGGTGAAATAGAAATATAAACTTGTAAGGGTCTGCCGGCCATTCTAACTCCCACAAGACATGAAACTAATTTATTTTTAAAAGTTGATTCCCAATACTATCCGATTGGGAATAGAACCCGGGACCACAGCGCAGCCAAGTCTAGCAATAAATCGTGGTACAGATACCTGTTTAAGTTTTATCACTGCACGGCACATGTGACCAGCGCCGGGCGAAATTGCCGTTTCTAAACGTATCCAATTGTACGTTTAATTCCGTAGACCGACGCGATCGTGCTATAGAACCGGACCGACCACTCGAAGGCCTGATATGTTGGATAAGTTGATCAAGTGATCAATTAATGAATGGATAAATCTAAATTTATATAAAAAATTTTTACAAAAAAAATAAAAACCGACTTCGTTACATAAACACTAAAAATTGAAAAATAATTTAATTGATTACCGAATATATTATGTATACAAGAGTTAATATAGTTCCATAATAATACTTTTTGGTGCCGGTGCCAATTAGCTTTAGCTGCGCGAATCGTCTAGACTTCATATTTTTATGGGACTCCACAATGGCACCTCATTGGCACCGACCCCAAAAAATATTATTATGGAACTATATTAACTCTTGTATACATAATATATTCGGTAATCAATTAAATTATTTTTCAATTTTTAGTGTTTATGTAACGAAGTCGGTTTTTATTTTTTTTGTAAAAATTTTTTATTTCACAATTTTTAGTGGCCCCATGGAATTATGCTATGACTGGTTAAAAATCTACTGTTTACTAAGCTATTACACTGATCGCGAGCAATTTACTCTTATCCGTTGAGGAGTTCCAGTATCTATCTTCGAAGATGTTCATCAGATCTTCACCAAATTGAAATGGGACCAACTTTGAAGTATACCCTTTCAAACAAAAAAAGAATTTTCAAAATCGGTCCAGGCGTTTTTGAGTAATCGGGGAACATACATAAAAAATAAAAAAAAAAAAAAAAAAAAAAAGATTCCGACGAATTGAGAACCTCCTCCTTTTTTTGAAGTCGGTTAAAAAGGAAAAGGTGACTGACTGACAGACTGACTGATCTATCAACGCACAGCTCAAATTACTGGACGGATCGGGCTGAAATTTGGCATGCAGATAGCTATTATGACGTAAACATCCATTAAGAAAGGATTTTTGAAAATTTAACCCATAAGAGGGTGAAATACGGGTTTGAAAATTGTATAGTCCACGCGAGCTTATGCTCGCGACTTCTATATTATAATTAAATTGAATTGTATTTTATCGGGATTTACTACATAAATCATTACCAGAAACAGACCAACAAAACATAACAAATATAAAGTACAATTTGACACACAATTTGTATAGTCGCTACCAAGATCTCTTCCACATCAATTTGAATAATATCCAATAATTATAACGATGTATACGTTATTGATATTGTTAAATTTTAGAAAAGAGCAACTGCTAGTTTCTCGCTAGTTCTTTTCGGTAGAAGTGCATTCCGTGGTAGATTGAAGCAACATGACATTTAAAAAGTGCTTTTAAGTTTATTTGGAATAAAATGATGATGATGCTTGGATTACTTTTTAAAAATCCCATGGGAACTCTTTGATTTTCCGGGATAAAAAGTAGCTCATGTCCTTCCCCGGGATCCAAGCTATCTCGGGACTAAATTTCGTTAAAATCGGTTGAACTAATGAGCCGTGAAAAGCTAGCAGACAGAGAGACAGAGAGACAGACAGACAGACACACTTTCGCATCTATTATATTAGTATGGATATGGATTGTATTCAAATGCGTCATTATTTTTCTGTTATTGTAGTTTGCGTGTCTTCCGAAGCAACAGATATATGAAATGAGCTTAAATTGCAAAAAGTGAAACGAAAGAACGCAGCGAAGAAACACAGTTTTTTGTGTCACCAGGCGGGTTGAGTTAACATTTTAGTACTTGAAGCTTAATTCCGTATTTATCGCCCAATTTTGCATGTACCAGCTATCGAATGGGGAAATTATGTGCAATTTGATTGGTTTTGGTAAACCATGCACCTGGGGGTTTTGTTTTATTTAGTTTTGTGTCACTCTATGTTTATGGTCTTACGGAAGTGTCACTATATACAAGTTATGAACAGTACCAACTGAGATTCCTGGTGATATCATAACCTGATTATTTTATTCTTCTCCATCGTCGTAACACTCTTGGCAGAGTGGTCGTGGTCATCATGAAGTGACGTTATTGGAGGCAGATGTTATAAGCAGTGATAGCCTACTGGTTAGGACGTCCGCCTTCTAATCGGAGGTCGGAGGTTCGATCCCGGGCACGCACCTCTAACTTTTCGGAATTATGTGCGTTTTAATTAATGAAATATAGCTTGCTTTAACGGTGAAGGAAAACATCGTGAGGAAACCTGCATGCCTGAGAGTTCTCCATAATGTTCTCAAAGGTGTGTGAAGTCTACCAATCCGCACATGGCCAGCGTGGTAGACTATGGCCCTTCTCACTCTGAGAGGAGACCCGCGCTCTGTAGTGAGCCGGTGATGGGTTGATCATGATGATGATGTTATACGCCTCACGAGCATTCGTTGCTTCTCCCTGTTGATCATTTTTATTACCATCCCCATATACCTATCATTGGTTTCTACCTTCTTCATTGATATCTATAAAACCCAAATTCACTCAGATGGAACTTCAGAAAATCGTTTCTTAGAGGGGTCTACGTTAAAGGAAGAATCTACAAGAGAAATTCATACTTACACAATTAATTGTATGAAAAATGTAATGTTGTAAGTTGTGATCCTGGTAATTTTTTCAGATCTATCAAACAGGTACTCGTAGGCTTCCTATTCATTCAAAGCTTGTAGTTTGCAATTCGAGTGTATGTAACGTTCGGCCGCGTATTCCATTGAATTTCCCAAAAGAAAAATGGCCGCCATGCGCAAATAACTCATCGCTACAGTGAAAAGAAATTTCTGTGGCACATATCTATGTTAGCTATACAAATAAATAAAAATGAATTGGGTTTGTCTGTCTGTAATTTCGAAATGACTGATTATTGTTATTTACACGACAAAATAACACCAACCACTACGTAATTTTTTTTACATTTGTCTATATGTTGGAACGGCTGAACCGATTTTGACGTAATAGGGTCTTGGACTGTAGTAATAAAATGATGTGATTTTTGTATAGCGGTAGTTTATGGGGCTAGAATTCATTATTAAAGAGAATAATTTAAAAATCATGGTTTTTATTTATTTATTTTTAGCATAATTAATTATTAACGTCATGCTGTATGGAAAGCAAATAATGACGTCAAAATGCGTAAACGACCAATATTTTTAAATTTTTTAACATTAAAATAGAGTAATATCTGCTGGAAAATATTTATGACGGTTAGTAGAGGACTATGCAAGGAGGCATCTTGGTTACTTTTTTTTGAAAAAAAAAACAACCTTCCTAAGATTTTTCTAAAATCTAAAACATCGCGAACGACGCCGCGTTGTGTAGCTAGTAAAATTCATAAAAACCGATGCATCGCATATCTCGTGGTACTATCTGAGGCAGAGTTACACACGATACGGGATACGGTCCAATTTATTTGCCGGTGACATCCTAGTGTATCGCGGGGCCATACTGGCCAAACGGGTTAGAAAAATTGGAGCTGGTATTTTCTAATATTAAAATCTAAAAGAAAAAGGTAACTGATTGACTGACTGTACCCGTAGTATAAGATTTTACGTCTCACCAAACGTTGCTAGAATTCGAGAGTCGAATCACTTCCGCGTTGTAGTAAACTGGATCTTAAACGCCTTGTTTTAAAGCTCAAGTTTGTCTACACATCTACAGCCAGCGCTCCAAGCGGAAACGTTGCGAAATTAAAATCAGTGGCATTGAATTTTGCTCTTTAGGTCCATTTTACTTTGATGTTATTTTGTTTCGATTCTCGAATTCTAGCAACGTTTGGTGAGACGTAAAATCTTATACTACGGGTACTGATCTATCAACGCACAGCTCAAGCTACTGGACGGATCGAGCAGAAATTCGGCATGCAGATAGCTATTTTTTTTTTATTACGGTTTATGAGATACAGCCCGCTGACAGACAGGTGGATGGAGATCGGAGGCTTATAACATGTATAACTTAATATGATTAATTTGATTATAAACATACCAGAAGTGAAGTTAAATATTAATTACGACGCGAATAGGCTTATCGAGAGTTTTACCTTTTATAATAACCTTACTGCAATATTAACTTGATTAGGACACAATTTTTATTGCAACCACTCAATCAAAATGACCTAAACACAAAAAAACATTTAATAGTCTCGAGTGGGAACGAGACTAGCTTAAAAACCATCAACCACGCGTATTTATACAATCGACTCAAGATGGCTGCCTCGATTGCGAGGCAGCCATCTTGAGTCGATTGTATAAATACGCGTATAGATCACGTGACTTCCATTTCAAAAGGCGCCAAATACAGATGCGATATAAAGAACAAGAAAGAGCGTAGTTCGCTACTGCTAAAACTGGACAGCTATAACAGACTTTGCTGAAATAATAATGAAGGAAAAGGAAGACGAAGAGAAAAGGAGAGGAAAAGAGTAAAAGACAAGAATGTTGCTGTGTTGTAGGCTGAAAGGCGGGTACACGGTCAACAAGAATACAGCAGGGGTTTTTAGCTGGTAAGAGTCCGGCTCTACCTACGGGTGTCCATGAGGATTTTCCCCTGCTGTATAAACAAAAAAAAAAAAAGTTCGCTACTGCCCGTGACAGATCGAACGTTATCTCTCGTAGCACCGCAGTCCCGTCGTGACCACGACCCGTGCAATTGGGTTGAAATATCGACAAAATAAAACATCAAATTAATCGTGGTATGTACCCGTTATCTACATTAAAATATTATGTAACGAAATAAGCTTAAAATCATATTATGTATAACTTATTATAACCCTCCATTACAGAATCTTAGCACATTTATGATCATCGTTAAAGCGATTTTTAGGTCTGTGCGTGAACTGTATTTCACGCTAGCTCGTCATGTCTGCATACTTTTTGTTTGAGATATAGTATGCCACATACTATGACTACTATACTACCACACCACGTACTGTATATGTATGTATGTATATTCTTTATTGCACCACAAAACACAAATGACAGGTTACAAAAAAGAAATCTTAAAAAGTATTTTAGCGTTTAGTACAAAAAGTAGGTACAAAAAGGCGGTCTTATCGCTAAATGAAAACAAACAAATGGACAGTGGGAGGTATATAGTCTATGTTTTGAGTTATTTTACTCCATCACCAACCCATTCGCTGGCCCATCATTGAAAACAGGTCTCCTCTCAGAATGAAAAGGTTTTAGGTCCTTGTTTGCCACGCTATCCCGCGAGAATCCTTTGTTTTTACGGGATAAAAAGTACCCTAAGTGTTAATTCAGAGTATAATCTATCTCCATTCCAAATTTCAGTCAAATCCGTCCAGTAGTTTTTGCGTGATTGAGTAACAAACATCCAAACATCCAAACATCCACAATTTCACATTTATAATATTACTACATAGGACTAGGACTAGGATTAGGGATTAGGATTGTCAGGCATGCATGTTTCCTATCCAAGAAATAAAAGAATCGGCCAAATGTGAGTCGAACTCGCACACGAAGAGTTCCGTACCATCGCACAGGAAATAACACTTTAATTTTATTTAATTTTCATGAAATGCCATTTCGAAATTTTCATTATTTGTTGTAATAGCGGCAATAGGAATACATAAATCTGTGAAAATTTCAACTCTCTGCCTATTACGGGTCATGAGATGCATCCCGCTGACAGATAGACGGACGGACGGACAGATAGCGGAGGCTTGGTAATAGGTTCCCGTTGGCACTATTCGGGTACGGAACCCTTAAAAGCTTGGCGCTGAACTAAGGTATAGTAGTACTCCGATAGTAGTATAGTAGTACTCCGAAAACCCCAAAACATACGATGTAATGAAAGATACTTGTGTCACGAGTTTACGAGTTTACGGCCGAAAACTTAACCAGCTACCAGCTTTTGGGGGAAAAGGTGAGGATACATTACATAATCGGAAGCGTTTTATAAAGAGCTAGGAGCCTCAATAGCTCAACCGGTATAGGAGTGGACTGAAAACCGAAAGGTTTTCATTCCACTCCTTCGAGAAAGGTTCAAACCCCGCCCGTTGCACTATTGTCGTACCTACTCCTAGCACAAGCCTGACGCTTAATTGGAGAGGAAAGGGGAATATTAGTCATTTAAAATGCCTAATATTCTTTTAAATAGAAAAAGAAAAAGAAAAAAAAATACGTAAAATTGATTGAAATTGACAGCTTTTCCTTTTATACATTTAGAAGATTTTTTCTTCTTTAATTCTTCATCTCAGGAGAACCAAGATGACTGACATGTAGGTTAGATCGTCCAAGCTGACATGAGTTAACGAATTAGCAAGTTGAAGTTGCAGCGGGTATGTATGGGTAGGTATGTCTGTCGCGGAACCGATGGCCGCTGGGCTGGATATGTTCTAGAGTCCGCGTACTAGCAAGTGCAGTGTGGGATGACCTCCACCCCGCTGGATTGACGACCATAAGAAGGTATCTGGAAGTGGGTGGATGAGGAAAGCGAGGGACCGTGTGTGGAGCGCTTTCGGGAAGGCCTACGTCCAGCAGCTACGACTAGACTTTTAGAAAGAGGTAGCGGTTTTGTAGATTATTGTCTCTGTCGTTGATACCGACAAAACGTCACATAAAATGCGACAAGGCTATCTTGGCGTGTGGCGAAAATCGGAACTAACGTTGCCGTCAAGTGTCCCCTTTGTTCTTGTTTGAATATTCTAAGCCTTTGTTCTCCAACAGCGCCCCTTTGTCAATGTCACTCAAGTGCCAAGAGAGATTTGTCACACTGTAGGATGAGTGACAAAGACAACGCTCTACAAAGCCGAAATGTCATTCTAAAGGCCGATGTACATTATTTTCTGCCGCGTACTGTATGTCACCATATCCGCGGTGTTACGAATCCGCGCACATCTCTCAGGTCAATTAAATCAAAATGGAGGTTTGTTGTTTCTGTGTTATTTCGCGTTACGCGTTCCTCGAGCCTCGAGGCGACTCTTACATTGTCTGTAAACTATTTCGCTATTCGGATACTTTCTTAAGTTAATCGAGGAAGTTGTGATTTCAAGATTTTTAGGATTCCGTACCTCAAAAGGAAAGGAAAACGGAACACTTATAGGATCACTTCGTTGTCTGTCTGTCTGTCGTGTCTGTCAACAAGACCTAGATAGGTAGGTCTTATAGCGCACGTAAGGGAAAAATCCGAAAACCGTGAATTTGTGGTTACATCACGAAAAAAATTAAAATGTGTTCATGAACAAATACGATTCCAACTTGCCTTGACAGGTTTTTCAATTTATTGACGTAGACATCCGCTACGAGTTTTTTTGAAAATTCGATCCCGAGAGTGTTTGCAAAATAGTTTATTGGTATAGTCCACGCGGACGCAGTAGCGCGGACTATACAAGGACTATTATGACAATACGACATAAGCTAGTAATACTAGCTGCTAGCTAGTATGTAACTAAGAAGCAGTATACCTACCTAATCTACAATAATTAAGATTTCTTCACTGCTTTACTTTTCCAAAAGTAAATCTCACAAACTAAA
The DNA here is from genome assembly GCF_902806685.2 of Maniola hyperantus. Lineage (NCBI taxonomy): Eukaryota > Metazoa > Arthropoda > Insecta > Lepidoptera > Nymphalidae > Maniola > Maniola hyperantus. Next base: position 769,960 of record NC_048557.2, on the reverse strand, counting down.
CATAAATAAAGAAAATAGGTAAAATAGGTACTAGGGAAAGAAAGAAGGTAGGTCCTCACCTACTTTTGCTAACAACGATACAGTTTCGAGCTCCACAATAATCTCCCCAAATCCCATTCTTTTAAAAAGTCATTATAAAGTGTAATAAAAAGGCGATCCGTATTCTGGAGCGTTTCCGAAAATTCGCAGATAATTACAAACGCTTATCTCCAATCTGGGAAGGTGAGATTGCTCTGGCCGTGACGAGCAACACGCGTAAGAGGAGACATAGTGCTCTCAAGCTCAGGTCCAAACCACTTAAGGTATGATTCCGAACCACGCTGCGCGCAGCAGCGCTGCCGTTCCGCTACATTGCTGCCGCGACATTGCTGCCTAGCTCGGAATGTAATGTCATATAAGCTTATAGAGATTGTATGGGGACCAGTAGTGCCGCGACAGGACTGTGACAGCTGGTGACAGCACTGATGCGGCAGCGCTGCTGCGTGCAGTATGGTTCGGAATCATACCTTTACGCTGTGCTGCACGATGCGGCAGCAGCGTCTTGTTACATATAAAATACTAGCTTATGCCCGCAACATCGTCCGCGTGGACTACACAAATTTCAAACCCTTATTTTCAAAAAACCCTTTCTTAGCGGACGCCTACGTTATAATAGCTATCTGCATGCCAAATTTCAGCCCGATCCGTCAAGTGGTTTGAGCTATGCGTTGGTAGATCAGTCAGTCAATCAGCTTTTCCTTTTATATATTTAGATATTTGCCGCATTGCGTTAAGTGCGCTTTGCTCCATACACGACATTTTGCCGCACAAGCAGCTCAAGTGTGTGTGAGAAAATAGTCAATAGCTAATCGCTTCGTCGGCGGTGAAACAAGCGTCGGGATAACCAACCCTTAGATAAAACATGTGATGTACGGCACAAGTTACAAAATAATCATTTTTTCTTTCTTTCAAGTCTTCTCCTTCTCCAGGTGTGGTGGTGTTTTACTGCTCTTTGCCCCGGCCGTGAATAAACAGCGATTCATTTGGAGTTGTCCGATTCGTTTTTCGGACTTCGTAACTTAAGCTACGGGAGAATGAAAATTTAAATTTTCTTCCAAACACCCGCCCCGCGATACACTGTGATACGGTACAGAGATATGCTTTTATTTGACGGGATTTTAAGTTTATTTATTTATTCATTTACACCAACAACGTCCGTACAATAGGGTCTTGGACTGTAGTAATAAAATTACGCGATTTTTTGTACAGCGACAGTTTGTGGGGCAAGAATTCATTATTAAAGAGAATAATAATTTTAGCGTTTAAACTACCGTGAGTGATTTCCATTATAAATACTATCTGTCCCGGCTTACTCACGTGTGTAGTCGACGTTAGCCCGACTAGTTTCGAACCCATCCGGGGTCCTTTTTCAAGGGAGTCCGTCCGCGCACGCGCCGCGGTTTTGACTGCGGGACTCACAACGGGCTCTACGGGCAGCGGCACGTGCGTCCCGCAGTCAAAACCGCGGCGCGTGCGCGGACGGACTCCCTTGAAAAAGGACGCCGGATGGGTTCGAAACTAGTCGGGCTAACGTCGACTACACACGTGAGTAAGCCGGGACAGATAGTATTTAGAATAATAATTAAAAAAATCATGATTTCTATTCAATTTTAAAGTAATTAATTTTACTAACGTCACGCTGTACGGAACGGAACGCAAAGCAAGTAATGACGTCACATGGCGTAAGCGACAAATATTTTTATTAATTTTTTTAACATAAAAATAGTTTCCCATATTACAATGAAGATCTTTCGATGGGTTCGATTCCTGCCGGTCCGTAATTTTTGATAAGTGTATTTAAAATTATTCAGAAATTTCCTTGAAGTGTAGATAAACACTATAAAATTATAAAAAATAATTCATCTAAGTTCCTTCGATTCTCATAATTCCTTTTTTTGTTACAGAATCTGTAAAACCTGCGCCACATTTTGTGAACCGTGTCGTATTTAATTTCGCAAGTTTGCGAAGTAGACTTTTTATCCAAAACAAACCATGGGATAAATGATTGCTTTATTTTCCCCGAAGCATCTTGTTTCCGTAAACACAAACTGTGACGTCACTGCGTAACTCAGTTAAACTAACTTTGTCACTTTGTTACGGAGATTATTTCTTTTTTGTTCTTTACTGTTTACTCAGTGCTTTGTTTTAATTTGATTGCGTGCCTGGATAATAGTACCTACATTAGGTACACGTGATTTAAATATGCTGTGAAAATCACTACTTATCTTCTTCTAAATATATAAAAGGAAAAGGTGACTGACTGACTGACTGATCTATCAACGCACAGCTACTGGACGGATCGGGCTGAAATTTGGCATGCATATAGCTATTATGACGTAGGCATCCGCTAAGAAAGGATTGATTTCAACCCCGGGTGTAGTCGACGTGGACGAAGTCGCTAGTTCTTAAATTATCAATGCGAAAGTGTAGGTATTTGTTTGTTGGTTTGTCGGTTTCATGAAGCAACGGATCAACGTGCATGGATGAGTATATTTAAAGACCTGGAGAGTGACACTGGCTACTATTTATCCCGAAAAATCAAAGAGTTCCCATGGGATTCTTAAAATTCTTACTTATCGTGCAAAATGTCGAAAAAATACGGCTATAATAATAATTTATTATTATAATAAATTATAATAAATACACTTTATTTGCACAACCACAAGAAGGATTACATTAAAGAATAAAAAACATAGACAGAAGGAAGATACAAAAGGCGGCCTTATCGCTAATTAGCGATCTCTACCAGGCAACCTTAAAGATTGGAAAGTATAAGGAAAATTAGACTGCAGGTGGCGTGTAATATACTAATAAACATACATTCAAATAACTGATACATACTAATACATAAACCACTAATACATGTATTAAATAATATGTATAATACCAATATACTAATAAAATAGACTAATATATACCCTCGGTGCGCGAGCCTGACTCGCACTTGGCCGGTTTATTTTTCTTCAGCAGTATAGTATTGCAGTTAAGGTAAGTAAGAACATACACGGAGGCATGAATAGTAAAGGCAGAGCGTATGTGGGTTTCACTGCTGAATGTTGCAGAGTAAACTGAGGTGATGAAATACAGAACGCTTCTATAAACAAGAGCGTGCGTTCAAATTGAAGATTCTTGTCGCTTGTGTACTGTGACGTTGTAAATTTTGAACTACTAATTAGCGTTTCGCTTTTAATTAAAATCTATTTTGTTCAAAGTATGTTGGTGCCACCTAGCATCAAGGTGCAGAACTACGCGTGGGTCGATGTTCAGAGTTCATTCGAGCCACAATAGATGGCGTTTGCTTCGTTGTCAATTGTCGTAAAAATAAAACAAAATAATTAAATAAAACCATAATATCATTTGTTTATTGTTAAGTCATTAACAAAACGGTTCTTATAATATATCCTTAGGTTCCGCAAATATTCAAAAATGAATTGGCTTCATGATCAAACTAAATGAGAGCGGCCACACTCGGGTTGCGTCTGGCAACACCGATTGGTGAGATTTAGAATTTTTCTGGAGTCAACATGTGAAGACGAATTTTTTCGTTCCAGGAAAATCTCACTCCTTTTCGCCCATGGCTTCGCCTGGGAAAATACAATAGTTATAAATTTAGTCATCCTAACGTATTTCAATGTTTCATCAATTATGGTGAGTGAAAAATCAAGTAATGTGGATTCGACAAAATGGCGGTTTGGTTAGAGAAAATCCTAATTTCATGATTTCCCTTTCAGTTCCAGTTATTTTTACCTTCCCAAATAAATGAGGATAATGGGTTGTGGGTGGACTCCTGAAAACCATTGGTGGCCAGGAGTTCAATAGGTGAGTTGTGTTTGATCGGGAAAATTCCACGTGTCGAAATTTTCACACAGCACAAATTATAATCTTGTTTTTCTTTGTTGCAGGGTTTCCGTTTGCGTTTCCGTTTGCGTTTCCGTTTTTAGTTTTCGGTTTTCCGTTTTTCGCTTTCGTTTTCCGTATTTATTTCTTTTGCACATTCACGTTGGCAACTTAATTCTATGGATAAGACTTGGTGAAAATCTTTGTAATGAAACATTTCGGTTGTGAAGAATCAAGTTAAATCGAGTTTTGGGAGCTTGGCCGATGCCGTCCAGCTACCTTGCAGTCTTCGCACCTACAAGTAAGCAAATGTTTGTATCCTGGAACAGTTTAGTGAACCTTCTTAGTGTATGTGTACAGTAAGAACCCTGTCTTTACTACTGAGCTTTTATTTTGAAACAATTTTATGAATTTTACTGTGTCATTGTCTATTCCATGCCAATGGCATCTTAAATTTAAAACATAGATTTTATGTACTATCTACCTAAGGCATTCTAATGTATCTAAATTAAGTCTTGGCATTAAGCTAGAATAACTAAGCATTATTAGCCATCATTATGTATTAAGCGACCCCGGTAAAAGTTACATTAAAAACAATTTTGCCTAACATCTAGCAAATTTCATTTATAACACCTCATATACATTACAAGGGAGTCGACGGCTAGCTTCTATTCTTTACTAGGTAGATAGATCAAGTAAGTAAAATTATTTTTTTTTCCTCTAATCTTTGTAAGGTGGTAGATTATTCCGTATCCGGGTATATTTCTATTCCGCCCAATTTACCACCCTTACAAATGGCGCTAACACACTCGGGTTGCGTCTGGCAACACCGATTGGTGAGATTTAGAATTTTTCTGGAGTCAACATGTGAAGACGAATTTTTTCGTTCCAGGAAAATCTCACTCTTTTTCGCCCATGGCTTCGCCTGGGAAAATACAATTGTTATAAATTTAGTCATCCTAACGTATTTCAATGTTTCATCAATTATGGTGAGTGAAAAATCAAGTAATGTGGATTCGACAAAATGGCGGTTTGGTTAGAGAAATCCTAATTTCATGATTTTCCCTTTCAGTTCCAGTTATTTTACCTTCCCAAATAAATGAGGATAATGGGTTGTGGGTGGACTCCTGAAAACCATTGGTGGCCAGGAGTTCAATAGGTGAGTTGTGTTTGATCGGGAAAATTCCACGTGTCGAAATTTTCACACAGCACAAATTATAATCTTGTTTTTCTTTGTTACAGGGTTTCCGTTTGCGTTTCCGTTTGCGTTTCCGTTTTTAGTTTTCGGTTTTCGTATTTATTTCTTTTGCACATTCACGTTGGCAACTTAATTTCTATGGATAAGACTTGGTGAAAATCTTTGTAAGGAAACATTTCGGTTGTGAAGAATCAAGTTAAATTGAGTTTTGGATCTTGGCCGATGCCGTCCAGCTACATTGCAGTCTTCGCACCTACAAGTAAGCAAATGTTTGTATCCTGGAACAGTTTAGTGAACCTTCTTAGAGTATGTGTACAGTAAGAACCCTGTCTTTACTACTGAGCTTTTATTTTGAAACAATTTTATGAATTTTACTGTGTCATTGTCTATTCCATGCCAATGGCATCTTAAATTTAAAACATAGATTTTATGTACTATCTACCTAAGGCATTCTAATGTATCTAAATTAAGTCTTGGCATTAAGCTAGAATAACTAAGCATTATTAGCCATCACTATGTATTAAGCGACCCCGGTAAAAGTTACATTAAAAACAATTTTGCCTAACATCTAGCAAATTTCATTTATAACAAATCATATGCATTACAAGGGAGTCGACGGCTAGCTTCTATTCTTTACTAGGTAGATAGATCAAGTAAAGTAAATTATTGTTTTCCTCTAATCTTTGTAAGGTGGTAGATTATTCCGTATCCGGGTATATTTCTATTCCGCCCAATTTATCACCCTTACAAATGTTAACTCAGAACATCACTACACTCATACAAATTCCTAATTGAATATTGATAACTTAAATATTCAAACAGTTTAGACCAAACTAAGTAATGGCAAATATCTACTTCTTAATATCCTTAATATGCCAAGTGCCTATTGGGTGGTTGTCAGCTACTCTAACTAGTTCGTAAACCAAAGGTGACAAAACCTTGACAACCCTGCACTTTTCATACTTAGGTGCCAGCTTAGCTGTGAAAAAATTTGTAGCGTCGCTTTGTGGATAGGTCTTTTTCCACACTATATCCCTGTTCATATCAGTCATACGCCAATTGAACGGTTGCCATATCAGATGGACCCGTTCACAACCAGATTTTCCGTATTTGTTGAGTAACAAATATTACGATGGTAGTTTAAAAGAGTGAACCACCGTAGGCCTAGACGCATTCTATCAGTCAGCTGAAGAATGATGCCAAGATGTTTCCACTCAAGTGTCTTAGACACCATGAAGTTTTTTTGTATATATTCTTTTTAGAAGTTAGGGTTGTGTAGTTAAGTATAATGTATAAAACCTTACACTGTTTTCAGTATATTTATTTTGTTAGACAATTTTCCTTGTTAGTAGTAGATGTGCGTTCACGCGTAACTTCTGTGTTTTTTTGTTTGTTTGTTTCAGGCAAATTGTTAGTAGTTGTTGGATGACGCTGAGGGCAGCGTGGTTCAACCTGTTGAACCTTTTCGTAGGAGGGGAAGTATTGTGACGTTGTAAATTTTGAACTACTAATTAGCGTTTCGCTTTTAATTAAAATCTATTTTGTTCAAAGTATGTTGGTGCCACCTAGCATCAAGGTGCAGAACTACGCGTGGGTCGATGTTCAGAGTTCATTCGAGCCACAATAGATGGCGTTTGCTTCGTTGTCAATTGTCGTAAAAATAAAACAAAATAATTAAATAAAACCATAATATCATTTGTTTATTGTTAAGTCATTAACAAAACGGTTCTTATAATATATCCTTAGGTTCCGCAAATATTCAAAAATGAATTGGCTTCATGATCAAACTAAATGAGAGCGGCCACACTCGGGTTGCGTCTGGCAACACCGATTGGTGAGATTTAGAATTTTTCTGGAGTCAACATGTGAAGACGAATTTTTTCGTTCCAGGAAAATCTCACTCCTTTTCGCCCATGGCTTCGCCTGGGAAAATACAATAGTTATAAATTTAGTCATCCTAACGTATTTCAATGTTTCATCAATTATGGTGAGTGAAAAATCAAGTAATGTGGATTCGACAAAATGGCGGTTTGGTTAGAGAAAATCCTAATTTCATGATTTCCCTTTCAGTTCCAGTTATTTTTACCTTCCCAAATAAATGAGGATAATGGGTTGTGGGTGGACTCCTGAAAACCATTGGTGGCCAGGAGTTCAATAGGTGAGTTGTGTTTGATCGGGAAAATTCCACGTGTCGAAATTTTCACACAGCACAAATTATAATCTTGTTTTTCTTTGTTGCAGGGTTTCCGTTTGCGTTTCCGTTTGCGTTTCCGTTTTTAGTTTTCGGTTTTCCGTTTTTCGCTTTCGTTTTCCGTATTTATTTCTTTTGCACATTCACGTTGGCAACTTAATTCTATGGATAAGACTTGGTGAAAATCTTTGTAATGAAACATTTCGGTTGTGAAGAATCAAGTTAAATCGAGTTTTGGGAGCTTGGCCGATGCCGTCCAGCTACCTTGCAGTCTTCGCACCTACAAGTAAGCAAATGTTTGTATCCTGGAACAGTTTAGTGAACCTTCTTAGTGTATGTGTACAGTAAGAACCCTGTCTTTACTACTGAGCTTTTATTTTGAAACAATTTTATGAATTTTACTGTGTCATTGTCTATTCCATGCCAATGGCATCTTAAATTTAAAACATAGATTTTATGTACTATCTACCTAAGGCATTCTAATGTATCTAAATTAAGTCTTGGCATTAAGCTAGAATAACTAAGCATTATTAGCCATCATTATGTATTAAGCGACCCCGGTAAAAGTTACATTAAAAACAATTTTGCCTAACATCTAGCAAATTTCATTTATAACACCTCATATACATTACAAGGGAGTCGACGGCTAGCTTCTATTCTTTACTAGGTAGATAGATCAAGTAAGTAAAATTATTTTTTTTTCCTCTAATCTTTGTAAGGTGGTAGATTATTCCGTATCCGGGTATATTTCTATTCCGCCCAATTTACCACCCTTACAGTACCGACATAGAGGCGATGGAAATGGCATTTGAAAGCATTTCAAAGTCAAAGTCAAAGTCAAATGATTTATTCAAAATAGGTAATAAATTACTCTTATTGATTGTCTTATCTAAATATATAAAATGAAAAGGTGACTGACTGACTGACTGACTGACTGACTGACTGACTGACTGACTGACTGACTGACTGACTGACTGATCTATCAACGCACAGCTCAAACTACTGGACGGATCGGGTTGAAATTTGGCATGCAGATAGCTATTATGACGTAGGCATCCACTAAGAAAGGATTTTTGAAAATTCAACCCCTAAGGGGGTAAAATAGGGTTTTGAAATTTGTGTAGTCCACGCGGACGAAGTCGCGAGCATAAGCTAGTTGATTTATAAAAGTTTACTTGAATAAAAATATATACCAACCCCTATCGGTGGTGTTCCCAATAGATTACAACATGGGCTTATTCAAGGGGCAGACCAACAAATTCCTAAAAGGCATTCCATAGGCGGTTCCTCTGGTGCTGCAAATGTTCATGGGCGGCTGTAATCAGCTAACATCAGTACCCGTAGTACAAGATTTTACGTCTCACCAAACGAAACCAAATTCGAGAGTCGAAATACTTTTGCGTTACAGTAAAATGGACCTAAGCAGCCTTGAATTGAAGTCAAATATTCAATGCCACTGATTTTAATTTCGCAATGTTTCCGCTTGGAGCGCTGGCTGTAGAAGTGTAGACAAACTTGAGCTTTAAAACAAGGCAATTAAGATCCAGTTTACTGTAACGCGGAAGTATTTCGACTCTCGAATTTGGTTTGGTCTGGTGAGACGTAAAATCTTGTACTACGGGTGCTGGTGACACGCCTGCACGTTTGCTCGCTATCTCTATTTAAAAAAAATCTAAGTATTCTATTCTACCGGAAAACTCAGCCTTTGGAAGACCCACCACTAGGAGGACGGATGACATCAATAGAGACGCTGGATTCAGGCGGCGCAAGACCGTGGCGTGTGGAAGTCCCTACAAGAGACTTATGTCCAGCAGTCGAAGTCTATCGGTTTTTTAAATTTATAGACTAGAGCTTGGCTGCAATCAGACCTGTGGGGTGATTCGCTAAATCAGTGTCACTAAATCAGTGGTTGATTCTACATTGCTGTTTCATTGAGCGATATTAAAATATTTTTAGTAGAAAATCTTCAATGGATTATAAATAAATGTCAAACGAGCTTGCTGGCTATCATTCAGTGTTAGACACTGAGTGCAGCCTAAGATGGAGCGCGCTTGCCTAGAAGATCTCTATTCACTCTTGACTTGTAGGTACCCATATAATATGTACCTAGGTTGATGATGATGATGATTATGACCTTTTTAGTCAGGTTAGCGTAGTAATAAACAGTCCCATCTAGCAGCTTTCCATCCGTAGAGCGTGTAAGGCGATGTTTACAACATAGGGGAGATGCAAATAACTCCACCGTACGTTGCAAATTGTCGTCGCGAGTGTACTCCGCCTTATGCCTATATACCAGCCTAGCTAACGTGTGTACCTGCCTTACATCTATACAGGCTGTAACCAGAACACTGGCAAAAACGAACACTGGTGATAGTACCTACTGATGATTACTACTGATGATTACTGATGATACTTACCACAAAAAAACGCGAAAAAATATATAACAAAATCGTTTCATTTTGTAAAAGGTTAACATATATATCACAAATAAAACATCTGAATGATAATTAGACGCCAACGAACGTTGCATAAGTAGGCCACTCGGAGTCCCGAATTATTGACCCGAATTTTGCACGCTATACATTGCGGGTTTGAAAAATACTAAATCACTCAAACTATAAAATGAGGCAAGTGGTTATTGGCATTGGATTGTGTTTAGGTAGTATAACAATAACGCTACGTTTTTGCTATTGTTCTAGTTACACCCTGTATACCAGCCTAACTAACGTTTGTATCTGCCTGTGTAATGTGATGTATTTATGTCACAGAATTGTACATGTTAATAGAAATTCTATCATGGAATACCTAATAGTATCTACCTTTCACGTATAGAAGACTCACTTTGCAAAAACATCCATACTAATATTATAAATGCGAACGTGTCTCTGTCTGTCTGCTAACTTTCCACGGCCCAACAGTTTAACTGATTTTGATGTAATTTGGTACAGAGTTAACTTACATCCCGTCGCGGGTAGTAAGTTGCGGGCATCATCTAGTCTAAATATTAAATAGAAGGAAAAGGTAACTGACTGATTGACTGTCTGACTGACTGATCAACGCACAGCTCAAACTACTGGACGGATTGGCCTGAAATTTAGTATACAGGTACCTAACATAAAAACTCTGTAAGATTTTTTGATTCAAACAAACTTTCCTCCCAGTGTTGGGGAGAATACGCAGAGAAGCTTTCAGATTTTATAAAATAACGTAGCTCGGCCGCACGTTGGCTCTGAGACCAATAGGTAAAAAAAGAAATATCAAATAAGAACTTGTGACAGCAGAATAAACAAGAAAAAAAAGTGAAATGTAAACTTGTAGCCATCTTGTTGCCGTTCAGAGTGACGTGAAAGTAATTCAAACGCCGAGCGCCGAGCGCCGAGCGACGAACATTTCCAGCTCTGGGAAATGGGTCGAGTGCTTTTTATACGTACTCACACTTTTTTGGGGGGTTCCGTACATGATTGTGAGAAAGAAAAAATATACGTATGAAAATGCTAGCTGATAACCATGATTTCATCCGCGTGGTTCTTTTGATTTTGATTCTTGAACTCTTTGATTTTCCGGAATAAAATACTTTTCATCAGGTCAAATAAAATTGACAAATTACTTGACTCCCAAATGGGAGATTAGCTCCTATATTTATGTTTCCCTACACTTAATTTTTTCCCCTTTTTTTCTCACTACTGAGCACGGGTCTCCCCTCAGAATAAGAAGGGTTTGGCCATAGACCACCACGCTGACCAAGTAAGTACGGATTGGCAGACTTCACACGCCTATGAGAACATTTTTGGAGAATTCTTAAGGTTTCTTCACAATGTTTTATTCACGTTAAAGCAAGTGATATTCATTTACTCAAAACGCACATAGCTCTGAAAAGTTAGAGGCGCGTGCCCGGGATCGAACCCCAGACCTCCCAACTAGCAAGCCGACGTCTTAACCACTAGCCTATCATCACCACTTTTGAAACAAAATCTGACATGGAAATATGAAATTCTATTTTCAGGTATATCTATATATCAGGTATAGGGAACCCTAAAAAGGGAGCGACATCCGAGTGTTGAGGTCGTTAGAGGCCCCCGGCACTTACGGAGGCCCTTAACGAGCCTCAAGTGCCCCTGTAAGACAAGGGGCCCTTATAATACAGGGCAATATCGGGAAAATGCCCTTATGTTGAACTTTTAAGGGAATTTTTGGGGACGTGCATGTATTTTTAGATCGGATGCTTTGTAATATTCAAGGATCATCGAAATATAAAAAATATAGAACTACTGAGAACGGGTCTTCTCTCAGAATAAGAAGGGCTCAGGCCATAGTCTGCCACGCTGGCCCAATGCCTATTGGCAGACTTCACACACCTTTGAGAACATGGACAACTCTAAGGCATGAAGGTTTCCTTTTACCGCAAAAGTAAGTGATATTTAATTGCTTAGAGGTGCGTGCCCGGGATCGAACCCTCAACCTCTCGAAGGGAAGGCGGACGTCTTAACCACTAGGCTATCACCGCTCAAAATATGTCGGTGAGAATTAATTTCTACCGACAGCTTTTCAAAATCGACAGCGTATCTAGTACATTACTGTAGGTCGATTTTGTAAAACCTGCATCAATCATTATGACTTTCTTAATGGTTGTGATTGGCTGAATTTGTGCAATTCTTGTTGTAACAATGCCTTATAGCCAATAGTGAGCGAGCGTCAACCAATCAGAGGTGATTGCGATCGTGACATTGTAGCTGTCATTCTACCGCAATCGAGCATTGGCCCTACCACGGTTGTTTGACAGCTACAATGTCACGATCGCAATCATCTCTGATTGGTTAATGCTCGCTCACTATTGGCCACAATGCATTGTTGCAACAAGAATCGCACAAATTCAGCCAATCAGAACAATTGAGATTGTAATAATGATTGATGCAGGTTTTAGACAATCGCCCTGCTGCTGATCAAAGTTTGCCAAGCTCAATACATGTTCAATACGCATCGGACGTGCACTGTAAAAAAAATAAAAACCCAAAATGGCCGCCAATCTCGCAGTGAATAAATCATTGAGCAGATGTAATATTTCACAGGCGGCGACCGACCGTGTTTCGGATTACGTAGCGTAGCTACATTTCATTTTTGTCCTGCTGTTTTAATATGCTGGATTTTTAGATGTTAGGGTAATCCACGTGTCGCCTTTTGATAGGTTTTTTGACAAATTTAATTAACCTAAGTATAAAATAACTCTCAACAGCTATACTCACGTATTTAGTCGACGTTAGAAATATTTTATAAAATATATAAAAGGAAAAGGTGACTGACTGACTGACTCACTGATATATCAACGCACAGCTCAAACTTCTGGATCTGGCTGAAATTTGGCATACAGATAGCTATTATGACGTAGGCATCCGCTAAGGATTTTTGAAATTCAACCCCTAAGGGGGTGAAATAGGGGTTTGATATTTGTGTAGACCACGCGGACGAAGTAGCGAGCATAAGCTAGTATTTTATATAATGGAAAGCACTCACGATAGTTTAAACGCTAAAATAACCTTGCGACCGAGACTAAACGCGTAGACTAATTTTAATGATTCTTATAGTCAATCGATTTGTCTTAATCTTACAAGTACCGATAGACGTTGGGGTCCCAAGGTGCTGGAATGGCGACCTCGCACCGGAAGACGCAGTGTTGGAAGACCCCCCTAGGTGGACGGACGACATAAAACGAGTTGCAGGGTGCCGCTGGATTCAGGCGGCTCAAGATCGTGGCGAAGTCCCTAAAAGAGACCACATCTAATATCAAGACGACGAAGATAATGCGACGAAAATAAAAAAACCGGCCCAGTGCGAGTTAGACTCGCGCAGTGAGGGTTCCGTATTACAATCGTATTTTATCGACATTTTGCACGATAAGTCAAAAACTATTACGCCTAAAAATAAATAAAAATCTGTTTTAGAATGTTCAAGTAAAGCCCTTTCATATACATATATACCCCACTTGGTATAGTAATCTGACTTTGAAAGTTGAAAATAGCAATATTTGTTCATGAACACATTTTAATTTTTTTTTAATGATTTAACCACAAATTCATGGTTTTCGGATTTTTCCCCTTATTTCAGCTATAAGACCTACCTTCCTGCCAAATTTCATGATTCTAGGTCAACGGGAAGTACCCTATAGGTTTCTTGACAGACAGACAACAAAGTGATCCTATAAGGGTTCCTTTTTTCTTTTTGAGGTACGGAAGCTTAAAAAGCGACCAGTATGTAAACAGCCTAAGCAAAACACGTGCTGTATAAGACGTGCGGTCATTGCGACCTCCCAAACAATTTCCGTCAAAGGACTTTTTGGGGAAGTTAATTTTTGCGGTTGGCATCCCGCTGGCGAGATTTAACGAAATATTGTCTTATTATTATCTTACACGAGGCACGATAATTAATTAGGTTTATTTCGTAGAACATTTTGAAAAAGAAACACAATTATGAATTCAGCACCCAATTAAAACATTGTTGGCACTGTCAAAGAAAGAAAACACGTACAATATACATTAATTAACAACACAAGACCTACACAAAATTCTGAATACCTAGTGTACCTATAATATAATTCTAAAGAATGTGGTGAGACCACGGAAATAATTAAGGGGTGGTTCCTACATCAATGGACGAGACCACGATTACGGGTGACAGCGTGAATTAATCAAATCATTTATTCATCAGTGGCCCTACCGCGGTTGTTTGACAGCTACAATGTCACGATCGCAATCATCTCTGATTGGTTAATGCTCGCTCACTATTGGCCACAATGCATTGTTGCAACAAGAATCGCACAAATTCAGCCAATCAGAACAATTGAGATTGTAATAATGATTGATGCAGGTTTTAGACAATCGCCCTACAGAACGCTAGCAAAAACTTAGCGTTTTTGTTATAGTACCTAAACACAATCCAATACCAATAACCATTTGCCTCATTTTGTAGTTTTAGTGATTTAGTATTTTTCAAACCGTTTTTGTATTTTACTATTTTGTTGTTGTGCCACATACCTACACTCGGTGAAAATTTCAACACTCTACCTACATGGTTCATGAGATACAGTCCGCTGACAGATAGACGCGACGACGGATGGATAGCGGAGGCTTAGTAACAAGGTCCGGTTGGCAGTCATCAGGTATGAAAACCTAAAAACGTTTTTATAGTTAGGTTTTATAGTAGGTTTTATAGTATAGGATAATAATCCTAGAATCCAGTTTCGTTAGTAGCAGATAGGTATTGTTGTATAAAGAAGCCATTAAATAAACACACATCGCAAACAATATGCGCTCATAAAGGCCTTTGCGTCTGTTACGGCGAATAAAATCAGTTATAGGCAATATACATAGGTTTTATGGCCGCCTCTGTAGGGTCACGTACCTCCCGTACTGACGTCTTCGTAAATGATACCCCTGTTGCTATGCCACCCATAGGTCCTCAGATAAAGTCGAAATCAAATTATTTATTCAGAATAGGTAACATGTTACGCTTACTGATGGTTAAAATTGTTAATTTGTAAGATGATATCTAGTGTTGATAATTAATTACGAGGGTTCCAAAGTCCAAACGTGCCCAAGTCTGAGAAGAGCCCACAACAAACTCAGCCAAATAAAGTACTCAACCTATGTCATCGAATACGTAGTCATATGAAATCTAATAGAAGAAAATATATGCCTTTGATTTTATTTTGTTTACAGCAGAACTAAAAAATAAATAAAATAAATGAAAAACATCGCGTGATTTTTACCTTCTCTTGCCAAAATTCAATGCGGAACCATGCGTGTTCAGACACACAATTGACCAGTTATTTCACAGCATTTTCAAGGTAAACTCAATTAAATTTTATATCTTCATGCGAAGGGGAACTCAATGCATGAAGTATTAAGCAATAAAGTTCGGTTATTAAAATAACCGCTCACTGCAGACAGCGTGTTTGTGATGTGAAATTGGGTTCCTGTATTTGAGTTAAATGTTTGCACTCACTCGCGGCGATGCATGTGTTTTCTTGCCAATATAAAGCGAGAGATGTTTAAAGAGAAATATATCATCTCTTATTGTCTATACCTACCTATATGAAAAGTTTTTGAGAGATTCAGGATTTTTATAAAATACAGGGTGTAACCAGAACGCTAGCAAAATACAGGGTGTAACCAGAACGCTAGCAAAATACAGGGTGTAACCAGAACGCTAGCAAAATACAGGGTGTAACCAGAACGCTAGCAAAATACAGGGTGTAACCAGAACGCTAGCAAAATACAGGGTGTAACCAGAACGCTAGCAAAATACAGGGTGTAACCAGAACGCTAGCAAAATACAGGGTGTAACCAGAACGCTAGCAAAATACAGGGTGTAACCAGAACGCTAGCAAAATACAGGGTGTAACCAGAACGCTAGCAAAAATGAAGACATTTGATAGTACTGATGATTACTGATATGGATAGCATAAGAAGAAACGCGAAAAAAAATTATACAAAAATCAGTAGGTACTCTTTCAGTACCCTTATTATAAATGCGAAAGTGTGTTTGTTTGTTGGTTTGTTGGTTTGTCCTTCAATCACGTCGCAACGGTGCAACGAATTACCGTGATTTCTTGCATGGGTATAGATAAAGACCTGGAGAGTGGCATAGGCTAATCCCGGAAAATCAAAGAGCTCCCACGGGATTTTTAAAAAACTTAATTCCACGCGGATGAAGTCGCGGGCATCAGCTAGTTGTGAAGTAGGCAAATGAAACCCTGTATGCAAATTGTAATATTAAAGTTAATTCCCTAGAGAACGTTTTCCTAGCAATTCAATCTTGATACTCAATATAAGTACCGGCTAAATATGACTCGATGGAATAATTTAAAACTTTTTTCATTACATTCCAGCGATTTTATTTAAAGTGCACTATTTCGAAACTGGGACTTCTAAGGCGCCGCGTTGTCGACTTTGTAGTTTGTTTCCATTGTAATAATACATCACACGTAGGTGTAAAGATTACAAATCTTATTTAATAAAAAATTGGACTTACCGATAAAGCGTTCCGTACCATCGTACAAAAATAACTCTTTTTAATCCCATACCTAGTTCACCGTGCACTCGTAACCTCGTACCGGACAGCGCCATCTATGATGTGGTTTATTATAAAAGTGTCCCAGAAGTTAGCTTAAAAGTCGGACAGAAAGGCAGGGCATTATAAGCTATTTTTGGATTGGTTATTTGAATGTCATCTCTTGTTAAACTTGCGCGCAGATAATGATCACACGCGTAGAGGCTTACCGAGAGGTTTACTCTTTATACTAACCTAACTACAACATTAACCTGATCAGGGCACAAAACTACTAGGCATTACCACCAATCAATTAAATGGCGAGCTAAACGCAAAAGCATTTAGTAGTCGAATGAGTCTGCGTCTGAACGCAGACTGGCTTTAAAACCATCAACCACCCGTATTTATACAATCGATACAAAATGTTGACGCAACAGATCACGTGACTTCTGTCAGAGATAATAAATTATAGGTGCGATAACAAGTAAATAGTAGTACTTGTGCTATAAGATCTACCTGCCTGCCAAATTTTATGTATGGTAAATTAATATTGTAAAATTGATCACTTGAAAAGAGCAACCGCCGAGTTTCTTGCTGGTTTTTCTCGATAGGAACGGCATTCTGAACCAGTGGTAAATTAAAACTAGTTGACGATTCAAAGGCACTTTTAAAAGTTTACTTGAATAAAAATATATTCTATTCTATTCTATTCTATTAAATTACGGTCAATTAGCTAATACCTAGCCATTATCATTACATTCCAGAAATACGATATTTGCATAGTAGCCTAGCGGGTAAATTGTCGTACCTGTCGTGTCGTTTGACGACCTCCCTGGCGCAGTGGTGAGCGCTGTGGTCTTAATAGTGGGAGGTCCCGGGTTTGATTCCTGGCAGGGGTTTGTAATTTTATAATTTCTAAATTTCTGGTCTGGTCTGGTGGGAGGCTTCGGCCGTGGCTAGTTACCACCCTACCAGCAAAGCCGTGCCGCCAAGCGATTTAGCGTTCCGGTACGATGCCGTGTAGAAACCAAAGGGGTATGGGTTTAATAAAAACTGCCATACCCCTTCCAGGTTAGCCCGCTATCATCTTAGACTGCATCATCACTTACCACCAGGTGAGAATGTAGTCAAGGGCTAACTTGTATCTGAATAAAAAAAAAACCTACTTACAATGGAAACAGATACTTACGTAACGCGCACTAAGAAATGCACTCGGTTTCACTTGCTAGCTTACTCCAAACTTTACAGCACTTACACTGTTAGTTTATAAGTAACACTCCTATACTTGACTTACAGTTCAACTTCTGGTACCACTCTAAGTCTAAAGGCTTAAAACTAAAAGCCTTTAAACGACACAATAGCAATTAATTCTCGTTGATAAACTATGAGTTCACTAGCTGATGCCCGCAACTTTGTACGCGTGGATTTAGGTTTTTAAAAATCCCATGGGAACTCTATGATTTTCCGGTATAAAAAGTAGCTTATATCACTCTCCAGGTCTTTGACTATACCCATGCAAAAAACATGTCGATCTGTTGCTCTAAACTGCAATTTAATAAAAACAGCCATACCCCTTCCAGGTTAGCCCGATTGCAGTAAGGGCCAACTTGTATCTGAATAAAAATAAAACCTTCGAGAACGCTTACGTGAGTAAAGCCGGGACAGATAGTATTTAGGACCTTCGAGAACATTATGTAGAACTCTTGGGTATGCAGGTTTCTTCACGTATTAGTTAAGTATTTGTGATCTTTTTGTCTTCATCCTTTGTTTTTTTTTTTGTTGTGTTTTGTGTTTTGTTTATGTACGTTTGTCTGGTGTTGTTCTGTTTTGTACTGTGCGCTATGGTCCCAAATAAAAGATTATTTATTTATTTATTTATTTTATTTTATTTTCCTGCACCGATAAAGTTAGAACGTTACTATAATATCAGCTGCAGTAGAGAAGTTAGCGGCGTGGCCAACAAGTTTAGCCGATGCAGGCTAAATTGGTTAATTGCACTTCTGCTAACTCGACTCACTAGCCGCCGCCGCTAGCCGGCCGCTGCCCAGTTTTATGCTTTACTAGTTCCCTGCACTTTATTATGTTTGAGAATTTGCATGCTTATGATATTAAGAACTACGTTGCGACCTAGTATGGAACGATGCCGTGTAGAAACCAAAGGGGTGTGGATTTAATACAAAAAAACTGCCATACTCACATCCACGTTTTGTCCTTTAGAAAAAGAGTAGGTACAAACGGTCTAATATTTTTTTTAAAAAGAATATTAGCCATGTTAAATGACTAATATTCCCCTTTCCCCTCCAACTAAGCGTAAAGCTTGTGCTAGGAGTAGGTACGACAATAGTGCAACGGGCGGGGTTTGAACCGTCGACCTTTCGGTTTTCAGTCCACTCCTTTACCTGTTGAGCTATTGAGGCTCTAAGTCTAATTGCAAGTCCTTGAAAAAAAATACTAGAAAATATATAAACATAAGAAGTAGCAAGAAGTATTCGCACTAGAAACGCGATAGCGTTAGAGACAGCAATCTAAAAAAGTTAAGAGAAACTTCTGGTAAAGCCACGCCAAGCAAACGAGATGTGTCCCCAGGAAACAAACCGGCCAAGTGCGAGTCAGACTTGCGCACCGAGGGTTCCGTACTACAGACATTTTTTTTGTGATGTAACCACAAATTCACAGTTTTCAGATTTTCCCCTTATACCAGCTATAAGACCTACCTGCAAAATTTCATGCATGATCCTAGGTCAACCCTACAGGTTTTCTTGACAGACACGACAGACGGACAGAAAGACAGACAGGCAGACTAACCGACAACGAAGTGACCAGGGTCACTTACCAGGGAACCATAGAGTCATATAGGGTCATACAGGTATGACCCTATATGACTCTATGGTTCCTTTTTCCTTTTGAGCTACAGAAACTTAAAAAGATAATAAAAATTTCAACTAAACTAGTTTCCCAAGGACCGAATGTCCTCTAAAAAAAGAGTACAAAGGGTCTAAAATTGCAATTCCTTGAAAAAATATACTAGAAATATCAACATAAGAAGTAGCAAGAAGTGTTCGCACTAGAAACGCGATATCGTTAGAGACAGCAATCTAAAAAAGTTAAGAGAAATTTCAAGTAAAGCCAGTTCGCCAAGCAAACGAGATGTGTCCCCTGGAAAAAAGCACAAAGGGTGTAAAATTGCGAGTGCTGAAGTTTGCGCGCGGCTCCTCGGCGGGCAATCGCGGGGAATGCTTAAACAGCCGCTTGAACAAGTTTTAACTATTGTGCAGAACGTTGCCACGTCAGACTAGATGAGGCATTGAACTATACATACAGGATGTAACCAGAACGATAGCAAAAACGTTAGCGTTATTGTTATACTACCTTAACACAATCCAATACTAATAAACATTTGCCTCATTTTGTAGTTTTAATGATTTAGTATGTTTCGAACCCGCAATGTATAGCGCGCAAAACTCGGGTCAATGCCCGAATGCATTGACTCCGAGTGACCTACTAAAGCAACGTTCGTTGACCTCTAGCGTCAGTCAGGTATTTTGTTTGAAATATAGCGTAAAATTTTAAAAAATGTAGGAATATTTTTTTTTCGGGTTTTTTGTGGTAGGTATCATACATCATCATCATCATCATCAGGACTATCACCTATCTTTTTGTCAGACAGACGTACTGACGTACGGACGGAAGGATAGCAGAGTATTAGTACCATTGGTACCCTTCAGTGCGAAACCCTCAAAATTGGTGTGTTTTGAAGAAGTTTAATTTTTTTTGAAAATAGCAGTTAACTTAATACAGGTTGTAACCGGCAAAACCGCTGGCAAAAACGGTGATAGTACTGATGATTACTGATATGATACCACAAAAAAAACGTGAAAAAATTTGTTATAAAATATCCTTGTATCTGAATAAAAATAAAAAAAAAATCTATATATAATTTTGTAAAAGTTTACGGTATATTGCAAATATAACATCTGACCGACGCTAGAGGTCAACGAACGTTGCATAATTAGGCCACTTGGAGTCGATGCCGCGTCGTAGGCGGGGTATTGACCGGAGATTTGCACGCTATACATTGCGGGTTTGAAAAATACTAAATCACTAAAACTACAAAATGAGGCAAATGGTTATTGGTATTGGATTGTGTTTAGGTAGTATAACAATAACGCTAAGTTTTTGATAGCGTTCTGGTTACACTCTGTATTTTCCTGAACTATATTATGCTCCATCTAGGCAGTCTTATTCCTTGCGAAGTGCCGCCGCATGGCAAGGTAATTGCAGGTTTTTTCCTCTTTCTTTGTCGCTTCACCGCTCAGCATTTTGAACAGAAAACTAATTGCAATGGCATCTCTCATATTTTACAGTCATCTATTACAAGCTACTTAGCACTTACTCAGGAAGTCCTTTCAAGGTTCAAATCGTAAATTATTATGGCTTCATTTTCAACGGTTGCAACTTGCAACTGAAAATCTGAAAATTACTTTTCAACTCTACAGGGTATAACCAGAAGAAGACAGGTGATAGTGCTGATGATTACTGATATGAGCTGTATATTTTATCATTTTTATAGTGTTTTACGTATACTTCAAAGAAATTTATAATAGAATAATAATATTTATAATAGAAATTTATATAATACTAGCTTATGCTCGCGACTTCGTCCGCGTGGACTACACAAATTTCAAACCCCTATTTCACCCCCTTAGGGGTTGAATTTTAAAACATCCTTTCTCAGCGGATGCCTACGTCATAATAGCTATCTGCATGCCAAATTTCTGCCCGATCCGTCCAGTAGTTTGAGCTGTGCGTTGATAGATCAGTCAGTCAGTCAGTCATTCAGTCAGTCAGTCAGTCAGTCAGTCACCTTTTCCTTTTATATATTTAGACTAGATGATGCCCGCGACTTCATCCGCGTGGATTTAGGTTTTTAAAAATCCTGAGGGAACTCTTCAATTTTCTGAGATAAAAAGTAGCCTATGTCCTTCCCCGGGATGCAAGCTATCTCTGTACCAAATTTCGTCAAAATCGGTTGAACGGTTGAGCCGTGGAAAGCTAGCAGACAGACAGACAGACAGACACACTTTCACATTTCTAATATTAGTATGTATATTTATAAAGATTTTTTTTTAAATTTGTAAATCGAAAGCAAAATATTTTTTTAATAAGTCCGATAAAAAATTCCAACCATCTACGATATTTAATTATTTCAAAGGCAAATTGAACCATTAGACCTTTAATTTGTAGGTCCATGGAAAAGGGGAAAATGCAATGACCTCCTTTCTACGATTTCACCCTCTGATTTAAATTTTGATCTCAGAAGAATTCACGAAATGGAAATGATTTGTGTTAGTTGAACGGGAATCACAAGGAATATCACGATCTCTCCGTCTTCAAATTTATAGCCAGTGGTGAGTTATGGAGGAAAGAGTAAGGGGTGAACGTCCAATTTTAAATTTCAATTTATTGAAACTTAAATTTCAGATTTTCGGTCAGTAGGTACAATAGATGTAAAATATTATACAATTATTTTGCTAACAAAATGATATGAAATGTGCACATTTCATACCCTATAGATTGGTTCGAAAGTCAAACAGCCCGGACAGTATTACAACTGTCTAGAAGAGTAAGTCTGGAATTTCATTTCTGGACAGTAGGTATTACAGCAGCTGTCCAGAAAATTTCATTTCATGTCATAAGTTTGAATTTAGAATAAATAATTAATGTTTGTTCCTTACAACTGTCCAGAACTATGACAAGTTTGAATTTGGAATAATCTTTCTTCCCAAATATCTTGTAATAATATTCATTTTTTTTCTTCAGCTTAAATAGTTTGAATTCGGAACTTTACCAAATTGCGCTTTTCGCACACAGCACGGTTATCCGTAATCGGCTTCGTACTCGGCATCGTACCGGAACGCCAAATTGCTTGGCGGCACGGCTTTGCCAGTAGGGTGGTAACGGCTGATGCCTCCCGCCAGATCAGACCAGAAAAATTCCAACCCCATGCTGGGAATCGAACCCGGGACCTCACACTAATAAGACCACAGCGCTGACCACTGCGACAGGGAGGTCGTCAAAAACGTTCTTCGTGGTTGATATAAAAACTAGCTTATGCTCGCAACTTCGTCTACGTGGACAAATCTACACAAATTTCAAACCCCTATTTCACCTCCTTAGGGGTTGAATTTTCAAAAATCCTTTCTTAGCGGATGCTTATACCGTAATAGCCATCTGCGTGCCAAATTTCAGGTCGATCCGTCCAGTAGTTAGACCTGTGCGTTGATAGATCAGTCAGTCAGTCAGTCAGTTTTTTATATATTTAGATGTTGCGGTAGGTAGGACCGCAATGAGGCAATGAGGCAAACAATGGCCGCTCGTTAATAACCGAACATTTGACAGCGCGTTGACAGTTTGCTATTGTGGATAATGAATAATTTTTGACGGGTTTTTCGTCAACTTTCAACACTCGAGTTTGTGAAGCGAATTTTTTGAAACGATTTAAAAATATTGTAATTAGACAATACTAGGGTCTAGAATAACTTTTTAAATTAATATTTATTAGGTTAGGTTTATTAGGATTTAGGTTTTTTAAAAATCCCGTGGGAACTTATTAATTTTCCGCGATAAAAAGTACGGGAGCATAAGTCCTTCCCCGCGATGTAAGCTAACTCTGTACCAAATTAATTCATCAAAATCGGTTGAACGGTTGGGCCGTGAAAAGCAAGCAGACAGACAGACAGACACACTTTCGCATTTATAATATTAGTATGGATAGTAATAAAAAATTTATTAAATAGTATAATAACTAGTATATAATATTATAGTATACCAGATTTCCTTAGAAATGATGTGTAGTTTTAAACTGTTCAAAGTCATGCTCGTTAACAAATAAAAACCAAGCTATAATACGCGACAGGTCGAGATGGCAATTGTGGTATGAGGCCGGGGGACGCCCCGCACACCCAAACGTCACCCGCACTATCCCGCACACAACTAGCGCGGGTGCTGTGTGGGTCTGCGGGGCGTTACCTCACCGATTGCCATCTCGACCTGTCGCGTACCTTACGTTTGTTTGGAGCGCGCTACAAATAAACTCCTCTTAATAAAAGCAAACAGACTTTGATGCGCTGTCAACAGATCGCTATCCGTTATTTACGAGCGTTGATTAAAATCTGTTATTAAAAAAATGCGATGAAGGCATTTTCATTCAATTTTTGAAGGATTTTCATATTCTCCTACGAGAGATATTTTTCATAGCAGTTATTTCACCCTGTTGGTGGAATTACATTTTTCCATACGTGTGTAGTTTAAGTACCTAGTATAGTTTCACGAAGAATCACTATTCTTATAATAAAATATAATATACAGTACGCGACAGAAAATAATGTATTTCGGCTTTGTAGAGCGTTGTCTCTGTCACTGATACCTATATGACGTTTTTAGGGTTCCGTACCTCGAAAGGAAAAACGGAACCCTTATAGGATCACTTTGTTGTCTGTCTGTCTGTCTGTCTGTCTGTCTGTCCGTCTGTCTGTCAAGAAACCTACAGGGTACTTCCCGTTGACCTAGAATCATGAAATTTGGCAGGTAGGTAGATCTTATAGCTGACATTTGGGGAAAAATCTGAAAACTGGGAATTTTGGGTTTGATCACACAAAAAAAATTAAATTGTGGTCATGAAATAATAATTAGTATTTTCAATTTTCTAAGTAAGATAACTATTCAAGTGGGGTATCATATGAAAGGTCTTCACCTGTGCATTCTAAAACAGATTTTTATTTATTTTTATGTATCATAGTTTTTGAATTATCTTGCAAAATGTCGAAAAAATACGACTGTAGTACGGAACCCTCATTGCCCGAGCCTGACTCGCACTTGGCCGGTTTTTTTTGTTTCAGTTACAGCGACAGAGAAAATGCTCTACAAATCCGCTATGTCCTTGTAAAGGTCGATGTACATTATTTTCTGCGCGTACTGTAGTTACCTACAATTTATTAGTTCCCCGCTTGTTTAGTGGCCACACCACTATCATATCCAGTGATATAAGGCACCCGTTTCTGAAAAGAAACGCTCATCTCGATATACTTTAAAGCGTATAATGTTTTCATATCAAATTTGTTACACAGTACGCGTAGTACGAGATTTTATGTCTCACCAACGTTGATAGTATTCGAGTGTCGAAACATTTCCCCGTTATAGTAAACTGGATCTTAACTGCCTTGTTTTAAAGCTCAAGTTTGTCTACGCATCTACAGCCAGCGCTCCAAAGGGAAAAATTGCGAAATTAAAATCAGTGGCATTAAATTTTTGACTTCAATTCAAGGCTCTTTAGGTCCGTTTTACTTTGACGTGATTGTGTTTCGACTTTCGAATTCTAGCAACGTTGGTGAGACGTAAAATCTTATACTAAGCATACATACGACGGAATATATAGTATAAATAATTTTACTAAAACATGTTATAACTTGAAGTTACGATATGACAGCCATCTTGAATTTATGATCCAATATTAAAACGAACGTTGTATTGAAAATGTTTGTGTGTTGGATAATTTGACAGTTTTGAAGATTACATTACGTGCATGGAAGAAAAGTGGGTGTGGTACTTTGTGGCCCAAGAGTCGGTAGAAAATTCGAAATTTTAAGGACTGTAAATGTATAAAAGGTAACAGTGACTGACTGACTGATCTATCAACGCACAGCTCAAACTACTGGACCGATCGGGCTGAAATTTGTCATGAAGATAGCAGGCAGCAAAAATCTCCACTCTAGCCAGTACGCATCTCCGCACGGCTTCGGTGGATACAGCCATGCTGAAAAACATCTCTTCTCGTCTCCGCTTCAGACATCTCCGCACATCTCCGCTCTGGTGGAGTCCGGGCCTTACGGGTCGTCTGTTGGTGTGCGATCACCTCTAAGGCTGAAATCTATAGACCGCACTTTGACTTTGCTCAGACTTAAGACACTGTAAAACCAAGCCAGCGTTGTATAGACGGCATAAATCTGTCTCGTTTAAACAGTGTCTTAAGTCCACAGACCACCCACCTATATAGACGCCTAATAGCCGAACTTCCCCGTTTCGTTCCCTTTACGTGACTTTTAAGTCCACCAATCACAACAAAACATTCTCCCTTGTCCCTCGCCGACATTTTACGATTTTGTTTTCATGTAAATCCGAGTTGTTATTTTAAGTGTAAAGCCTTGTATATGCGTACTCTAGGAGTTGAATTCTCTGTGCTTAAGTCTAAGCAAAGTCAAAGTGCGCTCTATAGATTTCAGCCTTAGAGAACCCTAATTACTTCCTCATTACTAGTTAGCTAAACACGGGGAAGTTTGAAGCAATAAGAAGCATCTGCCTATATCTACGGACTACGGCAGATGGGATAGGCAGCGTACAAAACTTCAAATTGCACTAACTAAACTTTCACGAGCCGTATACATACCTACTTCATACTAATTGAACTGAAACTTTTTAGCGTTTAAACTACCGTGAGTGATTTCTATTATAAATAACTGACTCCCTGGAAAAAGGACCCCGGATGGGTTCGAAACTAGTCGGGCTAACGTCGACTACACACGTGAGTACAGCCGGGACAGATATTATTTATTATGAACTGAAACTTATTTATTTTTTAGAGAATAAGGCCGACTTGCACAGTGACACTTTGTTTTTAGGGTTCCGTACCTCAAAAGGGAAAAGGAAGGAAGGATCTTATAGCGTCACTTCGTTGTCTGTCTGTCGTGTCTATAAAGAAACCTATAGGGTTCTGCCCGTTGACCTAGTAAGGTTTTTTATGGAAAAATTACAATAAAACTTAAAGCTAGCCTTACCTAATTATTACTACCTCCTATTTGACGACCTCCCTGGCGCAGTGGTGAGCGCTGTGGTCTTAATAGTGGGAGGTCCCGGGTTCGATTCCTGGCAGGGGTTTTGAATTTTATAATTTCTAAATTTCTGGTCTGGTCTGGTGGGAGGCTTCGGCCGTGGCTAGTTACCACCCTACTGGCAAAGCCGTGCCGCCAAGCGATTTAGCGTTCCGGTACGATGCCGTGTAGAAACCAAAGGGGTATGGGTTTAATAACAACTGCCATACCCCTTCCAGGTTAGCCCGCTCTCATCTTAGACTGCATCATCACTTATCACCAGGTGTGATTGCAGTCAAGGGCTAACTTGTATCTGAATAAAAAAAAATACTAACTAGCTTATGCTCGCGACTTCGTTTACGTGGACTACACAAATTTCAAACCCCTATTTCACCCCCTTAGGTGTTGAATTTTTAAATACCCTTTCTTAGCGGATGCCTACGTCATAATAGCTATCTGCATGCCCGGCCCGATCCGTCCAGTAGTCTGAGCTGTGCGTTGATAGATCAGTCAGTCAGTCAGTCAGTCACCTTTTCCTTTTCTATATTTCGATAAATAAGGCTTCATATAAGATTTTCAATTCAATAAATAGTAATTCCAGCTCAGCTATAGCTCGGCTCTAGTGATACATAATAATTATCTAGTAATTCAAAGTCAAGCTAAAAGCTCACTCACTCTAGTTCACTCTGACTATAGTATAGAACAGATCACAATTTAATCCTAAACATGGGAAAAGTTTGAAAGTCGTAAGAACCATCTGTCTATGGGGCAGTTAGGGTAACGGTCAAAACTAAAGTTTCCACACTAAACTTTGATGATACTTATAAACTAATTAAGACATCAGATATTGTCCAAAGTTAGGCAATACTCATTTAGTAGTTGGATAGCTTACGAAGAAAATAATCTCAGTGGAGTTTTCTATCTTAGATAAAGTTTCTTGTAAAAACTTTAAGTTATCACTACCCCTATCTATATACAATTATTAATTAAATTAAAATAAAATTCAAAGTCCTGACTGACTGACTGACATATATATCAACGCACAGCCTAAACCGCTGGTCCTAAAGACATGAAATTTGGAGGGTCTATTCTTTGTAAAGAGTAAGTATCCACTAAGAAAGGATTTTTCGAAATTCCACCCTTAAGGGGGTTAAATGGGGGATGGAAGTTTGTATGAAAGTCCGTCATTTTTCAAGTTATTTGCATGAAAATTGCTATTTGAGTTTTCGATCACAAATGAAGAAATACGTGTTTCTGGATTTTTGGAAAATTCGCCCATAAGGGTGGTAAAACCGCCAGTCGGTGCTGGTGCAGGGTGCGCGTCCTGATGTTATAATGTTTGTTTCTGAAAAAAATAATGCCATTTGTTTCCTGTAGGCCACGCGGGCGAAGCCGTGGGCAGAAGCTAGTAATATTATAAATGCGAAAGTGTGTTTGCTTGTTGGTTTGTTTGTTTGTCCTTCAATCAATGTTTTTGTTTCAAAAGTTTAAGACTTGGGGAGTGACACAGGCCACTGATTGAACCTTCGTTCCGCTAGGGATGTCGCTGGTTTGCTTCATACAGGACCTCCTACGCAAGCTTCTGACTTCGTCCTTTACATCAAGGGCATTGTCTTACTGTTTGTATTTACACTGTGCTCTTAGCTTATTTAGAAGCCAGTGGAATCCCAAATCAAGTAAACTAGTAATGCCATAGCGGCAAGCAAGCGAGTGGACAAGTTATCACAAGGGTTTAATCAATTTAGTCCACGAGGCACGAGCTAAACTCGTTAGCGATGGGACCAACTCGTGGACTGCAGTTGATACTTGCAGCAAACTTAGTTTGCTACTGACTTCACAGAGTGGTAGAGTAGCTAGCAGTGTTATTTAACATACTTTATGCTGAGCGTTTAAGGAAGACGCTGTTACACCGAAACGAACGGTAAAGAATATGATTTTTATATTCTTGAATTTTTTGTTCGCTTGACTGTATAGGGTAGGTAGGTAGTAAGTAGTATTTTTAGTAACATACGTTATGCTGCGTATTTGCTTATATTTTAGTGTTTTTAGTGTGTGTATATTAGTTTAGATTATAGGTGATGCTGTAGTACTTTATACTTATTATAATTTGTAAACTTACTTTAATATGTATAACATAACGCGAACTCGCCATCCTCACATAAACTTCTACAGTATCCAGAGGATGGCAGTCTGTGTATTCAAATGCACTTCTAGTTAGGGAGGCGAGGTAGCTAAATGGCGTAATTCAACGGCGCCGTCGAGACCTATCAAAATCGAAAGATAAAATAATTTCGAAAAGAAAAGCTCGTATGGTAAAAACCATTTTAGCGGTGGGTTTGGCGTGTACGGTTTTTCAAAAATGTTTAAAAAAACAGTTACTTGGGCATTCTCGAGCGCGTCAGATATTCATACTACGTATGCCCCAAGTGCCTCTGATAACAACGGTATACTAATCTGCCGGTTTGCGTGGGGGTAGGCATATAAAGTAGTCAAAAAAGAAAAAAAAAAAATTTACTCGAGCGCGTCAGATTTTCGGAAGGGGTGTTGAGTAGGCCCCAAGGAAGGAAGCTGTGAACAATAAATATAAAAAAGTTGCAACTACCTTGACAGTGGTATAGTAACTAGTATAGTGCGTATAAAATGACTCCTCACGCGCCATTTTAACTCTATGGTTCAACTGTCATGTCTAGGAAGTGGGTGCCACCCGAAGAGCGGAGAACAAACGGAAGATGAAACAAGTCCACTAGGGCCACAAGCCAAGATGGCGGGCCCTAACCGGTGAAATCTCGGCTCAAAGAGCGACACCAGGGCACAAAGTTGCCCTGCGCCCCACCTGGGTAAGGAGGCCAAGCCTCGAGGCCCGTACCGTTTGGCCAGAATGGCCAACACAGCAACACAGCAGCGGGTAGAAGACCCGCACAGCAAAACAATGTATTGCCAGATGGCGTACATAACGAGCTTCTTTTATAGCATAGCATGAATATATTCGTATAAACAATGACTGTTATACGACGGTGTAAGCGTCAGACATACAGTACACAGGATTCAATCGATGGTGTTACTTGTTTATAACACGACAGAACAATGTATCGCCAGTTGGCGTAGGCACTTGACGAGTTTCCGACTCAATGCCATTTCAACAGTTCAAGATTGTGTGCGACGTCGATCGGGACTTTGTGAACTCTAGATTTGATTTGTATGGAAGAGAGCTGTCGACTTACTAGAGCAGCGATGTAACTCAAAATTGACTATCGACGACCTCCCTTTTTAGGGTTCCGTCCCTCAAAAGCTAAAATGGAACCCTTATAGGATCACTTTGTTGTCTGTATGTCAAGAAACCTACAGGGTACTTCCCGTTAACCTAGAATCATGAAATTTGGAAGGTAGGCAGATCTTATAGCTGACATTTGGGGAAAAATCTGAAAACCGTGAATTTAGGGTTAGATCACACAAATAAAATTAAATTGTGGTCATGAACTAATAATTGGTATGTTCAACTTTCGAAGTGAGATAACTATATCAAGTAGGGTATCATATGAAAGGTCTTCACCTGTACATTCTAAAACAGATTTTTATTTATTTTTATGCATCATAGTTTTCGAATTATAGTGCAAAATGTCGAAAAAATACGACTGTAGTACGGAACCCTCATTGCGCGAGCCTGACTCGCACTTGGCCGGTTTTTTATACACAGGAAATGCCTGACGCATACCCCTCCGTCCGGGGAAACGGAGGGGTTATGTGGGGCTTGTACCCACTAAAACCTGTGTTCCTCTCTCGACAGACTGGCAATTGCGCTGGTATCACTTAGTGGTAGGTATTGCTACCACGCTCATCGGCGACCTAAGTGGTAAATGCTATGGTCTTGTTACTGGGGAGGTCCCGGGTGCGATTCCCGGCAGGGATTTGGAATTTTATAATTTCCAAGTGGGACGCTTCAACTATGGCTAGTTACAAACCTACCGGCAAAGCCGTTTTATTTTTAAGGTTCCGGTACGAAGCCGTGTTAAAACCAAAGGGTTTAATAAAAACTGCCATACCCCTTCCAGGTTAGCCCGCATCGATCTTAGATTGCATCATCACTTACCAGCAGGTGAGATTGCAGTCAAGGGCTAACTACCTCTTCATAATATTAGTATATACATATAATATCTGTACCGGCTTTACTCACGTGTTTAGTCGACGTTAGTTAATATTAGTAAAGATGGTAGTGATAGTGAACTTAGGTCCTGCAGTTCAATATGTTGTGATTGGCAAACAACAAAAGTCGATGAAGTTATTTCTAGTAAAACAATAATTGAGTTTCAATGTTTTTCATTTAGACTTCTCAAATTCAATCAAACCGCAGCGCCCCGAAGTTCGACTTGATCCCTAAAGTTCACTTCCAATTCTTGTTCGATTGCGGTTACATACAGTCCAATTACGAATATCTTTTAAATAGCTTAGGTATGCCGTGACTTCGTCCGCGTGGACTTTTCTGGTGGGAGGCTGGTTATCACCCTACCAGCGAAGCCGCCAAGCCGCCAAGCGATGAAGCGTTCCGTTACGATGCCGTGTTCATTCAAATATATTCAAATATATCGAATGCGAATATTCTTAGACTTATTTCATGAAGCCTTTTTGTTATTTTATCACATCAATAACAATATGCTAATTAGGTGCCACAAAATGTGTACATTTCACAATAAATGTTATTTAGGTGCAATTACTGTGGTAATCGGCTATATTAAACAACCACCAATTAAACTGTTAAACTATTGGCATGTTACCCCCCGCCGCCCAAACGCAGCGTTCTGTAAAGTGCGGTTTCCCTCATTGCAAATAAAGCGTTTTACGTGGTCTGCATACGCAACACCCACTACAGTACGCGGCAGAAAGTAATGCACATCGGCCACACGAGTAGATATTATAGACCAGAGGGGAAGCTTCACACTAGCTCACGCACACCACGACGTGCCACGGACGCTCCGTGCGCCCAGTTTGGCGGCAAACGGAGCGTCCGTGACACGTCGTGGTGTGCGTGAGCTGCGCTAGAGTGAGTGAACCTACAGCCAGCCGCTAGTATGAAGCTTCCCCTCTGATCTATATATATCCATTAGAATGACATTTCGGCTTTGTAGAGCGTTGTCTCTGTCACTCATACCTTTACGACGTTTTGTCGGTCTCAACGACAGAGACTCTACAAATTCTGCTATCTCCTTCTAAATATCGATTTACATTACTTTCTGTCGCCTACTGTACTATTGTTATCCATACTATCTACACTAATATTATAAAGAGGAAAACTTTGTTTGTTTGTTTGTTTGTTTGTTTGTTTGTTTGTTTGTTTGTTTGTACTGAATAGGCTCAAAAACTACTGGACCGATTTTAAAAATTCTTTCACCATTCGAAAGCTACATTATCCACGAGTAACATAGGCTATATTTTATTTTGGAAAAAAATAGGGTTCCGTAAGATATTTGGGTTTTTCGGACACAAGGTGTAAAAAATCAACCAGAAAAGTTACTTATTTTGCGTACGCTGCCTAAACTATAAAAGATAGAACCATAAAATGTTCTAATTAATTGTAGATCTTATCTACACTAATATTATAAAGAGGAAAACTTTGTTTGTTTGTTTGTTTGTTTGTTTGTTTGTTTGTTTGTTTGTTTGTTTGTACTGAATAGGCTCAAAAACTACTGGACCGATTTTAAAAATTCTTTCACCATTCGAAAGCTACATTATCCACGAGTAACATAGGCTATATTTTATTTTGGAAAAAAATAGGGTTCCGTAAGATATTTGGGTTTTTCGGACACAAGGTGTAAAAAATCAACCAGAAAAGTTACTTATTTTGCGTACGCTGCCTAAACTATAAAAGATAGAACCATAAAATGTTCTAATTAATTGTAGATCTTATCTACACTATCTACACTAATATTATAAAGAGGAAAACTTTGTTTGTTTGTTTGTTTGTTTGTTTGTTTGTTTGTACTGAATAGGCTCAAAAACTACTAGACCGATTTTAAAAATTCTTTCACCATTCGAAAGCTACATTATCCACGAGTAACATAGGCTATATTTTATTTTGGAAAAAAATAGGGTTCCGTAAGATATTTGGGTTTTTCGGACACAAGGTGTAAAAAATCAACCAGAAAAGTTACTTATTTTGCGTACGCTGCCTAAACTATAAAAGATAGAACCATAAAATGTTCTAATTAATTGTAGATCTTATAAATATCTACAAAAAAGTCCGCGACACACTATACCCATCTATGTCGAGTGAGGCACAGCAACCATTTTTTTATTTAAAAATCTTGAATTTTTTTTGGACTACATTTAAACGCGTTTATTTTACTCATGCTATTAATCCTTATCAAAATAAATGATTTCATCACTAAGAACAGTTTATGGAGATAATTGTGGCTAATTCCTTTGTACACAATCTTTAAACTAAACTAAAATATCACGTCTAAATCTATTGCTATCCCTTTCATAATGTTGCTTGCGGAAAAGGAAAGCACTAGACTTAGACCTGTTAATTTAGTTTAGTTTAGAGATTGTGTACTAGAGAATCGGCCCCAATATTTGGTCTTTGAATGATTAAAATTGGACGTTTGGTTTTGAAGTTATGGCGAAATTAAAATATTACGATTTCTGCTGCACGGCCCGTTGTATTATATGTATAAAGAGGTAATGTCGTTAAGTTTGTTTGTAGGGGGTAATCTTTAGAACTACTGAACCGATTTTAAAAATTCTTTCACCAGTAGAAAGCTACATTATTCCTGAGTGACATAGGCTATACGGGATCTTTAAAAACCTAAATCTACGCGGGCGAAGCCGCGGGGATCAGCTAGTACATACTAATTTTATAAATGCGAAAGTGTCTGTCTGTCTGTCTAATAGCTTTTTTAATCGATTTCGATGAAATTTGATACAGATATAGCTTGCATTCCGGGAAAGGACATAGGCTACTTTTAATCCCGGAAATTCAAAGAGTCCCCATGTCCTCATGAGTATGGAGCCTAAAACAGTATTTTTTTAAGAGGCGGGTCCACTAGTGTCACCATAATATACTTGGCTGTCTGTCAGTCATGGGATGTTTTATAGGTAATTAAGTACTAGCTGATGCCCGCGACTTCGTCCGCGTGGAATTAGTTTATTAAAAACTAGCTGATCCCCGCGGCTTCGCCCGCGTAGATTTAGGTTTTTAAAGATCCCGTATAGCCTATGTCACTCAGGAATAATGTAGCTTTCTACTGGTGAAAGAATTTTTAAAATCGGTTCAGTAGTTCTAAAGATTACCCCCTACAAACAAACTTAACGACATTACCTCTTTATACATATAATACAACGGGCCGTGCAGCAGAAATCGTAATATTTTAATTTCGCCATAACTTCAAAACCAAACGTCCAATTTTAATCATTCAAAGACCAAATATTGGGGCCGATTCTCTAGTACACAATCTCTAAACTAAACTAAATTAACAGGTCTAAGTCTAGTGCTTTCCTTTTCCGCAAGCAACATTATGAAAGGGATAGCAATAGATTTAGACGTGATATTTTAGTTTAGTTTAAAGATTGTGTACAAAGGAATTAGCCACATTATCTCCATAAACTGTTCTTAGTGATGAAATCATTTATTTTGATAAGGATTAATAGCATGAGTAAAATAAACGCGTTTAAATGTAGTCCAAAAAAAATTCAAGATTTTTAAATAAAAAAATGGTTGCTGTGCCTCACTCGACATAGATGGGTATAGTGTGTCGCGGACTTTTTTGTAGATATTTATAAGATCTACAATTAATTAGAACATTTTATGGTTCTATCTTTTATAGTTTAGGCAGCGTACGCAAAATAAGTAACTTTTCTGGTTGATTTTTTACACCTTGTGTCCGAAAAACCCAAATATCTTACGGAACCCTATTTTTTTCCAAAATAAAATATAGCCTATGTTACTCGTGGATAATGTAGCTTTCGAATGGTGAAAGAATTTTTAAAATCGGTCCAGTAGTTTTTGAGCCTATTCAGTACAAACAAACAAACAAACAAACAAAGTTTTCCTCTTTATAATATTAGTGTAGACAACGGGCCGTGCAGCAGAAATCGTAATATTTTAATTTCGCCATAACTTCAAAACCAAACGTCCAATTTTAATCATTCAAAGACCAAATATTATTTCCATAAACTGTTCTTAGTGATGAAATCATTTATTTTGATAAGGATTAATAGCATGAGTAAAATAAACGCGTTTAAATGTAGTCCAAAAAAATTCAAGATTTTTAAATAAAAAAATGGTTGCTGTGCCTCACTCGACATAGATGGGTATAGTGTGTCGCGGACTTTTTTGTAGATATTTATAAGATCTACAATTAATTAGAACATTTTATGGTTCTATCTTTTATAGTTTAGGCAGCGTACGCAAAATAAGTAACTTTTCTGGTTGATTTTTTACACCTTGTGTCCGAAAAACCCAAATATCTTACGGAACCCTATTTTTTTCCAAAATAAAATATAGCCTATGTTACTCGTGGATAATGTAGCTTTCGAATGGTGAAAGAATTTTTAAAATCGGTCCAGTAGTTTTTGAGCCTATTCAGTACAAACAAACAAACAAACAAACAAAGTTTTCCTCTTTATAATATTAGTGTAGACAACGGGCCGTGCAGCAGAAATCGTAATATTTTAATTTCGCCATAACTTCAAAACCAAACGTCCAATTTTAATCATTCAAAGACCAAATATTATTTCCATAAACTGTTCTTAGTGATGAAATCATTTATTTTGATAAGGATTAATAGCATGAGTAAAATAAACGCGTTTAAATGTAGTCCAAAAAAATTCAAGATTTTTAAATAAAAAAATGGTTGCTGTGCCTCACTCGACATAGATGGGTATAGTGTGTCGCGGACTTTTTTGTAGATATTTATAAGATCTACAATTAATTAGAACATTTTATGGTTCTATCTTTTATAGTTTAGGCAGCGTACGCAAAATAAGTAACTTTTCTGGTTGATTTTTTACACCTTGTGTCCGAAAAACCCAAATATCTTACGGAACCCTATTTTTTTCCAAAATAAAATATAGCCTATGTTACTCGTGGATAATGTAGCTTTCGAATGGTGAAAGAATTTTTAAAATCGGTCCAGTAGTTTTTGAGCCTATTCAGTACAAACAAACAAACAAACAAACAAACAAACAAACAAAGTTTTCCTCTTTATAATATTAGTGTAGATAGTGTAGATAAGATCTACAATTAATTAGAACATTTTATGGTTCTATCTTTTATAGTTTAGGCAGCGTACGCAAAATAAGTAACTTTTCTGGTTGATTTTTTACACCTTGTGTCCGAAAAACCCAAATATCTTACGGAACCCTATTTTTTTCCAAAATAAAATATAGCCTATGTTACTCGTGGATAATGTAGCTTTCGAATGGTGAAAGAATTTTTAAAATCGGTCCAGTAGTTTTTGAGCCTATTCAGTACAAACAAACAAACAAACAAACAAACAAACAAACAAACAAACAAAGTTTTCCTCTTTATAATATTAGTGTAGATAGTGTAGATAAGATCTACATTATTAATTAGAACATTTTATGGTTCTATCTTTTATAGTTTAGGCAGCGTACGCAAAATAAGTAACTTTTCTGGTTGATTTTTTACACCTTGTGTCCGAAAAACCCAAATATCTTACGGAACCCTATTTTTTTCCAAAATAAAATATAGCCTATGTTACTCGTGGATAATGTAGCTTTCGAATGGTGAAAGAATTTTTAAAATCGGTCCAGTAGTTTTTGAGCCTATTCAGTACAAACAAACAAACAAACAAACAAACAAACAAACAAACAAACAAACAAACAAACAAACAAACAAAGTTTTCCTCTTTATAATATTAGTGTAGATTGTGTTATTGTATAAATTCACCGTATCTTAAATAATGTTTTCTTCTATATTTATGTTTAAAATTGTTCTCATGTAAGTGAACTTTTGTTCTTTTTTGAGAAAATAAAGTCTTTAAACCTAAAAATCCCGTGGGAACTCTTTGATTTTCCGGGATAAAAAGTAGCCTATGTCATTTTCTCCAAGTCTTTATCTATACCCATGCATGTCAATCCGTTGCACCGTTGCGACGTGATTGAAGGACACACCAACAAACCAACCAACAAACACACTTTCGCATTTATAATAAGGGTACTGATTATGTTTAGATTTCGCATTAAATTTTAAGTTTAGGCCGTGGCGAGATACCTAAATCATTTTCAAAATTCGCAAAGGGCGACTAGGGACTGTGTCACGTCCAGAGGTCCAAACTTTTTAAATTAAAAAGGGTCTGAATAACATATTACCTGCCGCATATTTCCCTTGTGTGACTAATTTCATTACAAGTTCCGTTTTGTCACGCGGTTGCTTGTACGAGTTAGGCGCCCTAGGGTATCTGAAGTTAGGACACGTTTGAACATGTTCGGACTTTAGGTACGTAACAGACATTGTAGCTTACTAGACTTTACTCGCATTTCCGACCTATCTATACAGTGTAACCAGAATGCTGGCAAAAACAAAGACAGGTAACGTAGGTAACTTGATATATAGTTATCTTACTTCGAAAGTTGAAAAAAATAGCAATATTTGTTCATGACCACAATTTAATTTTTTTGTGTGATGTAACCACATTTTCACGGTTTTCAGATTTTTCACCGAATGTCTGCCATAAGACCTACCTTCCTGCCAAATTTCATGATTCTAGGTCAACGGAAAGTACCCGACAGAAAAACAGACAACAAAGTGATCCTTTTGTTTTTGACAGAGTTTTTCCTTTTGAGGTACGGAACCCTAAAAATAAATAAGAATAAGTACTTCAGGGTTGGGGCGTCTGGTACCTCAGATATTCGCCATAGCGTCTGAGGGGTCCGACGTCTCAACACAAGCTGAGTGGCCTACCTGTTCGAGGTGTTGCTGTATAAGACGATAATTGCCTACACCATGTATAAATATATAGTAGTTATAGTTACACACATACATGGGTTTGATCTTGAACAATTAGTGCTTAATATTATGAATGTTACAAGATCAAGAACTGGCTATCCTAGCTAGATTTTTAGATCTGTGTTAAGGATAGCCAGCCCTCTCCCTCGGTTATCTAAAAAGTAATAAATAAATACATTTTTTGCAGAAAGTTGTTGATCTATAACGTTTTACATTTAAATAAACGTATGAACCTAGATTGTTGCAAAGGAAAACTATGGGTGTGTGTGTGTGTGTGTAAGTGTAAATGTGTAGGGGTATTGGGTTATGTGTATATTAAGTAATGTTGTGTAAGTAAATTAAAATAATAAATAAATAAAAAATAAATAAATTATATTTATTTCTATTCACTTTAGTTATTATTATTTATTGAGAATATAGTAGATGTACTATGTAGATTGTAAGAAATCTTCTGTTTCGTCATAAATGATAGCTCGAAGAAACATTATTCTATTCTATTCTACTTACTATAAACAACTTAACCTCCAATCCGGGTTTATTAGTCTTGGGATGACCCTAATATGAATCAAACGCAGTTCCGATGTCCACAGTCTTATATTCAGGTACACTTGTAACATCCACTTAGTTTATATCTAGCTTAATTAATCACCTAGTACTTATATCTCGCTTAATTACTTTTATATCGTCCATCTTTTTTTTCTCGCTCCGTCCGTCCGACGCCGCTACCACTGTCACACCTCCACTCACGGGTGACAGATGGCAGGTTTTCTGTGTTGCCTACAGTCGTCCATCCTGCTCCAGATATGTCCTCATATCTGACCACTCGGCCTTCCAACCGAGGGTAATGCCCTCATACCCATAACTCAATAGGAGCAACATAGAATACCTTAACAGTCCTATATTATAATTAATATGATTAGTATAATAATTCCTCTAACAGATCAAAGCTAACATTGTTAGATTTAACAAGTGCACAAAACAAGTGCCAATGAGACCTACAAAATACTGGTATCAATAATCATTATGTACATTGCAATCAACATCTTTAAGTCTAATTCTTATAAATACACAACAAATCACACTGAGATAAGTAAATAGTAAATACTATAAGTCATTCTGATTTAAGCTTGATATTAAGAAAATTGTATGATCTAGTTATTGTTAGTGATATACGTATACAACCAATTCACAATAGTATAATCAAATATTGAAATCAACACAATTTATGTTAATACTTAATACAAGGAAATTATAGTGAAATCAATAATTTTATTTTTAAATATTATTATGAACTACATATTCTTCAAGTTTGTATTTGTATTTAGTAATACGTGAATAAATATTTGCATGGCAAATGTGGCAATACTAATTATGAGAATTATAAAACATCTTTGGTAATTTGCATTTAAAGCGAATAAAATATAATCAACCTTAAACAAAACAACAACGAGGAAAGAAAAGAAGGATAGTGAATTATCACCAACTTGAATTCTGAGTGCTAAGTACTCTATGATTTTAAACAATGTCACTATCAGTTTTCAATTAAAGTAAGTTTGTTTGCCCTTTCCTTCTTACCACTGTAATGACATGAATTCTAATCCTACATAATGCTCTAATGCAACACAAATTACAATATTTTCACTAGTATATACATTTTAAGAGATATGGTAAGAGTTGTTGGATCCCATTGACCATTACTAACACTTTATACAAAATTAATCACAAAGTTTTACAATATACTAATGAACCTAACTACTTCTGTAGACTTCATAATTTCTTTAAACTTAAAAATAAATTAAAAGAATATCTTATAATCCAATGTTCTCATACAATTGATGAATATTTGATATGAGTTGACCTTGATTATAATGTCTTTGTAGTGTTTCATGCATTACCAATTTGATTATCGTGAATTGACATTTAATTATTCTCAAGTGGTACCTACTGATTGACACCGTTGAAAAAAAATAAAATAAAAAAAATATATATATATATTACAATATAAGTATGTAACGTAAAACAAATAATAAGAAAACAATATGCCAATCTTTAATTGCATATATGTAGTATTATACTAAGCAATATCGGTAAGTATATGAATAATGATTGTAAAATAATTTTGCAGACCAGAAAGGCAGAGATGTCGGCACAGATATTATGTGACCATATTTTGTACTCTACTTGAATAACAATAAAAGATA
This sequence comes from Maniola hyperantus, assembly GCF_902806685.2. Taxonomy (NCBI): domain Eukaryota; kingdom Metazoa; phylum Arthropoda; class Insecta; order Lepidoptera; family Nymphalidae; genus Maniola; species Maniola hyperantus. The sequence continues at coordinate 730,626 of NC_048557.2, read as the reverse complement.
ATTACCTATCAAATTGAGTTATTGAATATTGAACCTATGTCTACGAAGTCAAGATAAATAATATGGTTAAATGTAGTTGTTATTATTAATAAGTACTAAGATCGAAACAAACCACAATGTATTCTAAGGAGACCCCAATAATCATATTATTCCAGAAATTTAAAGAAACATGAATCCACTAATTGATAATGATACACACAGTACAGATCACTATGAGATCTACAATGTGTAAAATGTAATCCTATATTTTCAAATAACTGAGACGACTGCCTCTGACTGTATCTCGATTGTAGCACAACAAATACTATTATTAATATAACAAAATAAGTCACAATGATGTTAGCCAAGGTATTATTGTATTATTATAAACTCGTTACCTGTGATGCCCCATATCATCCTTGCACTAGGGGCAGATGCATGCATAACTGTGTCTACCATAAGCCCCGTAAGTGCGATAGAGAGCGCAACAGACGGCGTTTTGTTGCCCCATTTTATTGTCTCGCAAGCAACGAGTCCTTCATGGCACTATAGACTTAATTGATGTAACATACAATAAAATCTGATTTCTGGAAACTTCCATTCTTGTACATTCTTGAGCGCGTAAGGACGAACGATGCCAGAGACCCTCGTCCTCTTATGATAATATGGTTAACTTGAACACGGTGATTGAGGACAAACAGCACCAAACGCTGCACCAACCCAGCGTCATGCTGAGCCGTGAATTGCCGCATCGGTCACCGTTGCTTGTCTCGTGTCAGTGTGTAACAAATGAATGACAAAGATGTAGGAAATTATTTCGTGATACATTGGTGTACTTATACGCTTTAATAACATATCAGCGATCCATACATTAATACCTAGCGAGTGAAGTAAGCAAGCCTTCGTGCGCGAACTGCTTATATAGTCTATTGGAATAGATGTTACTTGAAATAGTATTTAAGAATTTGCTCTTTACTGTGCTGTTTCCACCAAACATCAACGTAATACAATGAGTGACTGCGAAGATGTACATTAACATGAACCGATATTTAGCATTTACAATCAGCATGTCATTTTAGATCTACTTTAAAGGGTCTATACAACTTCTAGCTACTACGTACCGAATTCAGCAAGACATAATTAATATATCATTACGGAATACGTCAATTATAAGAACTTTAATTTGAATTTAAGTAACCCTTGAACATTAGTGAGTATCTGCTAGAACAGGTAAAGTGATTTCCAACCATGATATCTACTTCTGTACCTCTATTCTGTAGATAAATCTATTATTATTAATAAAAAGGATACACCCTTTCCACTTGCCGACCCCGAATTAGTCTGCTTGTTTTCCATCAAATTAACTAGACTCCCTCTTGTCACCATCGCGACCCGATCAGTTGCTGAAGTTCATACTGAAGATCACCGTCCACTCGCATCGGGATTATCGAATCAGGTTTTACCAGACTATTATTGTTCGTCATTTTTCAGACGCTTCGTCAGCCGTTTTCCAATTCGTTTGTTGGTTCTTACTAGGACCAGCTTTTGTCACCGGAATACGATCCATTGTTTACGTCAGTATTGCCACCTTCCATTTGTCATTCTTGATTCCTTATTCTTAGGTCTATATTATAGTCAATGCTGCCCTCCTTTGGCACGATTGCTTTGACACAATTGGGACAAGTTATATTACATAAACTATTCTCAGTAATTACCGCTTATCACACCAGGAATAAGTCCATACATAAGTCGGTATTCTTTTCTCCCATTTGCCACTTGGTTCATCATAAAATATTCTCAGGAATCACCGCTTATCACACGAGGAATAAGTCCATACATAAGTCGGTATTCGTTTCCCCTATTTGCTTGTTGGCTTATCATAAACTATTCTCAAGAATCACCGCTTATCTCACCAGGAATAAGTCCATACATAAGTCGGTATTCTTTTCTCTCATTTGCCGGTTGGTTCATCATAAAATATTCTCAGGAATCACCGCTTATCACACCAGGAATAAATCCATACATAAGTCGGTATTCTTTTCAACTATTCTCAGGAATCACCGCTTATCGCACCAGGAATAAGTCCATACATAAGTCGGTATTCGTTTCCCTTATTTGCTTGTTAGGTTATCATAAAATACTCTCAAGAATCGCCGCTTATCACACCAGGAATAAGTCCATACATAAGTCGGTATTCTTCTCTCTTATTTGCTCGTTAGGTTATCATAAAATACTCTCAAGAATCACCGCTTATCACACCAGGAATAAATCCATACATAAGTCGGTATTCTTTTCAACTATTCTCAGGAATCACCGCTTATCGCACCAGGAATAAGTCCATACATAAGTCGGTATTCGTTTCCCTTATTTGCTTGTTAGGTTATCATAAAATACTCTCAAGAATCACCGCTTATCACACCAGGAATAAGTCCATACATAAGTCGGTATTCTTCTCTCTTATTTGCTCGTTAGGTTATCATAAAATACTCTCAAGAATCACCGCTTATCACACTAGGAATAAGTCCATACATAAGTCGGTATTCTTTTCAGATATTCTCAGGAATCACCGCTTATCGCACCAGGAGTAAGTCCATACATAAGTCGGTATTCGTTTCTAATATTCTCAGGGATCACCGCTTATCGCACCAGGACTAAGTCCATACATAAGTCGGTATCCTTTTCTCTTATTCACTGGTTGTCAGTTCGTTTAGAGTCTAAAAATAATAATCACATTCATAACAATGACACGTTATATCATAACAATATTAAACACCATTTTTTTTATATTAGCTTCCCCAAGACAGCCACCAGAAGCGATTATTTGTGTACAGTCAATAGAATGAATATTATAGTGTCAACGTTTATGGCAAACCCGCTAAGTGTTTGCTCCCTTAATATCTCATTTGATTAATCTTCTTCTTAATTTGCTTTATGGCTTTCAGTAATTTGATTAATGATTTGAAAGACTAGTTATCGAGACTATTGAACTCAACACTCAAATCGATATTCTCAACTATTTGTGGAGTATCTACAGTAGTAAACATCTTTAGTTCACCGTGGGCTCTACCGCGGTTGTTTGACAGCTACAATGTCACGATCGCAATCATCTCTGATTGGTTAATGCTCGCTCACTATTGGCCACAATGCATTGTTGCAACAAGAATCGCACAAATTCAGCCAATCAGAACAATAATGATTGATGCAGGTTTTAGACAATCGCCCTACGTGTAATGTCTGCAGGTGATAATAATTGTGCAACTCGTTTGAAATTTTAATATAATTTAAGGGCACACACACAAGAGACAAATCCGTCTTTTGTTTATAATAATTATATTAATAATTTATTTATTTAGTAAAAATATGCATCTCATAAGCTCCTTTTTCCAAAGTCAAATAGCTAGTCAAAATTTGGGCAGTAAAGGTAGGGAATCCGTTTCTCCACTATTTATCCGATGGGGCTTGCAAGGTTAAGATTTACACTTCTCTGTATACTGACAATTTCATTTCTTATTTCAGATCTAAACCTAAGTCAGAGATCGAATTATTCGTGCATTATTTATACCCGAGAAACAACGATATGATAAAATTATGTGTTAGTAGGCTATATAAAGAAATACAACAATCCAGACCCTGTTATACATAACATTGCCACAGTCATTGCCGCTTCATTTAATAACACCTTCGTAACTCTCTTTTGTTATTAGAGACACATCTTTTAAAGTTTCCTTTACTCGTACATAAAAATTGAACTTCGTAACTTAGTATTTCTTTCTAATTTCTATTATTACAGCAGATAGTATCATCTATTAAGTTGGTAAGCCAATCCAATAATAACAACAGTAAATATGATGTACTTGGTAGTTAACCTGTTGTTCAGTGTGTGTTTTTCCGAGGTAGTAAGTACCTAAAGGCTTTGATTTATGAAAGCAGATTGTACAACAAGGGCACCAAACAAGCCACTTGAGCCGAGTTATAAACACTGATTTTCACTTCGATTGCGAGGAAATGTAACAATATAATATTACTATAAGTACATATCTATAGATTGACCGAAAAGAGTAGGGATTAAATGAGGGTGCTGTAATGAGTTTGTAGGTAGGTATAGGTCGCAACCTCAATACAAGTGCAAAAGTTCACTGGCACCATAGAAATTACATAAATTCTTTCTCATCCATATGTCATTCAGAGAGACTGTTGTTTACCTCTAAATACCTTGTGTATAACAGCATGAAACGCACTTTAGTCCTCTTATAGCCTGCGTAAAATAGAACCTTACGAGCATGAGAAGTGGAAACGTGTTTTTATTTTATTATTATTTTTATTTTCCAAATTCTAAAAATCACGAATGCATGTCATCTATTAGTATAAGAGGATGTCAGCTACTAGTGACTTTATATGAATGTGATAGCTCACATAATTTTACCTTTTTTAATTATAAAACTCTAAGAACATTTGAAAGAACCACTGTTATGCTGATAAATAAATATTTTAATTCAAGTCCATTTATTTATTTTCATCTGATCTGATCAGTTAAATTCACTTTAGGTTAATATAATAATGATTCAATTCATTTTCCTTTCATAACCTCACCTCTCCTTAAATGGTGGTTGCAGCAAATGTAATTTATAATTTCCACAAGGGTGAGCAAACGGAACAAAAGTACATACTAGCACTTAATATAAATTTTATTGGTATAAGAATCAAATAAAATTCCAACATCCACATGGCTACTTTCGTGAGCATGAGTGTTGTATGTCTTTCTGTTTCTGGTATGTACATAGTTAGATTAATTCAAACCTGATATTTCATACCCTATACTTACTAGGTATTCAAAGTAATCTAATAACTCTAATTTGGTCGAATAAGTAAACCTACAGATTCAAAATAGGTTCAATGTTACCTACTTTATCTAGTGGACCAATTAATTATTTATTAGCTGATCCACCCCAGGTCTAATTTTCCAAAATCTTTTCTTTATGTCCAGTAGTAGCTTAGTAGAGAACTCAAATCATATTTGATTATGCAGGGCCTGCGGGTTGATCTATGTCTGTCAGTACATAATACAGACTATTCAGTCGGTAGATAGGTATTCAATGGGTGCATCTGGCAATCGACTCTATTAGTCTCCCTATCACTGTCTATCATTCTCACAACCATACCATGCCTACCATAGACCCAAATCCAAAAATCTTACATTAAATGGTAGGTAATGAAAACACATGCACCTGACACATATTTCAGGCATTCTATCCTTAAATTGTACTAAAATATTACTATGTGTATAGTTAAGTATGTAATTATTTAATTAAAGAAGAATAACTACTCATATTGAGACTATTCAATTCAAAGTTTTAAGACTTTATTTTAGTTACTAGGTAAACTAGATTTGCCTCAATTAACCATAGTAGTATTCAGATGTTTCTTACCTTCTTATTACTGTATTACATAACAATACCTTGAGGTTACAGCCTCCATCATAATGAGGCAGGCCGGGATGGCTTTTTTTTCTTTTGTATCATTACAACAGGCCTCACACCAAGAGTTACTGTGTTCTTATCCGATCCATGCAGGTACATGACTGCTTCCAATCACAACTTGAAGGTTATGTGCACTTCTCCACCACAGATGCAGGCCAAAACCACTTGTTCATCTCACATTCGTCGACCTCATCGTCAAGTCGGGGTCACAGGGTCGTGGACATCATCAGAAAAGTTGTCAAAACATGAAAAAAATGGTAACAGTTGAATAATCTCGGAAATATTTCATTTAAGTGACACCAGTATCAAGTACATACCTACTTGATTATATCAGACCCCTGTATATAACCCAAATTTTGCACTAAAACCATTGATTGACCCATTGATGTAGATATGACCGTTGTTATTGTAAGATTATTATTTCTATTTTTAACTAAAGCACATGTACATATTTCTTTTTTTAAAATGATTGTTGAATGATTTAAATTAAGACTTGAATAAAATTATACTGTTAACATTACTTCCTAGATAGATAAAGTTAAGTAGATATTCATTCTAAATTTTCACATTTTATTATGCTATGATAATGTACTATAGGTAATAATTTGCACACTCAGTTATTGGTTGAATGTGTTAGATCAAAACAGATTTAAGACCAAATTGTACCACATTCTAGCAAATAAACTCTATTTTTTATATTTCTACACTAGCTCATGTATCAAGTACTTACCTACATAATAATCTAATTGTTTTCTTGATTCTACTTTAATATAGGTAGGTGCCTATTTGGTTTAAAGTATTTCATATCACTTATTACCTTATTTCGATTTTAAAATACAAGGTGTTAGTACTACGGTGCGTTGCATCCAGTCTTGAAATTAAACTACTTATAACTTCATAGATCAAATCTTGGGCTAGGTATGTCCCTACATAATAATCCATTAAAGCGGTCAGAACAAAACTATAATCCCTTACTTTGAACTCTCAAATAAGTCATAATGCTGATATCTACTTACTATTAATAATTATAGCCTTCACTTACTCTGTTCTAAAAGTATCAATTGGTAATATTGTAACTTATCAAATACCTACTTAGGTATTTTGATGCAGTAATCTAACATTAGGCACTCTTAATATTCACCCATGCTTTAATGAACATCCACTGTAAGAAGGTAAGTACACAGATTCACCGTTTCAATACAACCTATGGATGCATTGGACCCATCGACCTACGTACTTCTGCTTGTTCCAGACAGTGCAAGGTGCTTTCCTCAAACCAATCTCTTGAGTAGTTGCGTTGGAGACAAGCCCTCCAACTCGATACAGGTCTACTCAAGTACTCCCAAAGTAATAGTGTAGCACCATTGCAGTTTGTATATATTTCATATTCACTTTGTTATTCGTTCAGGTAGGTTTCTTCATATAATTTCCGATATAAGTACCTAATAAATATGTTGCTATGCGTCTTGTACAGGCACTTTTAACATCTTCCAGGATAGACCCGCATTTTTGGGCATGAATCACATCCAATCTTCTGATATAAACAACTTAACCTCCAATCCGGGTTTATTAGTCTTGGGATGACCCTAATATGAATCAAACGCAGTTCCGATGTCCACAGTCTTATATTCAGGTACACTTGTAACATCCACTTAGTTTATATCTAGCTTAATTAATCACCTAGTACTTATATCTCGCTTAATTACTTTTATATCGTCCATCTTTTTTTTCTCGCTCCGTCCGTCCGACGCCGCTACCACTGTCACACCTCCACTCACGGGTGACAGATGGCAGGTTTTCTGTGTTGCCTACATTACTTAGTTTAAATTCAAAATCAACTTGAGAAATGCTAGCCATAAGCAACATTCGCACATAAGCCTTAATTGCGATAATCATCAAATCCATTTCGCGATCGCGGCAATCACGAATCACGCGCGTGATTAACGCCACGTTTCCAAGCGATCAGCGATTAGTGGATCGCGTTAATCACAAACCTATTACCGACATCACGTGACATATTTTGTTTATACGCCCTGCGTACGATGCTATAATAACTTTATTTAGGTTGAATTATAATTCGACAATATTACAATGCGACAAGGCTCTTTGGTACTTGAATGACATTGACAGGGGGGCGCTGTTGGTGAACAAAGGCTTAGAATATTCAAACAAGAACAAAGGGGACACTTGACGGCAACGATAGTTCCGATTTTGGCCACGCGCCAAGATAGCCTTGTCGCTCTGTAATAACACTTGTTTGGTACCTAGGTACTCATTTTTTTCACGTTTTTATGAACGACGTTTGGACGAAGATTTTTTTTTTTCATTCAGATAGAAGTTAGCCCTTGACTGCAATCTCATCTGGTGGTAAGTGATGATGCAGTCTTAGATGGAAGCGGGCTAACCTGAAAGGGGTATGGCAGTTTTTAATAAATTAAACCCATTCCCCTTTGGTTTCTACACGGCATCGTACCGGAACGCTAAATCGGCACGGGTTTGCTGGTAGGGTGGTAAATAGCCACGGTCGAAGCCTTCCACTAGACCAGACCAGTTTAGAAATTATAAAATTCCAATCCTCTACCAGGAATCGAACCTGGGATCTCCCGCTAATAAGACCACAGTGCTTACCACTGGGCCAGGGAGGTTGTCATTCGTGGATATTAATCCACGAATCTAAATCTTCGCAGTTTAAATCCGTTTTAGTATCACGAATGATCACAGTATGATCGCGGTAATCACAACACGCGCGTGATTAAAGTGGCGTTTCGGATCGCATTAATCACACGCGTGCTGTCGTCATCGCTCATCACGTGACACCTTTATCTTGGGCTATTCCGGAATTTCTGTAATTAAATCATTAAGTTATGCTATAGCTACCTACTTACTATAGCGTCATCATCATCACTATGACCCACCCGTCGCCCATGGCTCACTGCAAAGCACGGGTCTCCTCTCAGAGAGAAGGTTTTGGCCATAGTGTACCACGCAGGCCATGTGCGAATTGGTAGACTTCACACACCTATGAGAACATTATGGAGAACTCTCAGGCATGCAGGTTGCCTCACGATGTTTTCCTTCACCGTTAAAGCAAGTGATATTTAATTACTTAAAACGCACATAACTCCGAAAAGGTAGAGGTGCGTGCCCGGGATCGAAACCCCGACCTTCGATTAGAAGGCGGACGTCCTAACCACTAGGCTATCACAGCTTCATATAATTATAATAGGTGCCAATGAGGTCGGCTTAAAGCCGGATAAAATGTAAAAAGTCAACTTTCAAATACCCACAGCATACGGAAACGGAAGAACAAACAACGCTAATACACTTCAGTCGCTTACAGCTTAAATAATGCAAGCAATTAGCTGCAGCAGTTAGAGCTAAACTCAAAGCTAAACAAGCTGCTTGGAAGATAATCCCGCGGCTAATGTACGGGGCCGCTGCATCAACTAATTACAATGGAGCCTACTGAGCGCCGCTTCGCTTCAATACAACCAGATTTAAGTCACCCCTTCTACGTTATGTGCTCCTGGTACTTAAACAACGTCTGATTTTATTTTAAACTAGCTTATTCCCGCGACTTCATCCGCATGGACTACACCAATTTCAAACCCCTATTTTACCCCCTTAGGGATTGAATTTTCAAAAATCCTTTCTTAGCACGAACACTTTAGTCTTCAAGCACTGAGGAATTTTGGACAAGAAGACATCTCGAAGCTTCCCATCCGAGTTGGATTCGGCGGCTGACCTCTTTCTCGAAATTTGACCTACCCAATTGGATTGTGATATCAACGAACTTTAAGTTTAAGTTAACAAATTAACGCAGATGAAACTGAGAACAAATGCGAGTTAATGTATTTATTAATTTGTAATTCCAATCGTAATTTCACTGATCGCATTCTCAGAGTTCGTTCATTTTAACTCATTTCCGTTTCAGCAGTTTATTGAAGCGTGTATTGTGCCTGTTAGCCCGACCACAAAACGAATGCGGCTAAAATACCTCGTAAGAATTTTATGCGTAATGAATATTAAAATGTATCCAATTTAGTCGATAAACCATAATATTCGCGACACGTAATATCGTATGTGAATTTAGGGCGTTCATATACTGATAAGCTGTTATAGCCTAGTGGTAAGGTCGTCCGCATTCGAATCGAAGGTCGGGCACCCCCCGCACCTCTAACTTTTCGGAGTTATGTGCGTTTTAAGTAATTAAATATCACTTGCTACTACTATAACGGTGAAGGAAAACATCCTGCATGCCTGAGAGTTCTCCATAATGGTCTCATAGGTGTGTGAAGTCTACCAATCCAAACATGGCCTGCGTGGTACACTATGGCCAAAACCTTCTCTCTGAGAGGAGACCCGTGCTCTGTAGTGAGCCGGCGATGGGTTGATCATGATGATGATGATGGTAGAAGACCCAAGTTTATTATAGTTATACCCTTTAATAAGTTTACGGCATCTCAAATTCGCAAAGCGCCTTAAAAGCGTTGCTCTTTCTTTGACGAACCAAGTTACTTAGTTCTCAGCTCTAGCCAATTTATTGAGATGCACTTTGTACTTTGACATCTAAATATATCTAAATATATAAAAGGAAAAGGTGACTGACTGACTGACTGACTGACTGACTGACTGACTGACTGACTGATCTATCAACGCACAGCTCAAACTACTGGACGGATCGGGCTGAAATTTGGCATGCAGATAGCTATTATGACGTAGGCGTCCGCTAAGAAAGGATTTTGGAAAATTCAACCCCTAAGGGGGTGAAATAGGGGTTTGAAATTTGTGTAGTCCACGCGGACGAAGTCGCGAGCATAAGCTAGTTTGAATATAATATTAATAGGGTAAAGTAAAGTATTGTAAAGTAAAATATGCTTTACTAGCTGATGTCCGCGACTTCGTCCGCGTGGAATTGGGTTTTTTAAAAATCCCGTGGGAAGTCTTTGGTTTTCCGGGATAAAACGTAGCCTATGTCCAGGTCGCTGGCCGGGGTTCGGTCCCGGGCATACACCTCTAACTTTTCGGAGTTATGTATGTTTTAAACAATTAATTATCACTTGAGAGGATGCCCACAACTTCTCCACGTGGATTTAGGTTTTTTAAGGATCCCGTGAGAATTAACTACGAAAAACAAATCAAATCAAATCACGTTTTATTTAAATTGGTCCGTAAAAACTGGCCAAGTGCGAGTCAGATTAGCGCACCGAGAGTTCCGTACTGCAGTCGTATTTTTCGATATTTTGCACGATAAATCAAATACTGGGAAATATCTATTAGTAGAAATTGAATTTTTTACACGTTCCTTGATTAGCTGAGTACGTACTTAATTCGTTAATTTCAATTAAGTTAGCACTTATTCAAATGTCGTAAAATATTATAAGCTATCAAAAGCCTATCCGAGGGCAGCTGAATCTTCGTAATGAGGTCGCGGCCTAATGCAAATTTAACAGCCGAGTAATAAATTTGATTGACTTTTAATGTGATCGCGCTTTTATGTTCTTATCTATATCTATACTATATAAAGAGGTAATGTCGTTAAGTTTGTTTGTAGGGGGTAATCTTTGGAACTACTGAACCGATTTTAAAAATTCTTTCACCAGTAGAAAGCTAGATTATTCTTGAGTGACATAGGCAATACGGGATCTTTAAAAACCTAAATCTACGCGGGCGAAGTCGCGGGGATCAGCTAGTACTTGATAAATTTCTATAATGACAAATTTGCGTGGAAGAAACCAGCTGAGCTTTCAATTACCTACAAGATAATATAGTAAACTTGCTTAGGCTTGCGACTTCGTCCGCGTGGACTACACAAATTTCAAACCCCTATTTCACCCTCTTAGGGGTTGAATTTTCAAAAATCCTTTCTTAGTGGATGCCTACGTCATAATAGCTATCTGCATTCTGCATGCGAAATTTCAGTCCGATCCGTCCAGTAGTTTGAGCTGTGCGTTGATCAGTCAGTCAGTCAATCTATTTATATATTCAGAAGACTAGCTGATGCCCGCGACTTCGTACGCGTGGAATTTGGTCTTTAAAAATCGCGTGGGAACTCTTTGATTTCCCGGGATAAAAAGTAGCCTATGTTACTCTCCAAGTCTTTATCTATACCCATGCAAAAAAACACGTCGATCCGTTGCACCGTTGCGACGTGATTGAAGGACAAACGGACAAACCAACAAACCAATAAACCAACAAACAAACACACTTTCGCATTTATAATAAGGGTACCTACTGATTAAATTGGATTTAATTTTCCAGTTCCAAATAACATAATTTTGTCCAAGCTTCACCCTGGTTGGTTACGTCATAAAGTCCTATGAATATTGCAATTAAACCTTTCGTTAATTAAGTTTAAATCAAGAATCTGAGGGATGCGGTCGTAAGATTGTTTCGCAAATCTCGCTGATATCTTGCGACCTAAGGGCGCGTTCCCACTATGTCGTAACGGTTAACTTATATTCGTTGAATGACTTTATTTAGGGTTCCGTACCTCAAAAGGAAAAACGGAACCCTTATAGGATCACTTTGTTTGTCTGTCTGTCTGTTTGTCTGTATGTCTGTCTGTCTGTCAAGAAACCTACAGGCTACTTCCCGTTGACCTAGAATCATGAAATTTGGCAGGTAGATAGGTATTATAGCACACTTAAGGGGAAAAATCCGAAAACATGAATTTGAGGTTACATCACCAAAGCTAAAAATTAGTATCTATTTTCAATTTTCGAAGTAAGATAATATATCAAGTGGGGTATCATTGAAAGGGCTTTACCTGTGCATTCTTAAACAAATTTTTATTTATATTTATGCATCATAGTTTTTGAGTTATCGTGAAAAATATCGAAAAAATACGACTGTAGTACGGAATCCTAGTTGCGCGAGCCTGACTCGCACTTGGCCGGTTTTTTATTCAGATACAAGTTGACTTGCCCTTAAATGCAATCTCACCTGGTGGTAAGTGACGATGCAAAAATGGAAACGGGCTAACCTGGAAGGGGTTTGGCTGTTTTAAATAAACCCTGCACTGACTGCATAATAGTTATCGATATCGTGCAAAATGTCGAAAAAATACGACTGTAGTTCGGATTTTCGGAACCCTCGGTGAACGAGTGTGACTCGCACTTGGCCGGTTTTTTTAACCATCATCTATTGTAATATAACTCCGGGGCAATATTATATGTAGAGCATTTACGATATTCAGCTTTTGATCGTTGCTCCAGGCAGAATTCCTTTGATAAAGGAGACGTGGTAAAGCCTGCTTCACATTTATCTAAATTTCGCGTGAAAATTAATGCGAACGTAAATTTAGCCGACTTAAACGTGCACGTCTGAAGCTAACTTAGATTTTCGTAAATGCCGCGATGACTTGAACAGATTTAACCAAAATGTTGGAAATATTAACTTACTTTTTGACAACGTCCCTGGCGCAGTGGTAAGCGCTGTTGTCTTATTAGTGGGAGGTCCCGGGCTCGATTCCCGGCAGGGGTTTGGAATTTTATAATTTCTAAATTTCTGGTCTGTTCTGGTGGGAGGCTTCGGCCGTGGCTAGTTACCACCCTACCGGCAAAGCCTTGCCGCTAAGGGGTATAGGGTACTTCCCGGTGACCTAGAATCATGAGATAGGTTGATAGGTCCTGTAGCACAAGTAAAGGAAAAAATCCGAAAACCTTGAATTTGTGGAGATTAAGCGAGTAGATATGTGAGGCCTTTTGCAGCTGGAAAAATTCTGATCTCATAAGAAAACGCGGACGAAGTCGCGGGCAGCTGCTAGTGTAGTAATAATACATCGTCCACATCCTACCTACACTCTATCAAGGCGAAGCCTCACGCAGCGGGAAAATACTGCAAGAAAACCATATTTTACCGCAAAGTACGCTATAAATAACAAAAGGGGCACTTAGAGTTTGAGAAAAACTCAAATGTCTGATCTTAAACCTACTTCTGTAATCATTTAGCAAACGTAGGGAACTTTCGTTATTTGTTGGACGTGATAAGCTGGAGAACGAAAGGGTATATTTAAAAAAAAAAGGATTTTTATTTTTATCAGAGGAACCGCCAATGAATTGCTGGTTTTTTTTTCGAAGATCGAAGCGGGCTAACCTGGAAGGGGTATGGCAGTTTTTAGTAAGCCCATGCCCCTTTGGTTTCTACACGGCATCGTACCGCAACGCTAAATCGCTTGGCGGCACGGCTTTGCCGGTAGGGTGGTAACTAGCTACGGCCGAAGCCTCATACCAGACAAAATTCAGGTTTTTCAGGATTTTGTTTTTGACAGAATTTGAATCTATAGAATGTATAGAACGCACTTAGACTTTTCTCAGGCTTAATATAGAACTAAAATCTGTCTCATGCGCATTATACAACGTTAGTTCTAGTATACGCAAAACCTGAAAATAGTTTGTTCAGAATCAGTAACAGAATCGATTGCAATCATTTTTACTTCGGGTTATATTTTGACCAAAAAAATACTTTAAAACCCTGCAAGTTTGAACACCTAGTTGAATGACCGCATGCACCAGCTGATTCGAGCCGCGCAAGCGGGAGCGCGCACGAACGACGCTAGCCGTCCCGTTCACTCACAGTCGCTTGCTTGGGGTGACCATATTTTTGCGGGACAACGACTCAACACAACAAGCTTATAACTTCGTAAGTTTTCATTAAATATTTTTGAAATTTTGTATATTTGTTCTTTATGTAAAAATATTCAACGTCATGTTTCCGTTTTTGCGTATACTAAAACTAACGTTGTAGATGTTAGACTATATTGTAGCCTGTTTCTTTATAACTATGACTAGGCAGCAAATACTGGTAGAGGCTAGAGCCCACACAACATTGTCGACGCATTATTATTTGATCACCAACAGCGGCACCAGTAAATGTAGAGCGTCATAAAATCTGAGTGTTCGGCGAAGTGCCGTGTTCATACTGGACGTTATTATTTTAAACACACGGGCGGGTATTGCGCAGAGGCTCGGGAAACATGCTCGATGATGGTTGTATAAACATCATCATAATATTATGATTCTTATTCAGCCTCCTAAGACTGAAATCTATAGAATGCATAAAACGCACTTAGACTTTTCTCAAGCTTAATACAGAGTTAAAATCTGTCTCGCACGCTTTATAGATCTCAGCCTATATTAACTATTTTTTTCGAACTATGATTAGGCAGCAAACATTGTCGACGCATTATTTGATCACCAACAGTGGCACCAGTAAATGTAGAGCGTCGTAAAATCCGAGTGTTCGGCGAAGTGCCGTGTTCATACCGGACGTTATTATTGATAACACACGGGCGTGTATTGCGCGGAGCCTCGGGTGAGCATGCTCGATGACGGTTGTATAAAAATCATGATAATATGATTCTTATATTCATCCTAAGACAGAAATCTATAGAATTCATAAAACACACTTAAACTTTTCCGAAACTTAATACAGAGTTAAAATCTGTCTCGCACGCTTTATAGATCTCAGGCTTTATTAACTATTTTTTTATAACTATATATGTCTTCTGGAAGCTTATTATAAAAACGTATAAAATTACGAACAAATGAATTGCTAATGCTAATAAGAGACAATGCTCTACAAAGCCGAAATGTCACTGTCTGCTGCGTCACTGTCTGACAATGTTATTGTCTGCCGCGTTGTACGTTTTGTTCGCCAGCTCCTCAATCATGTTTGAACATTTTTCCATCCGTACGTCCCGAATTGTACATGTGACATAAAACACGTCCTTAAAACGATAAAGTATAGTGGCGTGAAGTGGATTCCGCGTTGCAACAAGAATAATAAGAAATAACAGCAGCCGCGTTAGCTGCCACCAGCACACTCACAGTGCTGGATACTAACATTTTAAAATTATTTTACCTTTAGAGAAATAGTTGGACATTCAGTGTATTTGCAGCACACTCCTGAGCTTCACCAAGATAAATATCGTTCTTTTCTTAGAAGCTTCTTTTTAGAAGCTTGTCGATATTATCAGAGCGACCTTTGAACGGCTAATATTTGGTTTCTTATCAAATTAGGTAAATTAGGTTTATTATAAATTAGGATTAGTTTTGAACTGAAAAGCTCTGTGTCCATATGGATTAAGGGACAAGAATTCTACAACTATTTATTCTACAAATTAGTGTTTATGTCCCTTATACTGACAAAAGTTAGACTTTGTTGATTTGATAAAGAAAACGTAACTATCTACCATCGTACAAGATAATATTATAATCCTTTTACACTGCAAGTTATCGTCGAACAGCGCCATCTACACGTAATTTAGTAAACAGTTATTAGTTAATCGTACGTCGGTACTTTTGGGGTACGGAACTCTAACAAGGCTCCGTTGAATTGATTAAGAAGTAGCTAACACACAAACAAACGGAGCGGACTGAGAACCGAAATCGAACCGTCGCAATTCAAATCCCACCCATTGCACTATTGTCGTACCTACTCCTTAACACAAGCTTTACGCTTAATTGGTGGGGAAAGGGGAATATTAGTCAGTAATTAACTTGGGCAATATTCTTCAAAAAAAAAATCTTTCGGGTAGTTATGGATTCCACTACTAACTATTCGTCCCTACATCCATCGTGGTCCAGATAGGTCATTATAAAATCATTTCATGGTGCCAAAATGTATCAAAATTTAATTATCTCGATAAACGGGGCGATTATTTACGCAACAGCCACTGTGGAAATGATAAACAGGCAACATCGCCCCCTCTGTTGCCAAACAGCTTTCGGGCGCAAAGGTTTTCAAAGCGAAAGGTTATTTTGTCATGAAATATGCTCTTTAAACTGAACTCAACAACTGTGATATAAACCGCCCTCTTAAAGGTGTACGCACATCTCACAGCAAGCGCCGTACGCACCTTCATACTAGTTTGCGGCGTGTATTTGTGATGCCAAACCACAGAAGCACAGTTCACGACAGATAGGGAACTTTTAACAAAACATCGAGGCTTTGACATCACTGGCAGACGTCAAATGTGACGCTAGGAAATAGTCTTTTCATAGTCTATCTAGCGGCTAGGTAGTCTATGAAACAACTATTTCACCCATATCTTCAGTTTTGACAGATCGTCGATTTATAATCAAACCGAGAGTTCTCTTACTCTAGTTCACTCTGACAGAATTCTCATTAGTATGGAGTACCTTACAGGCATAGAAGCGTCACTCCGCAAATATGTTTAAATAAATAGCGACTCAGGTTACGATGCAACAAAGTGAAATTTGGCTCGCACAGTACTACGGTCTAAAGTTTAAAAAGCACCTCTCTTTCTATCTCTGAAACTTTTATCTCTTAAATCTCTCTCTCTCTCTCTCTTATAAGATCGAACGGAATTGGGAGCCCCCGGCGCGGTGGCTAAACGATGAATATAATATATCGGGCCACGTGACCAAACTTCTTCAATGTTCTGAGGTGGTGACGATACAACTCAGTATTTCATCTATACTTAGTGTGCAGTAGTTGTTTTCTAGTTCAGTGCAGCGAAATGAAAATTTTGCTAACATAATCCATCCATTCATTTCCATCAAATCCAATCATTTAACACGGAAAGTTTTAGTTCTAACGTTTGATATGAACCTTTAAGATGAGGAACGTTCTTCTAGTCTCTATGTTTGCTGCCACGAATAACTTAACTTCAAAGGCAGAGTAAATAAGCAATTTATATGTAAGTGAGTTCTAACTAAGACCTCATCGTTGCTTTTCAGTATAATTGTTGTCAAGCGCGAGCCTATCTTGCAACAGTAAATATAGGTACCTAAGTTTACCTATATCACTTGCGGTAAGTGCTGCGGTGCGTGCAGTTAGATGTGCGATCACCTTTCAAATTGTACTCAGCAACAATGATAGAAACAGCCCGCTTTAGAGACCAAGTTTGTGCATTTGTAACAGTTTCTGTCGCCGCTATAACTGTTACCTACATCACGTGCGGTGCGTGCGGCGGTGCGTGCAGTTAGATGTGCGATCACCTTTCAAATTGTACTCAGCAACAATGATATAAACAGCCCGCTTTAGAGACCAAGTTTGTACATTTGAAACAGTTTCTGTCGCCGCTATAACTAACTGCTCTCAAATTTTAAGCGGAATTTATTGCGTTTCGGAGAAAAATGATGATGATGCGTCTCTAAGTTAGGTATCCTTTGTTCAACAAATATAACTTTTGGTATAAACGAAGTTTGGTCATTAGATCTTTGATGGAGTCTCGAGTTCAGAGTTCTGCGTTCCGTTTTCAAAATAAACAAATGATATTTCGGTCAAGTGTGAAACGGACTCGCACACGAAGGGTACCGTAAGCAGTGGCGTGCAGGTCATAGAGGCATAAATGCATTGCTTACCCCAGTTGTAATAGCTCAATGCATATTTTACATTATGACCTGCCAGTAAACAGGTTCCTACCTAACTAATCCCAACCCTGGCTTCAAACCATGTGCACGCCACTGACCGTAAGGTATTTTTTTTTTAAATTTTCATAGCGGCCATTTTGAAATTTCTACTATTTGTTGTTTTAGTGACAATAGAAATACAGATTCTATGAAAATTTCAACTCTCTCTATGGTTCATGAGACACAGCCCACTGACAAACAGATAGACGGACAGACGGACGGACAGCGGACAGCTTTTGGGTGTGGAGCCCTGAAAACAAATACCTACGCAAATCGTTTTCGACGCGGTTACCGTAATGCTAAATCGCTTGGTGGCTCGTCTTTACCAGTAAAGTGGTAATGAGCCACGACCGAAGTCTCTCACCAGACCAGAACAGAAACGATTTAAAATAATTAAAATTGATTTTGCAAAATTTCATGTTTTTCAAAACGGGAGTTTACAATTAAATTGTCTCTTTGCCTAGGCCAGGAAGCGAACTCGGGGCCTCTCATAAGAACTCAGCGCTTACCACTGCGCCAGAGCGTTCGTAGTACCTACCCATATCAGTACCCATAATATTATAAATGCGAAAGTGTGTTTGTTTGTTGGTTTGTCCTTCAATCACGTCGCAATGGAGCAACGGATTGACGTGATTTTTTTCATGGGTATAGTTAAAGACCTGGAGATAGGCTACTTTTATCCTGGGAAATAAAAGAGTTCCCACGTACGAAGTCGCGGGCATTAGCTAGTAAAGCATAAATTAGAGGATGTATTTTCTTACTTTAAGGTGACGCAGTACGCTCGACCGAACCTATTTGCTTTTCACTTGACATTGTATGGGCACGATGATTTTCACGGAAATCAAGGGTTTAGGAAAAGTATTTTTGAGAAAAAACTACTGAATTTATGTTTGCAAAGTAAAGTTATTTCAACTAATGAATAAATAAACTATGTCTAATGATAATTTTTTTTAGAATTTTCATATTCCTAATCTTATTTATTTACGCCCAAAGTTGTCATAAATTTAATGTAAAAAAAGGAATCTTTTGAGGCTCGTAACTTTTAAATCAATATTTTTTTCAATGTTTTATATATCAGTGAACCTAGATAAAGATGAGATAAATCGATATAATTCTTAGTTTTTTGCGTACAATATCGAATATTGTTGTATTTTCCCTCCTACGTTTGTATGAAGAAAGCACTGTCACAAGTGAGTCCCCTTAAGACTTAAAAACTTACTTACCTACAACGTTATTTTTTTTAAAAGCTGATATAAAAATATCCGAAAAAAAATCTCTTTTAAAATTGTTATCAAGCAACTTCGTAAGTAGATTAAATTCGTTAGCGAGCTCTTTCATGAAATTTACTAAGTAGAAATTAATACTGAAAAGTTATTCAGTAAACATTTTTAATTTCAATGTTTTTAAAACCTGCGTCGTAACTCATAATATTTTCTGTGACTTTATTTAATGGTTTAAAAGAAGTCATTTTTTGTTTTTTTTAAATCCTCGGTTTATTATCTGAAAAGCCAAAGGTTTTATCAAGATTTTTCGCCTTATACTGCATTTTTAGGGTTCCGTACGTCAAAAGGAAAAAGGAACCCTTATAGGATCACTTCGTTGTCTATCTGCCTCCCAGTCGTGTCTGTCAAGAAACCTAGAGGGTATTTTCCCGTTGACCTAGAATCATGAAATTTGGCAGGTAGGTAGGTGTCAAGCTGTCATTCGGGGAAAAATCTGAAAACCGTGAATTTGTGGTTACATCACAAAAAATATGTGTTCATGAAAAAGTAATTAGTATTTTCAGACAGACAATAAAGTGATCCTAGAAGGGTTCCTTTTTTCCTTTTGAGGCACGGAACCCTAAAAAGTGATATTTAGGTACTTAATTAAGTACCTAAATCTATATATATAAAAGGAAAAGGTGACTGACTGACTGACTGACTGAATGACTGACTGACTGACTGATCTATCAACGCACAGCTCAAACTACTGGACGGATCGGGCTGAAATTTGGCATGCAGATAGCTATTATGACGTAAGCATCCGCTAAGAAAGGATTTTTGAAAATTCAACTCCTAAGGGGGTGAAATAGGGTTTTGAAATTTTGTAGTCCACGCGCACGAAGTCGCGAGCATAAGCTAGTCAATAATAAAACTGTAAAAATTAAAGGCATACCTGGGATTTTAACCCCGCATAAAAAGCTTCTTACTAACCACGACGACGAATAGTGAATACTAATATTAGTTTTAACTAGCTTATGCTCGCGACTTCGTCCGCGTGGACTACATAAATTTCAAACCCCTATTTCACCCCCTTAAAGGTTGAATTTTAAAAAATCCTTTCTTAGCGGATGTCTACGTCATAATAGCTATCTGCATGCCAAATTTCAGCCCGATCCGTCCAGTAGTTTGAGCTGTGCGTTGATAGATCAGTCAGTCAGTCAGTCAGTTATTCACCTTTTCCTTTTATATGTTACTAGGTTATGCTCGCGACTTCGTCCGCGTGGACTACACAAATGTCAAACCCCTATTTCACCCCCTTAGAAGTTGAATTTTCAAAAATCGTTTCTTAGCGGATGCCTACGTCATAATAGCTTATCTGCATGCCAAATTTCAGCCCGATCCGTTCAGTAGTTTGAGCTGTGCGTTGATAGATCAGTCAATCAGTCAGTCAGTCAACTTTTATATATTTAGATTTAGATTAGATTTTAGAATATCCTTATCAGCCTAAATATTCCAGATTAAAATACACAATAGCCTACCACTGAAACTGGGGCTCAATCTACTGAAGATTACGGGAGAGCCAAAACAAGTATCTAAATGCAAATCGCTTCAAAACATCGCGTCAGAAGTGCATCCAAACCACACTGCCTCTTCGGACGTAGCTATCGGGATAGCTTTTCGTGAAAATTAACTTAAATTTACTATTCACTAACATTCTGTACACGGAACATTCAATCTTCTTGCTTTAACAATAATGATTTACAAAGCTCATAATAAAGTTCACGAACTGCACATTTATAGTTGTAATACTTGAGTTCTTTACAAAATTATATTTGCGGTTCTACAAAATGTATTCAACAGATATTGAGCGTTAATTCAAAAGCAAGAGAACAGGTTTTAGTAGAATTTTGGTTAGCGAATTGATAAAATAAAATGGTTAATGCGATTAGGCAGGTGAATAGGAATTAAATGCCTATTCAAGGAGCAAGTCTAGCTTACTTGTGCTGTTTATGCGAATCTCCATGGTTGACCAATTTGGATAAACTCAAAGTCGGGTAAGACTGGATTACATATTTCGGTAAAATACCAAGTTTCAGTGTGTACATCGATCGGCCTTTAGAATGACATTTCGGCTTTGTAGAGCGTTGTCTCTTTCACTCATACTTATATGACGTTTTGTCGGTCTCGACGACAGAGACAATGCTCTACAAATCTGCTATCTCCTTCTAAAGGTCGATGTACATTACTTTCTGCGGCGTACTGTACTCATATTGATTGACATTTTCGTCGCAACGTGGACGTGCCCTATGTGTGTTATCGGCGACAAATGACGTGAGGCAGAGTGAACTAGAGTGAGGGAACACCCGGTTTTGACCCTCAATCGACATCTGTTAAATATTAGGCTAGAGGTGACGTGAAATCAAAGATACATAGGCGTTTCATAGCCTGCCTAGCGGGTCCTAGCGTCAAGTTTAGGCAACATTTGACGCCTGTCAGTGTAGGCGAATCCTCTACGTTTTGTTACAAGTTAACGGCGGTTACACACTCATCCAATCCGAGTCCGTTAAAATACGTTCCTTTTTGTTTTGTATGGGAGCTTATGACATATTATGTCGTAGATAATCGCTGGTATTCTCACGGAAGACGGATAGAACTCGGATGACGGAAGTGCTTTTTTGTTTAAAAAAAAAGAGAATATTAGCCAAGTTGATTGCTGACTAATATTCCCCTTTCCCCTCCAATTAAGCGTAAAGCTTGTGCTAGGAGTAGGGTACTACAATAGTGCAACGGGTGGGATTTGAACCGGCGACCTTTCGGTTTTCAATCCGCTCCTTTAACTGTTGGGCTATCGAGGCTCAAATTGCGTAATCGCCGTTACTTTCGTGTACTGTGCATGCGGTTTCTTATTTCCCTATTAGCTCGTTTCGATGACCAGGGTATAGGCACCCATACTCGACCTTTTTGGTAACTTTATACCTCAGACAAAAGCGATAGATTTTTTTAATATTCGGCACCTACTTGATACCGTCAATTGGGATTATTGCTTTTTCATTAAGTTAATGTTTACTTTATCCACATTACTGAGCGATCAATCAAAAATTGTTTTATATTGATGATGATAGATTATGAAACGATATAGATTAGAAAAGTTTATTTTTTAATGCCTTGTACAAAATGGTTCAGATAGCATCATTCATGTTTGAATCTAACTCACACTTGACTGGTGCTTTTGGGGTACGTCACTTTTTAGCAAAAGAGGGGTAGCAAAGATAGCTCGCTTTTGCATAAAATTCTTCTTCTTCTAGTGTCATCTCCTATTGGAGGTTGGTTGGCAATTATTAAGGCTAACTGGATTCTGGCCGTGTTTGGAACCCTCGTAGCTTTAGTTTAAATTTTACGTAAATATCATCTTACAAATCTAACAATTCTGACAATCAAAAAGAGTAAAATATTACTTATTTTTGAAAAATACGACGAAACGCTTCGAGAAAAGGTACGTATTGCCCCGTCCTTTAGTTTGGCTCGTCTTGGCAGGGGCACTGCCGTCTGTTTTGACTTTGACTTTGACACACATTTGAGTAACTCCGTGGACTTTCCCCTTCTGACTTCTCTGTAACACGGTGGTATTGCGTACACGATCTCTCCATGAGATTCACAAAATTCGCCTGTATATCTGCAAGAAATTAAAGTAAATAAAATGGCCGAAAAATATTAAAAGAGCATCCGAAAGCAATCAACGAATTAAGGAGGTCGAGAGAAGTAATGAAAGTAATTTAAATTAGTCCCGAAACTTAGAGAGAGTGCCTTCAAAGGGTCATAATTAGCCCTTTGTCCAATAATTCCAAATTCACTTTTTGGGGGCTGCCTCGAATAAATCATTTAGTGCGAGACCTTTCTGATAAATTATTTTGCTATCTGATATCATGGAATTTGCTTTTGCTATCAAATAAGTTTAAGAGTTGAATTCGTTGATATAAAAACTTTCTGCTTTAATCACAAAGTCAGAACAGGCCATCGTTGTTTGTACTTAAGTAGTAAGTATGATTATAGTATAGAGAATAATTAATTATTTATCTGAACCAAATAGTAAAGTAGGTACATAAACTAAAACCACTACATTCCATAATAAAGAAAATTAATATTCTTTACAAAGAATGCTCAGGAACTTCACAAACTAGGGTTTTCTTAATTCTTCTTTAATTTTTCTTTAATTCTCTTTTTAGGGCTCCGTACCTCTAAAGGAAAAAGTTGTCTGTCTATCTGTCTGTCTGTGAGGAGAACCTATCCTATAGGGTAGGTAATTCATGTGCTACGGCACAGAATCGAGTCCCTCGATTTCTTTGATGTCATGTATCGACCTAGCGGGGGTCTAGCAAAGTTGCGCTTTTTTTATTCAGATACAAGTTAGCCCTTGACTGCAATCTCACCTGGTGGTAAGTGACGATGCAGTCTAAGATGGAAGCGGGCTAACCTAGAAGGGGTATGGCAGTTTTAATTAAACCTATATTATGCTGCGAGGTCGCCATTCCAGCACCATAAGACCCCAACGTCTGTTATTTTCGAGGCTTTGGCCGTGGCTAGTAACCACCCTACCGGCAAAGACGTGCCGCCAAGCGATTTAGCGTTCCGGTACGATGCCGTGTAGATACCAAAACTGCCCGTTTCCATCTTAGACTGTTTCATCACTTACCACCAGTTGAGATTGCAGTCAAGGGCTAACTTGTATCTATATAAAAGAAAAAAAAAGTAAGGGAATTCAGTAGTAGAAAGGTCTAATTATTGTTCTTTGAAGAGACTTTCTCTAAGTTTCGCTTCATTATTTGTTTCGACTTTCTATTTCTTTGATTTCAGTTTCTTTATGAACTTGTTTCGAATGTTGCTAAAAAAATAATGAGTTGAAAAAATTAATTATTATTTGGGTATTCTTGAGACGCCTGTTCTGGTTTTATTTTGATTAAATTCCTTTATTTTTGATTCCTCATCCCACTCGTTTCCCGCCGCCATCTTAAAGTCATCAGTCCAGCGTGCTGGAGGTCGGTCTACGCGGTCTCCACTCCAGAACACGTCTAAAAACATGTGTCGTCACGTCTAAATAAAATAGGGGGTTGAAATTTGTGTAGTCCACGCGGATGAAGTCGCGGCAATAAGTTTTAGTACGCGAAAGGTCGAAATGGCAATCGGGGAGGGAACGCCCCGTACACCCGGACAGCCCCCACGCTAACCCGATGCGGGCGAGTGCGGGTGACCCCGATGGCCATCTCGACCTGTCGCGGACTATATATACCTATCTATTAGCTGGTTCCCTGGGAACGGGGACGGGCGCTAATGTGGGACGCAACTTGCGTTGACACATTGGCCCGTGTCATATCAGGAAGACAGCATCAAGACCGGGAGCCGCAGCAGAAACAGCTGAAAACGGCAAGCGGCGCAAGTATGCTTCTCTTATAGAGAGTTACATTTTTGTGCAGTTTGCCGTGGAGACCCTGGGGCCATGGAGTCTTAGTGCTAAAAAATTTTTACGAGACATTTCACCGCGATTAATAGCCTCAACTGGTGACAGAAGGGCT
Source organism: Maniola hyperantus (assembly GCF_902806685.2). NCBI lineage: Eukaryota > Metazoa > Arthropoda > Insecta > Lepidoptera > Nymphalidae > Maniola > Maniola hyperantus. The sequence continues at coordinate 706,018 of NC_048557.2, read as the reverse complement.
GGCTCATTTTTTGCGCAGCGGATCAGCCTGGCTGTCCAGCGCGGAAATGCAGCCAGTATTCTTGGCACCATTCCACGCGGTCATGATTTATATAGTAATTAGATAAGGCTAGCTTTAAGTTTTATTGTATTAAAAAAAAAAAAAAAAAAAAAAAATCTATTAGCTGTAAGATTTAAAGTTACTCTAGGAATATAATTCCACTTGGGGTACCAGCCAGGTAACCTCCCCATGTACCTGAGTGTTGCGAGTCCCTTCCGGGGGAAGGGCAGCGCTTGGGCCGGTGTACTCTGGTATCATGGTTAACAATTTCTCTTCATGGGATATTGTTAGCCATGGCTAACGGAGCTGGCAGGGAGGGGGTGCTGTCCGCGCGTCCCTCTGAGTGAGCAGAGGGCGCAGTAGACGCACCCATAGCCCCAGGAGTGGAGGGTGTGGCTGTGTGGTGGGTGGTTGTTGATGAGTATTTCATCACCCATCAAAACACTGGCTGCCCCACCGGTCTCTCGCCTGTCCAGCTTGGTGACGGGCGAGGGAGATGGTGAGGATGGGGAACGTGGAGAGGGAATGGCCCACCCCGCAAGCCCTAGCCCTCGTGAGGATCTGTGTAAAGTAAAGTAAGTAAAGTAAAATATGCTTTATTGTACACCAAAACAAAAACAATAGACATATAACAAATACAGCATGTACAATAGGCGGCCTTATCGCTAAAATAGCGATCTCTTCCAGGCAACCTTAGGGTAGAGGATATTATAAAAATTAAAGAAAGCGGAAGGGGTGTACTAATTAAATAAAGTAAATACACATAATATACATATGTATATATATATATATAAATGAAAATACAACAGTAAATAAGAGAGGAATAGACGACAGATAAGTGGACTAAAAGTAAAAATAAATAAACACATCAAATGGAGGATAAATAAAATAGCTTCAATTTTGTTTTAAAAATAGATAGTGACTGAGACTGTTTGATATCCAAGGGGAGAGAATTCCATAGCAGTATAGCGGTAACAGTAAATGATTTAGCATAATAAGAAGAGGAGTGTGTAGAAATTTTCAGGCGTAGATTATTTTGAGAACGAAGAGAAAAAGAGTGTGTATCACATCGGTACTCAAAACGTTCTTTAAGATAAAGAGGAATGGAGGGATTGAACAGTATACAGTAAAGAAGATGAAGAATATGAGTATTCCTGCGAAGACGAATCGGGAGCCACTTGAGCTTACGGCGGTACTCGGAGACATGGTCATACTTTCGCAGCCCAAATACGAACCTTATACAAAGATTTTGAAGCCGCTCAAGTTTGTTCAGTTGTGGATGATGGACACGAGGCGGTCCGTCGCTCATAGTGTGGTCCTCGAATTGGTTGGCGTGCTGTGGTTCCGGCATGCCTCTGACGGTGTTTGGGAGCACGTGGTGCCCCAGTGGTGGGTCTGCTACGGCGGACATCCGCTGGCGGGGTAACGAGGCGTTGTTAGTCCCCTGTGCATCGTCGTTAGCGGTGGGATGGAACTTCGTGAGGTGTTTAGTCGGTAGGAGTCCGACATAACCACTGTGCACGCCCGCGCCCCTCGGCCGGTGGTATCCATGATGGATTTTCCTCACGAGAAAAAAAAAAGGAATATGCCACTCTCTGGTTATCTAATTAAAGAGTAGATGGTAAGCCTAGAGTTACAATTATTGCAAACCGCAAGTCGGAATGTACCGCAGAGCAACATTCATACATAACTGAGCAACAGTTGCGGCTCTTGTTTACCACGTATGATTTATGGTGATGTTGCAGTCAAAACTCTTAACCACTCAAAACTAGTTCTAACTGGAAACGACCGGATAAGTGCTAGTTGAACTTGCGTGGACAGACTTTCCTGGCGCAGTGGTAAGCGCTTTGGTCTTATTATTGGTAGGTCCAGGGTTCGATTCCTGGCAGGGGTTTGGAATTTAATAATTTCTAAATTTCTGGTCTGGTCTGGTTAGTTACCACGCAAAGCTGAGCCGCCAAGCGATTTAGCGTTCCGGTACGATGCCGTGTAGAAACCACAGGGGTATGGTTTAATAATAACTGCCATACTCCTTCCAGGTTAGCCCGCTTCCATCTTAGACTGCATCATCACTTACCTCCAGGTGAGATTGCAGTCAAGGACTAACTTGTACCTGGATTTAAAAAAGAGTTCCGTGCGATGAAAGTGTAAGTTAACACGGAGAATATTGTGACATTAATTTAATATTTCACACGGTACAGTTTGTAAAACTTTTGAACGGAAAAACTACTAAGCCTAAATAATTAAATATATGTAGAAAATACAGTACGACAAGGCTCTTTTGACACTTGAATGACATTGACAGAGGCGTTAGTTGTAGAACAAAGGCTAGACTATTCAAACAAAAACAAAGGGGACACTTGACGGCAACGTTAGTTCCGGTTTTCGCCACGCGCCATAAGAGCCTGGTCGTACTGTATTTATTTACTTACTCGATGATGCCCACGACTTCGTCCGCGTGGATTTAGGTTTTTAAAAATTCCGTGGGAACTTTTTATTTTCCGGGATAAAAAGTAGCCTATGTCATTTCCCGGAATGCAAGCTATATCTGTACCAAATTTCGTCGAAATTGGTTGAATGGATGGGCCGTGAAAGGCCAGCAGACAGACAGACAGACAGACACACTTTCGTATTTATAATATTAGTATGGATATGGATGAACCTATGAGCATCTATGGTCTTAAAATAGCATGGACTGTCACAATATTGTGCGAAAAACTTACATATTCAACCTACGGAAACATGCCCGTTTTTTTTCTCAGTTAAAACTAGTTGTGACTGGGTGAGAGGTTAGACTGTAACAGTGGTAAAGCGTGGGTAGGCCCCAGTGGCGTGCACAGTGTTTGAAGCCAGGGTAAGCATTAGTTAGGTAGGAACCTATTTACTGGCAGGTTATAATGAAAAATATGCATTGAGACATTACAACTGGGGTAAGCAGTGCATTTAAGCCTCTATGACCTGCACGCCACTGGTAGGCCCCATGTAGGCTCTATTGCTTGATTCGACTGAGAGTAGGTATGCCTGAAACTTGGGATCAATATTGGTTAATCTTGTATGGATTTATTTACCTTAATTGTTACGTAGGTAGATTCAAAGATCAAACAGTGCTTTTGTACCTATACTAAGTTTGATTGGAAATATACAAGAATAGATGATAATTAGAATAATATATCAGTAATCAGACGCCATTATTGAAAATCCATGAAATTATCAATTTAATTTTTTTTAGCACTAAACTATACCTACATTGAAACTTATTTATAAACATACCATAAGTGAAGTTATTTATTAACCACAACACACAGCGGCTTATCGAGAGTTTTGCCTTTCATAATAACCTTACTGCAATATTAACTTGATTAGGGCACAATTGCTATTGAAACCACTCAATCAGAAATGCGACCTAAACACAAAAGCATTTAATAGTCGAATGAGTCTGTGGGTGAACTCAGACTGCCTTAAGAATCATCAAATACTCGCTTTTATACCAATCGATTCAAGATGGTGATGCAACACATCACGTGACGTCTGTCAGAGATAATTAATTATTATAAGTGCGCTTACATATTATTTGTCATTTTCCCGGGATAAAGGGATTTTTTCCAATTTTAAGGAAGCATACAATTGCGGCCATCAGATAGTTAATAGGTAGTAAGTACTTACCATAATAATAATTTGGATATGGAATCTCGATCAAAACTTCAAATTTTCAAAGTGTTATCGATAAATTCCTATCAAATGATTTTGTTAATTATTTTGCATCAAAACTTTTGAAACTCGATAATGCAAAATAGAGTTTTAACTGTTCATTAGTACGGTTGATATTGCATCCGATAACGATTATTGCTTTATTTTCGGTTTAATATCGGAAAGCAGTAGGATGACCATAAAAATATTATCCAACTAGATGATGCCCGCGACTTCGTCCACGTGGATTTAGGTTTTTGAAAATCCCGTGGGAACTCTTTGCTTTTCCGGGATAAAAAGTAGCCTGCTCACTCTCTAGGTCTTTATCTATACCCACGCAAAAAACCACGTCAATTCGTTGCACCGTTGCGACGTGATCAAAGGACAAACTAATAAACCAACAAACAAACGTCATTTTCGCATTTATAATAAGGGTACTGATAATAAGGGTACTGATAATAAGGGTACTGATAATAAGGGTACTGATAATAAGGGTACTGATAATAAGGGTACTGATTAATAATTCACTCTAGCAGTAGGTAGTCTAGGTAGGTAGGTGCCAAATGAATGTGTACCTTCTTACCTACTGCATAGAACTGATAAACGATGCGCACATACACTGGACAGCAAATAAACCGGGTGACCGGTTTCCACGGAACCTAATTCCACGCAGACGAAGTCGCGGGCATCAGCTGGTACCGTATAAATTATAATTACCGTATAAAGCCGTGCCGCCAAGCGATTTAGCGTTCCGGTACGATGCCGTGTAGAAACCAAAGGGGTATGGGTTTAATAAAAACTGCCATACGCCTTCCAGGTTAGCCCGCTATCATCTTAGACTGCATCATCACTCACCATCAGGTGAGATTGCAGTCAAGGGCTAACTTGTATCTGAATAAAAAAAAAAATACCCTATGCCCTGTGAGATTCTGTGTGATCCGGATCGTGTTTCCTGGACACACACCTCTTTGTAGGTATCCTGGTCGCCCTAGTCGGGAGTGGGTGTGACGTGCTGGTGAACTGAAGTAGGATTTCAAGTGACACGCGGCGTGACGAGGGTGCTTGCACCTGGGACCTGCTAATGCGGATTTAATACATAATATTATTAGCTTCAAAATTAAATGAAATGATTATATTTATTTGTTCTAAGCCCAAATTCACGCGGATGAAGTCATAAATCATAAATCATAAATCATAAATCCTTTATTTTGCTAGAATACATGTCACAATGGTAGTTAATTTTTAAGGTAAGTAAGATATCAATGTAATCGGCCATTTCTGGCATGCAAAATTTTTTCTATTATAACACAATTAATAAAATTCTAATAATTATTAGCATAGTTAAATTCATTAAATTTTAATTATTTTTACAATCTAAGTCAAGTTTAATTCTATATATTATATATTATAAGAGTCAACTTAACCTACTGTGCCAACATTTCATTGATTGAAACACAAGTCGCGGGTATAAGTCCAGCAAATTGCTAATGCGCTGGAACCATGTCTCATTACCATCGAAAAGACGTCATTTTGACGTCATTTAATAGTAATTCATAAGTAAAAATATACCATCAGCTCGAAACTTCATTCTAGTGAACAGTAAACAGATCTTATAGATTCTTTTTAAAATGACACTCAGATAGCTTGGACGAAACTACTAACTTATCTATAGGTTTTCTTGTTTTAGAAAAAAAATATACTAAGGAACCCTAAAAAGTATTTTCAAAAATCTCAACCAATCGATCAATCAATGCATATACCTAGTTTGTTCTATTCTAAAACCTGATGTTTTGGCGGCAAACATTGCATCGATTCAAAATTACAATAGATCAAACAACTAACCCGTTTCTAGTTCAAATTTTTATTTACAATAGAAATTGTAAAATGAAATGAAATGAAATGAAAATCTTTTTTATTCGTATAAACTTTTACAAGTGCTTACGAATAGTCGGATGCATCTACCACTGGTTCGGAATGCCTTTCCTGCCGAGAAGAACCAGCAAGAAACTCGGCGGTTGCTCTTTTCAAATATTTGATATAGGTACAAAATTATGCCATGTATAAAATAGTATTTGCAGTCTTGTGCGTTGCTGGAACGAGTTGCAGGTCAAATCCACGCTCTTTTATCATTTAGATAATCTTCAATTGTGTAATATGCTTTTTTCAGGAGCATATTTTTAATAGATTTTTTAAACTTGTGCAAAGGTAAGTCCAAAATAGTTTGCGGGATTTTATTATAAAAGGTAATACCAATACCCACAAATGACTTTTGGACTTTCCTGAGGCGGAAGGCAGGAGCTGCAAGTTTGTCTCTGTTTCTAGTTAGCCTATTGTGTAGATCACCAATTTTCTTGTAACTAAGAATATTTTGTCTTACAAAAATTATGTTATTATAAATATATTGAGAGGCTACAGTAAGGATATCTATTTCCTTAAATTTCTCTCGAAGGGAATCGCGTGGTCTTAAGTTATAAATTGCGCGTATTGCCCTTTTTTGTAATACAAAAATTCTCCCAATATCCCAAAAAAGGGGCACGTTCACGCTGTCATACAATACACCATATTTGCTCAGGACCGCTGTCGGTCTGTGCGCTCAATTTTTCACTATAGAAATTTGGTACGCGACAGGTCGAGATGGCAATCGGGGCATGAGGCGGAGGGACGCCCCGCACTCACGCACGTCACCCGCGCTCGCTTGCACCTGGTTAGCGCGGAGGCTGTGCGGGTGTGCGGGGCGTTCCCTCCCCGATTGCCATTTCAAGTTGTCCAGTACTATAGGTATTTTCCATGCAACGTTTCAATTTTCGATAACCCATCAATCCGTGTCGTTTGTTCAGATATAAAAACAGTATTGGAGAGCGGTGGGCCCATCTACTTTGCCCCAGCAATGTGTACCCACCCTTCAATCTACGTCGCTGATAAATTGGAATTTGAATTTTGACAGATCATTGTTATAATAATCATCTTTATTTCAGATATTACATCCTATAATGAGATATATCAAATAATGAGATAATGAAAAACACAAAAGATCGTGTCGGCTGCAGTTTGTAAGAATATCTAATTAAAATAAATTCATGAATAATAATTTTATTAATGAATTAGAGGGTACATTGACGCCCCAGTCGACCTTACTTAGCCTTTAATTATGCGTGCTGTTTATTTAGGCCGTATGTTGAATTGTCAATATTTGCCCGTGAAAAATATGTTTCACTTTTACGCGAGTCCCCTGGGGACCATGTTTAAATATTAAGTATTTTACTAGATTAGGATTTTTAGGGTTCCGTACCTCAAAAGGAAAAAAGGAACCCTTATAGAATCACTTTGTTGTCTGTTTGTCTGTCTGTCTGACTATAGATCTCCAATCTTACAAATAAATAAATAAATAATAATAATAATCTCTTCATCGCTCGCTGAGTGACTTTATGAGCTTTCTTAAAAACCAAAAATCTCAACTTGGTGCAATTATTCCAGGTGGTTCTAAACGGCTGATTCATCACGTATAGAAACAAACTCCGACTATAGCCCTCTTCATCACCCGTTGAGTCTCTGAGCTGTCTTAAAAAAGCTCAGCTTTAAGCAATGATTTCAGTTAACCCTTAGATCAATAACCTAAACGGCTTGATTTGATCACAACTACGACCATAGCTCCCTACATCGCCCGCTGAGTGACTCTGAGCTTTCTTAAGAACCAAAATGCTTAACTTGAATTAATTATTTCACGTGGCTAATAAACTAAACTGCTTTTTTTTAATCATGTATAAAAACAAACTCTGACTGTAGCTCTCTGAGCTGTCTTAAAAATAAAAAAGCACAGCTTGAAGCAATTATTATATTTTCGCTTAATGAGATATGTTGTGGCCGCATGGTAATAATTAAATGCGGCAACGGTGAAAGATGTTTATTGAGAGCCGGCTTATGATCTACTCTTCTTATGCGCTAACAATACCAATAAAGAAATCTTACATACTATTGTTTTAATCTTATTGCCTAACTACTTAACCTACATAATTTTGCATCACCTATCTTTCAATCCGATGTGCAGGCAACCTACTTCGATATATTGAGGAGTTGCATTTTTATGTTACAGCTAATATGAACATGCTACGTTTAAACTGACAATTCGTACATATTATATTAACCCATAAGCCAATAAACTAAACGGCTCAAAACCGTAATGAGCGAGGGCCGAGGGCGCCATTCCGACTGTGATTCATATTCCTAAATCGTCATTTTGACAGAATTACTACAGGGGTCAGGTCAAATTGTGCGGTTTGTAGTGTTCGTTGGATTTAAAATATTATCCAAAATAATATACTAACAAAAACCTATATTAAGTCTTTTAAAATTTAGCTGTTTATTCTGCAGTAAATTTTTATAATAGGTTCTTGTTCACCGAATTCAGACGGGTTTTTATTTGTTATCTTTAATTACCAGACGCAAATTACAATTTTTGTTATGCAAGGTTGCAAAGATGTTATTTTGTCGCGAGAGTTTGTATTGAATTTCGAGCCAGCGAAGGAATGTAACTCGCTTCGCTCGTGGTTCAAAAATAGAATCTGAGCGTAGCGGGGAATTCAAATGCTCGAGCGCAAATAAATTTGCAGCCGTGCGAAACACACAACTTTTCATCTAGATGCTCAATGCGCCAGTATCGTGGAGGTTTTACTATGATGTTTCTATATTAGTAGGGCGTAAGTCAGACCGTGAAGGAGGTTCTCATTCAAGAAGATTCTAAGTATGTATATGAATGAAGTTTTTTCGGGTGCGTTTAGAATTCTTTAAAATTCTTAGAACAAAAAAATATATATCAGCGCATGAGAACTCATTTTGATTTACTTTCATATCACACAACAGACCAGATCAGTTTTATCAGGGAAATATTTTTAAACAGCATAAACTGTTAGTTGTGTTGCTTTACTTAAGGGTAGAAGAATTTTGCGTGATTTGCGGTATTCAAGCAATGCCAAAGTTGATTTCGCATCTATTGGGGTCTGGAGCGGCGTTGCATACGCCTGCATTTTGCATGAGGCGTCTCGCAAACCGTACGCTCCGTCAAATCGAGCACGAGACGGCTTGTTATGTGTCCATTGTGTTGTGTCGCACGAATCTCAATACGAATCAACTCTGGTACTGCCAACAAAATTTAGTTTTAGAATACTCATACTCTGATTTCATCATCATCATCATCAACCGATAAACGTCCACTGCTGGACTAAGGTCTCTTGTAGGGACTTCCACATGCCACGGTCTTGCGCCGCTTGAATCCAGCGGCTCCCTGCGACTCGTCTGATGTCGTCCGTCCACCTAGTGGAGGGGTCTTCCAACGCTGCATCTTCCGGTGCGAGGTCGCCATTCCAGCACCTTGGCACCCCAACGTCTATCGGTTGTACGAACTATGTACCCTGTCCATTGCCACTTCAGCTTCGCAAACCGTTGAGCTATGTCGGTTACTCTAGTTCTCCTACGGATCAGAAATGAGTTCTGATTTGATCACGTACATCGCCCGCTGAGTGACTCTGAGTTTTCTTATGAGGCCCATACTCTGATTAAGTCTACTACAAATCTGCCGTTTTTTAGTTAAAAAGCAGCTTCCCCTCTTCATTGTCGCTCATCTTGCGACGTTGTTGCTCGTATAGAAGTGGCGCGCAAGTGACGCGAGCTGCCGCGTACTGCAGTTGTAGTGCGTTGGCACCTTAAAGCTGCGTACGCACCTGAGCTGCACTGCGCGTCACTGCAGTCCGACTGCAGGGCGCGTCACTTCAGGCCGCTTACGGTACCTACCGCACTACAACTGCAGTACGCGGCAGCTCGCGTCACTTGCGCGTCACCTCTATGCCCGTTCGCGTACGAGCAACAACGTCGCAAGATGAGTGACAGTGAAGAGGAGAAGGGTGGAAGCCGACATCCTTGGGGTTGGGAATTTTGAGGATACACTTCTAAGAGACCGTCATGTGCCAAAAATGTTATTTTTTATTTTGAGGTATATCTTAAATACTTCACTCGATGCGCGTGTATCTTATCCGAGCCGCGCCGTACGCATTCTGAAGCGACGCGACGCGCCGCTGGGCATGTCGCACTAGCGTCGCTCAGAGCGTTACTGCGCTGTGCTTCACAATGTTCTCCCAGCCGCGACGCGCAGCAACGCGCGGTAAAGCGCTGTGCAGCGCCGCTCTAGTGCGACATGCGCCATACAAAATGATAGAAATAATATTTTGACGCTCTGTGCCGCGCCCTGCAGTGACGCGCAGCGCAGCTCAAGTGCGTACCGACCATTATTTACACATAGTGCAAGTGTGGTGCAAGTGACTTGCTAAAGCTGAGTGAGCATATTGCTAGTGAACACTTCGCTTTAAAGGTCCACACACTCGTAGCTTTCAATTCCAATTCAAGCTTGTGCTAACCACAGAAATTGCACATAAAGATTCGCACCGGACCAACATAGAGCGTTATGTTAATTCCGCCATTACGTCGTGTAATTCCGCCATTACGTCGTGTAATTCCGCCATTCCGCAGCGTAATTCTGTCATTTCACGTTGTAATCGCAGCCGGTACGCGGTCGACGTCCTTTCTATTACAGGGTTGAGAAATTTAGTCTATGGGCAATCTGCCGGGGTTTGAAAACAGGTGTCTCTTTTCCGGGGTCAGTTTGGGAAGGTCAGCTGCCTCGTTTCTTTTATTACAAAACTTTTATTATTAGAACACTAGATAATGTCTGCGACTTCATCTTATTTGATTAAGTTTTTTTAAACATCGTGGCACCTCTTTAATTTAAAATAATCAGCCAAGTGCGAGTCAGACTCGCGCACCCAGGGTTATACCTATATATTATTATAATCCTATGTATTTTTTTGACATTTTGCACGATGAATCAAAAACATGCCTAAAAATAAATAAAAATCTGTTTTAGAATGTAAAAGTAAAGCCCTTTCATATGATACCCCACTTGGTATATTAATCTTATTTTGATAAGTAGTTGAAAATAATAATTATTTGTTAATGAACATATTTTTTTTTTTTTTGTGATGTAACCACAAATTCACGGTAATTCACGGTGTGCCATAAGACGTACCTACTTGCCTTTCATGATTCTAGGTCAACGAGAAGTACCCTATAAGTTTTCTTGACAGACACGACAGACAGACAACAAGGTGATCCTATAATATAAAAATTCTGTTAAAATAGTTTAATTATAATTTTAAGTAATCTCTTTTGGCCTTCTGTTATACCTAGATTTAAATTTAAATAATAATTATGTATTTGCGCTGTTGATTACTTTCAAATAAACAAAATAAAATAAACAAATAAAATAAGGGTTCCTTTTTTCCTTTTGAGACACGGAACCCTAAAAATTGATACAAATGTTGGGAACGCTAATATAGAGCGGACTATAATCCCGTAGTGTGAAATAAGCTCAATAATTAGATGTTTTAGCGTTTAAACGTTTAGCGTTTTAGCGTTAATTAGATGTTACTTCTGTTATTTAGTACATTCTCCTTAATTTCCTGAGTTATAAAGTCCCGCAAATTGCTATTGTGCTAGAACCACGTCTCATTAACATCGAAATGACGTCATTTTGACGTCAGCCGAAATAAAAATATACCATCAGCTTGAAACTTGTCTATTGCTGAGGCCACTAAAATGGCGGCCACGCGCATTAGCAATTTGCGGGACTTATACTATGGTCAGTAATAGTGAACACGATTTGTCTTAGAACACGAGTCCCTTTGCGGTTAAAGCCCCCTTTACCCATTACCCGTTATTAACTGCTAGCAAAGATCCAACTCAATCATATAATCACGCACAGTGAATAATTAACTCTCCGTAAATAGCCGTTAATTAGCGAATAAACAGTGATGACGCCGAGCCGCCCGCTTATAATGTGACAAGCCGCCAAGTAATTAGAAACCACCACGAAATTGAGGATCGGGCGAGGGCATAGTGGAAGCGGAAGCGGGAGCGATTTCCAAAGCTCAGTGTTTCTTGACACGATCTGACACACATACACACAAAAACACACACGCACACACACACGAGCGCGCGCGCGAGAGAGAGAGAGTGCGTTTTTAAGAAAACACAGGCACGATTTGTGGCACACACTATGATTTATTGTTTACTTATTTAATGGAAAGCGATGTACACGTCTAGTTACTGTGGCAGTTCGAATGTGAGAGTGGGAAAAGATTGACTGAGTGATTGAATGTCTCACAGATTACAGATTAACAGCCGTACTCAGAGTCGCTTAATCGTTACTTAAGTTTAGTTAAAACGAGACAGAGTTATTTTTCACATAAATCTGTCTCGGTTTAATCAATCTAAAGTAACGATTAGCGACTCTGAGTACGGCTGTTAATCTGTAATCTGTGAGACATTCAATCACTCAGTCAATCTTTTCCCACTCTCACATTCGAACTGCCACAGTAACTACGGCGGCGGTTAGTTTGTTCACCCAAAAAAGCAACCTAGCCCGCTCCACTCGTCAATGTAACATGCGTTGGTCATTACAAGCACGGTCGAATGTCTGCTCGACGGAACATAATCTAGTATGTACCACATCCGAGCAATCCCTCTTCCGTTCGCATCACATACGTATTCATTGATTTGCACTCTGTATGCTATGTGTTGAATAATTGCTGAATAGGGATGGTGACTAACAATAGTCGAATTTTTAATCAAACAACATTTTTTGACGTTTCCAGTGCTACCACATTTTTATGAAAAACTAGCTGCCCTGGCGAACTTCGTTCCGCCTAACAGTCGATTAAATTTTTTTTAATTTTTCTCTCCGTAAAAACCATCCTCGTACTTCAAGGAATATTATAAAAAAAGAAAGCGAAATCGGTTCAGCTGTTCTCGAGATTTGCGATGAGCAACACATTTAGTGATTCATTTTTATATTATAGAAGATAAACAGTGCGGGGGGCAAAAAGAATCACCAACCGACCAAAAGAACCACCAAGAACCATCACAGCTTTTGCAGCCGACAATAGTATAGGTCATTTTCTCTTTTTTATGATTTGTCCCAATTGGATCAATCGTACCTTGGAACTCCCACCTGAAGATCAAAAACCTCTAGTCTAGCACAGCTTTGCAGCAGACAATAGTAAGCCAATTTTCTTTTTTCTTGATTTGTCTCAATTGGACCAAACGAACCTTGCAACTCCCACATATAAGATCAAAAAGAGTCTAGCACAATAGTAAGGCAATTTTCCCTTTTTTCTTGTCTGTCCCACTTAGACCAATCGAACCTTGGAACTCCCACATATAAAATCAAAAACTTCTAGTCTAGCACTGCTTTTGCAGTCGACAATAGTAAGCCAATTTTCTCTTTTTTCTTGACTTGTCCCAATTGGACCAATCGAATCTTGGAATTCCCACATGTAAGAACAAAAACTATTAGGTTAGCACAGCTTTTGCAGCCGACAATAGTAAGGCAATGGTCTCTTTTTCTTGACTTGTCCCAATTGGACCAATCGAACCTTGCAACTCCCACATATAAGATCAAAAAGAGTCTAGCACAATAGTAAGGCAATTTTCCCTTTTTTCTTGTCTGTCCCACTTGGACCAATCGAACCTTGGAACTCCCACATATAAAATCAAAAACCTCTAGTCTAGCACGGCTTTTGCAGCCGACAGTAGTAAGGCAATAAATTCCCGTGTAAACCTTTACAGCCGTTTGCTCCAACACTATCTCTAATTAATTTCAGCCCCGAGTGGCTGTGGAGTTATGAGCTCTTATAAAAGGCTCTTTATATTATGCTGTGAAATTATTAAACGGATGCCCGCGGTGCATACAAGGCTTCTCTTTTGGGTACAATGCAGTCACTATAACTAAGCTTAGACAGCTTCTAAAGCTACTAAGTAAGTACTCTATCCACGGAGACAAGTTAAAATAGAGCTCTCTCTCTCTTTCTGTTACGTAATTCCATACATAAAGTCATCAAAAATATTCAAAATTCAATTAGGAAACATAGTTTCGTTTGTGATTGGTTGACGAATCAAAATGGTAAGCGCCCACTGAGATTTTTGCCTCTATCATTTGTATGGGATTACTTAACAGAGAAAGCGCCATAAACTTTTTGTGTTAAAATTTTGTTTAAATGGCGCGTGAGGAGTCATTTTTCACGGACTGTATATCTAATTTTTTTCCGCGGATAGGGTATAGTTTCTGTTATTTATATTTTAAGGGATTGACATAATAAAAATACATGTTCAGTAGGAAGTTTATGAAAGTTCCCGACCCGAATCGAATGTAATCTTGTTTGATATCTTTCTCGGCGTAGTGCCAAAATCATCTGCGAATTTGATGTAGGACATTTTCGCTTACTTCAAATATTACGTACATATACCTAGCAGCTGTGATAGCCTAGTGGTTAGGACGTCCGCCTTCTAATCGGAGGTCGGGGGTTCGATACCGGCCACGCACCTCTAACTTTTCGTAATTAAATATCACTTGCTTTAAGGGTGAACGAAAACATCGTGAGGAAACTTGCATGGCTGAGAGTTCTCCATAATGTTCTCAAAGGTGTGTGAAGTCTACCAATCCGCACATGGCCAGCGTGGTAGACTATGACCTAAACCCTTCTCACTCTGAGAGGAGACCCGTGCACTGTAGTGAGCCGGCGATGTGCGGCTACGCACTCATCCGATCAGAGTCAGTGAAAATACGTTCCTTTTTGTTTTGTATGGTAGCTTATGACATATTATGTCGTAGATAATCGCTGGTATTCTCACGGATGACGGATAGAACTCGGATGACGGAAGTGCAGTGCGTAATCGCCGTTAGACATTATTTTAATGTCGTTAAAATTAAGTGTCTGAGTTTAGGCAATTAGTGCATATTATAAGAAAATGGAAAACCGGGTTAAAATAACCCAGGTTCAATTGTAGCGGGCCATACTTTCACCTCCCGCTCACGTCACGTCAGATTACAGCAGTGACGTATTGATATCTGTATATTACACGTGCTACGTCACGCCAAGCTTTTATGGGCGACATTTACCGTGTTGATGTTATTGAAACGGCTGATGTGAAAGGATAAGCGATTTACGAAGGCATACGAAAATAATTTAAAAAGTAGATTCGTGAAAGTTTTTCTTTGTTATTTTTTGGGGAAAATAATATAAGTTACATAAACTGCCTAGCGATTTAGCGTTCCGGTACGATGCCGTGTAGAAACGAAAGGGGCATGGTTTTAATGAAAACTCATCAATTACCACCGATTGCAGTCAAGGGCTATCAAAAAATTTAAAAAAAAAGAGTTAATTGTCAACAGTGAGAACGTCTCTACGACGATGAGTCAACGTTTCTATGGAAAGCGTGCTAAGGAAACTTCTCTTTTGAGGTACGGTAACATTAAATTGTAACGTATCAAATTCCCGACACCCGCTCGATATAGTACGTGTCACGCATCACTCGTCTGTCCGTGACGGATTGATCCGTATATTACACGATAGTGTCACGCTGTGTTTTTACGAGCGTCATCCGCGCGTGACATATTGCTTTGTTTGCGGTATTAAAGTAAATAAACAAAATATTGTTGCGACAATATTTGTGCAGTAAAAAACGTTGCCGTTATGACATTGTATTCTATTATTGTGATTTACTATTTCCATGATTTTCGTTGAATTTATTCAAAATCACAATTTTCTTCTTCTTCGCTCTGGGCTGGTTTCCGCTCTTAAACGTTTCCGTCTGTTGTGCGTGTCAAAATCACAATTTTATTATTTCATGTAGGACAATTAGCGTCTCTTATACTACACTGTGACTCTAGCACAACGAAATGAAAACGAATGAAAATTCTTCTTCTTTGTTCTACCTATTCTACTCCCTCTACAACTCTCTCTCGCACTGCCAAGGGTCACTGGTAGAGATGTCTCATAGGTAGAAGTGCTTCCCTGTCCAACTTTTACTCTCTTTTTCTCTTTATTGTAAATGTTTTTGGTACAAATAATTTAAAAAAATCTATTGAGAAGTGCAGCCAAGAAACTCGGCAGTTGCTTTTTTCAAATCATAAAAAGTTACAATACCATCAGCTTGCTTCCACGCAACTTTGTCCAAAGAGAGTGTGTTTTTCACAATGTTTAAATTCGTGTAGTGTTAAATCGATGAATTCTTTCGAAACCCTGTTTTATAAGCCCCACAAAGGATTTCTGTACTTTACGCAGATTTAACTAGTTAAGTATACATAGTAGTTTCATAGTAAAATAAATAAAAAATATATTTTATTTTACTATGAAATTTGCCAACACCCGCTTCGTTTCCCGTCAGCCGCACCATATAGGTAACGCGTGTCACGTGTAACATTATTGTGCGTGACGGATTGATCTCTGTAGATTACACGTGTCGGTTGTCACGACACGTTTTTATCGACGTCGTTTTGTGCGTGACGTATTACTTTGTATCGGACAAACTGGGGACTAAGAGAGACTTTGACCGGATTTATTTATATACCTACCTGTGTATAAGTTTGAGTAAAACGAAAGTACGATCTATGATCTCAGCCCTATTTTCCTAAAAAATCTATTTTTACTATGACAGCCAGTACTCACTTCGTTTCCCGTCAGTCGCGCCATATAGGTAACGTGTGTCACGTCACACGTGTAACATTATTGGGCGTGACGGATTGATCTCTGTAGATTACACGCGTCGGTGTCACGACACGTTTTTATCGACGTCGTTTTGTGCGTGACGTATTACTTTGTATCGTACAGCTGGGGACTAAGTTTTAGGTCGGACTTATTTTATACCTACTCCGAAAAATAATTCCTAGATTGGAGACCGCGTAGGCACTAGGCAGGTACAAGTAGGTACCCATCGCAAGTGTGAAGCATCCTCCAGCAATACTGACGACATAAATAAAAATCCGCAATAATAGATTCGCACACGAAGGGTTCCGTACCATTGGAGGATGTATATTCCTATAGGAAGTATCTAATATATAAATTGACCTTCCATGACCATATTAACACCGTAGCAGCTTACTCATTTCGAAGATTAGGATTTGTACTACGCAACTCTCGGGAGTTCCATAGTCCTTTGGTAATACGATTACTATATTACGCCTTAGTCCGAAGCAAGCTCGAAACAAGCACCTGTGTCTGGCATCCGTACGAGGCAAAGTACGGACTTATATTAGAAAAAGTACAAAAGGCCTTCCTAAGATACCTGTATAAACGTTGCTATGGATATTACCCTTTCCTATATCCAACCAAATTTCTGTTAGGTTGCTTAGGTTTCAACCCCCTGGAGGTCAGACGCATTTGCGATCAACTGAAAATTATGTGTCAAATTTTGCGAGGAGATGTTAATGCTCCAGAACTTCATGACCAACTGTGTCGCATACGTGTCCCTGAATCCAATAGTAATCTTCGTCCACGAAAAAATAAACTTTTCGTGGTCCCACATCATCGCACTGTTGCTAGATCTATGTCACCTATACCCCGTTCATTAGCATCATTCAACGCGCTTTTGGACAATAATGCTCAATGGGACCCATTTAATGATGGGTCTATAATACTGGTTCGGGAGTTACTGAAGTACGCTGAGAGCATTACATGAATATGTCATTCAATGTTCTCAGCGTACATATTCAAAATCCTTTGATTTTTTATCGTTTTGTATTTTATGTCTTTTTTCTTGTACCTTTATTTGTATTTAAATTTATTATTAATTATCTAGTTAGTGTAAGTGGCACTGCCGTTCTAATAAGATGTAAAAAATAAAATAAAATAAAATCTAACACTTTTTATTTATTTTTTAATTTTCTTGGCGGCCATTTCAAAATTCTTATCATTTGTTTTTAGCGGCAATACAATTCTGTGAAAATTCAACTCTCAACAATTAATGGTTCACAAGATACAGCAGAGTGACCGACAGACGGACGGACGGACTGCGTACGGAGGCTTAGTAATAGGGTCCCATTGGCACCATAAAATAGGAAAGTACATCACTTTCGGCCGCGTACTGTAATTATTTTATCAAGGAAAAAAAACAATTTCGCTACCCCATTAACTAATAATGAAAAATGGCGAAGTTTTTACCATAGATGCAATATAAATGCCATCCATTATGATCGTTAATTGTACATTAAATGACACCCCATTAGTGCTTAAGCACCCTCGTCCGAAAAATTATTGTCGTCTTTCGCACATTACGGTGTTATACAGGGCAGCCTTAATTGGAAAGAGACATGGAAATTGGAAAACCTAGAATTATTTTGTTGGCGTTTTTTGAGAGATTTCTCAAACTCGTCATTTTTATTTGGATAATATTTTATTAAGTTACCGGTAAGTAAACAAGATCAATTCAATTCAATTGAAATTTCTTTATTGCGAACTAGATGATGCCCGCGACTTCGTCCGCGTGGTATTTAAAAATCCCGTGGGAACTCTTTTATTTTCCGGGATAAAAAGTAGTAATATAATATGTGCGTTCCTTTACAAGATTTAGGTAGGTACTAAAAACACTTTTTTTAGATTTAACAAAAACTGTAAATTGTATTATCAAAACCAATTTCCATTATAATAGAGTGTATGCTATTAAAAATACATTAGGTTCGCAATCGGCACGGTTCATAGGTCATTAACTCTTCTGTATTGTACTGCGGAACTCCGAACAAACACACGGGCCCAACACAAACATTTGGGGGCTGCGGGATCCTTGGATATTGTACTTTATGTATCCTGTATCCGGTATCCTAAAGGTTCGAATTTTGGTAATATTTGTTGTAGAAATTTATTTAAAAAGATGAGAAGGTTATGTAAAAGCAAAACATAAATACAATGCCTCAGGGGTAGCTTATTGACAGATTTTTTTAATAATAAATCAGTAGGTACCTACCCTTATTATAAATGGGAAAATGTGTTTGTTTGTTGGTTTGTCCTTCAATCACGTCGCAACGGAGCAACCGATTGACGTGATTTTTTGCATGGGTATAGATAAAGACCTAGAGAGTGACATAGGCTATTTATCCCGGAAAATCAAAAAGTTCCCACGGGATTTACAAAGGGCTAAATCCGCGCGTACGAAGTCGCGGGTATCAGCTAGTTTTGTATATTTATCTAAATATATAAAAGGAAAAGGTGACTGACTGACTGACTGACTGACTGACTGAATGACTGACTGACTGACTGACTGATCTATCAACGCACAGCTCAAACTACTGGACGGATCGGGCTGAAATTTGGCATGCAGATAGCTATTATGACGTAGGCATCCGCTAAGAAAGGATTTTTGAAAATTCAACCCCTAAGGGGGGGAAAAAGGGGTTCGAAATTCGTGTAGTCCACGCGGACGAAGTCGCGAGCATAAGCTAGTTCTTTATATAAAAATATTCGATTTTCGGTTTTTGCGTAGATACCTCCTATACTAAAACTAACGTTGTATAATCTACACCCACGTGGACGAAGTCGCGAACATGGTATAATGGTAATAACTTTTTAACAAAAATGAAGAGTAAAAGTAAATTGAACTAAAACACCTCACCCAGAGTAGTAAGGCTCTCTTTGTTGAGCTAATTTCCTCTAGTTACTATTTAGTGTGAAACATTTTGTGTTAGTGCCGAAGTTAATTAGTGAACGCTATTCACTTTAGGTGCCAATTAAATGCGAAAACAAGGAGTAATTAACGCCGTCTCACTCGTGTTAAAGTTTTAGAGAGCTAATTGCCTGAATTTATTTTGTGGCTACCAAAAAACATCTCTTAAAGATATTTCAAAATTAAATAAGGAAGTACTGATGCTCAAGACTTCGTAAATCGTACGCGTGGATTTAGGTTTTTAAAAATCCCGTGGAAATTCTTTGATTTTCCGGGATAAAAAGTAGCCTATGTCACTCTCCAGGTCATTAACTATACCCATGCAAAAAATCACGTCAATCCGTTGCTCCGTTGCAACGTGATTGAAGGACAAACCAACAAACAAACACACTTTCGTCATATTATTATATATATTTGTCATAGTGATTCTTAGAAGTTTGAAAGGGGAATGCCAGGTGGCCCAAAGGTGGCCCAAGGGGAATGCAATAAATTAGGCCCAAAGGTGCAAAGGTGCCCACATATGAAACTATAATAATATGGAATAAACAGTATATAATACATCAATTAATTGGTTAAAATATGGATTTATTTATTTATTTATTCATTTATTTATTCAGATACAAGTTAGCCCTTGACTGCAATCTCACCTGGTGGTAAGTGATGATGCAGTCTAAGATGATAGCGGGCTAACCTGGAAGGGGTATAGCAGTTTTTATTAAACCCATACCCCTTTGGTTTCTACACGGCATCGTACCGGAACGCTAAATCGCTTGGCGGCACGGCTTTGCCGGTAGGGTGGTAACTAGCCACGGCCGAAGCCTCCCACCAGACCAGACCAGAAATTTAGAAATTATAAAATTCCAAACCCCTGCCAGGAATCGAACCCGGGACCTCCCACTATTAAGACCACAGCACTCACCACTGCGCCAGGGAGGTCGTCAAATCGTGGATTTAAGAAAGAAAGGGTTTCAATGTTACAAATAATTTTTATTCTTTATTTTCCATAGAATCGATTTTCAAATTGTACAAACGTATCGTATAGAAAGGTTTTGCCGCTTGATAAATGGTTTTAAAACTAATATTATAATATTTTTTCACAATAAGAATTATGCTGGGCACTTTTGGGCCGAATCTCGTCATTCCCCTTTGTGTAGTCCACGCGAACGGAGTCTCGGGCATAAAATAGTTTTTTTAAATGATACACTATTTCTACGAGTAGGTAAATAGGACCATGACACAAAAGTGTAGTTTCTCAATAATGATACATCGCCGATATTGAACAGCGATGCTCGTAGATTGGGTTACATTGTGTCTGAGCCATGTTCAATAACTCCAAAATATAGAGTGGCTTTTTATTGAGCTTGTCTTGAGAGTGAAACAGTGTCTCAACGCACTGTAGGAAAGCCAATATTTGAAATTTTACCAAGTAACTTTATTTTTAAAATATTTTATTTACTCTATTTTATTTTATTATGTGTGATAGCCTTTTTTTGTTTACGGGTAAAAGATAACCGACGTCCTGGGAAAGACATGGGGTTATGTAGGGCTTCTATCTACTAAAACCCTCTCGTTGGCCACCCTCAGCGCATATAGGGAGGCTCCGAGATCTCTTATGAACACATCGGTGCTTCACACACCTTTGAGAACATTATGGAGAACTCTCAGGCATGCAGGTTTCCTGACGATGTTTTCCTTCACCGTATAGCAAGTGATATTTAAGTGTGAAGCGCACTTGCCTAGAAGATGCCTATTCAGTCTCGACTTGAAGGTACCCATATATTATTATAATTGGAGTGGAAAACTGTTTTTTTTTTAAATAGATATAGCGAGCAAACGAGCAGGCGGGTCACCTGATGTTAAGTGATTACCGCCGCCCATGAACATTTGCAGCACTAGAGGAGCCGCCGATGCGTTGCCGGCCTTTTAGGAATTTGCTGGTCCGCCCCTTGAATAACCCCATGTTATAATCTAGTGGGAACACCGCCGATGGGAGTTGGTTCCACAGATGCTGGAAGGGTATCTTGTAGTGAAATAGGCAATGAAAAAACAAAGACTTCTTGAAGATTAAACCTCCTCTTAGTATTAATGGTTAAATCTAATGAAATGAGGAGAAATTGAGTAATTTACTAAAGTCGTTGCGGCCTAAGGACAAACTGTAACCGTATACATCAATTACTTCTAATGGGCAATTAGGTGCCAAAATTAATAGTTGCTTTTGTAACTAGCTTCGATTTTCTTCTTGGCGAACTTTGAAACATTCTTAGTTTAGTTAAACTCTTAGTGGAAATTCGCTAATATCTCTCATTTATTCATATACAAGCTGATACTATCTGAGCTTCATATCTACGCGTGGATTTAGTAATTTAAAAATCCCATGAGAACACTTTGATTTTTCGGGATAAAAACTAGCATATTTCACTCTCCTGTGCCCTGTTTATCAAACATTACAAGTCTACAAGCTACAAGTTACAAGTTACAAGAACTTTTTTACAAACTCTTGTAAATTATGTTTATCAAATAATTTCACAAGACTTGTAGGATTTTACAAGACTTGTAGAACTTGTATTTTTAATTTATAACACTTTATTTTTGCTAAATTGCAAAATAATTTTTCAACCGTAATAAATGACGATAAAATAGAAATTACGGTACCATAACTAGTCAAGTTATTGTTAAAAATAATTTTATTTTTCAAATAATTTAATTTTGTGTTAAATAACCTATTTGTAAAACCTGTTGCTTCTTATTTTACTTACCTATCTACTTTTATTTATTCTATTTCGGTACACCAACAGAAAGTACCGACACAAAAAGTTTAAATTAAAAATATTACATTCTTTTTCATGAATTAAGGTTAGACTTAAAATTTGAAAAAAAGGATAGACTTTAAAAATTTTCGCTATTCGAATTACACTGCAAAAAATAGCGAAATCTGATTCGAAAGTTACAATTATTCTTCAAGTAAGTAATTCATGACAAAAAAGATATTTTATTTGGCGCATTTACTGATAAATTATCTAAAGACCAAAAAATAGCAGAGTGGAAAGAGATACTATTGCTATGTCAGTCGCTTGGACTTGTATCTGCCGAAAAAGATTATGCCAGCATACTCGTATGTACATGAGACACGTTTTGGTCAAATTTAAGAAGAGCAGCATTGATAAGTTTAATAAAATTACACCTTCGAATTATTTTATAGTTATTTTACCTATTTACTACTACTTACTAGGTACTAGATAATTTAATTATTCTTTTATACAATATCATACTTGCATACAACTTGTAAAATAAATTAAGAGTCAACGGAGGCTCTCCAACTTTTTCGTTACAAGTTACAAGCTAAAAGTTACAAAGGCATTTTTGATGAACAAAACCACAAATACAAGTGTGAAAAACACTTGTATTACAAGTGATATTACTCGTAGCTTGTAGTTTACAAGTGTAGTTTTGATAAACGCATTCTTGTAAAAATGCAAAAATTTACAAGAGAAACGCTTGTAATACAAGACTTGTAACGTTTGATAAACAGGGCACAGGTCTTCAACTATACCCATGCAAAAAATCACGACAATCCGTCGCTCCATTGAAAATGATTGAAAGACAAACCAACAAACTAACACACTCACATTTGTAATATGGGTAGTGATTATCTCATTGTTATCATATTTTTAGAAATAACAGAAGCAACAATAAAATAACAGAAACAACAAATAAATAAAATAACAGAAACAACGAAAAATAAAATATCAGAAACAACAAATAATAAAATAACAGAAACAACGAAAAATAAAATAACAGAAAACCATTAGAGAAATAAAGTAACGAAGTAAGTACTCAGAATATTATAATACTTAAAAAAATAAATATAAAATTACTATCGAACCGTAAATCGATACTAAGTAATATTATAAATGCAAAAGTGTGTATGTCTGTAATTGTATATTCTGTTAGCTCTTCACGGCCCATCCGTTTGACTGATTTTAACAAAATTTGGTACAGAGGTAGCTTGTATCCCAGGAAAGGTAGGCTGCTTTTGATCCCGGAAAATCAAAGAGGTGACACAAGTATTAAATAAATAATCATTTATTTAATACTTTAATTTAATTTACGTTGGTACAAAAAAAGATGGAAGTATACAATATAAACATTCGACTAAATTAATAGTGTGCAAATATTTTAAGAGAGAGATTAATGAAGTTATTAAACATTATCAAAAAATTAATTTATTGGCCTTATTACAGCATGCAATCAATAATGCTGACCGAAACATTAACATTAATTAATGGGACTTGACTACCCTTCGACCAAACGCTACGAATTCATGTGAAAACTCGTAAACACACTAAAATATCACCATCAAATGGAAATGGAGCAAATGAAAGCAGTATATTATACAATACAAACTTGCTAAATAACGTTAATATTGGAGACCCTCTTTACTAACACTGGCATTTCGACCGTTGGATTTTAGTTTCAACAATTAGTAGCCGTAATTTAAATTAACTGTGTGGATACAACGGCGCCTAATTTATAGCCTCCGATCATCGATATAAATGACAAGATATGCCCAAGCGAACAAAATTTTTCACGGTTTTGGAACCAAATAAATCAGCGCCACCTCTTAGATACTAATGAACGACCCGTTTGAAATCCAGACCTCACTGAGGTTGCATTGGTGCTAAATAAACATTTTAGGACCAATGAATCGGTGCCATTTTGCTTGTTCAATGGCCCTGTCCTTACGAAGTAATATATAAGTCAATGCCTCCGATAGTGTTTTCAGTGAAAACCGTGAAAAATTTTGTTCACTTGGACATATCTTGTCATTTATATCGATGTATTAAAATAAAATAATTACTGCGCCAAGATCAAAAGAACCGTAATTATGATAAGTTACAATGAATTTAAACAAAAAGAACTCAGTAAAAAAAGAACAATTAATTACTTGTTCGCCTGTTGCCAAAATATTAGCCTCTTTACAAAGATTTTGTACAATAATATTTTCTCTCGTATCTACTATGCCTAGTTGAATTATTGAACGTCCTACAGTTGATTACTAATAGAATAATAATTACACCTTTTAGGGTTCCGTACCCGAAGGGTGCCAGTGGGACCCTATTACTAAGACTCCGCTGTCCGTCCGGCCGTCTGCCAGTGGCCTCTATCTCGTGAACTGTAATAGGTAGAGAGTTGAAATTTTCACAGAATGTGTATTTCTGTTGCCGCTATAACAACAAATAATAAAAACTTCAAAAAGGTCACCATGAAAATTAAAAAAAATTCAAAAGAGTTATTTCTTGTACGATGGTACGGAATCCTTCGTGTGCGAGTCCGACTCGCACTTGACCGGTTTTTATTTTTATTGTAATTGTATTTTTCCTCCCTATGTATTCTTTAATAAAGCAAGTGAGATCCGTGAATTATTGCTTAAAACACACACAACTCCAAAAAATGGCACCGACTCAGTGGTGCTTTAGCACCAATGCAACCTCAGTGACGTCTGGATTTCAAACGGGTCGTTCATTAGTAGGTATCGAAGAGGTGGCGCTGATTTATTTGGTTCCAAAACCGTGAAAAATTTTGTTTGCTTGGGCATATCTTGTCATTTATATCGATGTCCACGACACAAGTATTTTTTTTAAAGCTTTATTTTTAGCCTGGGCGTCCGAAAAGTTAGATGTATAAAGGAGATAGATAGATGCAGAGCCTCAATAGCTCAACCGGTATAGGAGTGGACTGAAAACCGAAAGGTCGACGGTTCAAACCCCGCCCGTTGCACTATTGTCGTACCTACTCCTAGCACAAGCCTGACGCTTAATTGGATAGGAAAGGGGAACATTAGTCATAAAAAAAGCCTCAATAGCTCAACCGGTAAAGGAGTGGACTGAAAACCGAAAGGTCCGACGGTTCAAACCCCGCCCGTTGCACTATTTAATTATCGTACCTACTCCTAGCACAAGCCTGACGCTTAGTTGGAGAGGAAAGGGGAATATTAGTCAATTAACATGGCTAATATTCTTTAAAAAAAAAATGCCTAATATTCTTTTAAAAAAAAAAAAAATAAGGTACGAAGATAAATTCTTTAAGGACAACAACGTGGTGTTAGAGCATAATATCTTAGTAAGTACCTACCCACTACCCGAATACACAAACGGTACTCGGGTAACCCTTCTGGGGTAAAACCGCGTACCCGGGTCACGGTACTATAACTAGGTAGGTACTGGGTAGGTACACCTCATACCTTGTGGTTTGTTTGATGTTCACTGTGTTAGTGTACAAATATTACCAACTATACAAACTATACAAAAAAGCTGTGATAGCCTAGTAGTTAGGACGTCCGCCTTCTAATCGGAGGTCGGGGATTCGATCCCGGGCACGCACCTCTAACTTTTCGGAGTTATGTGCGTTTTAAATAAATAAATAAATAAATAAACGTTTATTTCAGACCATTCATAGATCCATAGATTGTTAGTATGTTAGTTACAGTTTTTCCTTAAATGGTAAGTTAGTATTGTTAGTTCAGTTTTAAGTAATTAAAATATCATTGCTTTAACGGTGAAGGAAAACATCGTGATGAAACCTGCATGCCTGAGAGCTCTCCAAAAAATGTTCTCAAAGGTGTGTGAAGTCTACCAATCCGCACATGGCTAGCGTGGTAGACTATGGCCAAAACCCTTCTCACTCTGAGAGGAGACCCGCGCTCTGTAGTGAGCCGGTGATGGGTTGATCATGATGATGATGATGATGATGATGATACAAACTACAATGGAAAGAGCTATGCTTGGAATTTCTCTATATGATCAAATCTGAAATGAAGAGGTCCATAGGAGAACCAGAGTACGCGACAAGTCGAGGTGGCAATCGGGGAGGGAACGCGCCGCACATTCGCACAGCCCCAGCGGGGCGTCCCCACGCCTCATACCCAAATTGCCATCTCACCCTGTCGCGAACTATAACTAAGATAGCTCAGCGGGTTGCGAAGCTGAATTGGCAACGGGCAGGTTACGTATTTCAAAAAAACCTATAGACGTTGGGGTCCCAAACTGCTGGATTAGCGACCTCGCGATAAAAAGCTCAGAATTAGAAGACCTCGTATTATGCCGGTTATTCAGGTTCTCCTACGAATCTCCTCATACCTGATTTGATCACGTAGAGAAACTCAACTCTCTCTGATGGAGGTACCAGTCTTTATTTCTCCCACAGTGCGCCCCAGACCCCAAGCTCTTACATTACATTTTGGCTTTGTATGAAATTTCAAATACCTTATAATGCTACAAGTAGAATACACCTCAATATATATTTTCAACAATTTGATATTTCGCCAATGTATTCAATAAATATTCGCCAAAACAATATTTGTTCAAACAATATTACTTATTAGTGTCAATATTATTCCATGCAATCACTCTTTTACATTTTCGACATTGTCCGAATTAACACAATTCAAATATTATAATATTATACTAGCTTATGCTCGCGACTTTGTCCGCGTGGACTACACAAATTTCAAACCCCTATTTCACGCCCTAAGGGGTTGAATTTTCAAAAATCCTTTCTTAGCGGATGCCTACGTCCGCGTCATAATAACTATCTGCATGCCAAATTTCAGCCCGATCAGTACAGTAGTTTGAGCTGTGCGTTGATAGATCAGTCTGTCAGTCACCTTTTCCTTTTATATATTTAAAGATAATTAAATAGGTTCAAAGAAAAGTTCTAGGCCGAACGTAACGTCGAAGTTTTCCCCCTATAGTCATATTTTCGGAATTAAGACAAATGGGAAATTGTTTATAAAGTGCCATAAAAACGCTTCCGACCTTTCTTCTTCGTTATGGCACTCTTATATTACGAGACGACCACAAAAGCCGTAAGGACCGAAAGAGGCG
Organism: Maniola hyperantus; assembly: GCF_902806685.2. Taxonomy (NCBI): domain Eukaryota; kingdom Metazoa; phylum Arthropoda; class Insecta; order Lepidoptera; family Nymphalidae; genus Maniola; species Maniola hyperantus. The sequence goes on along the minus strand of NC_048557.2, from coordinate 678,872 downwards.
CAAGATCCGGAAAAGCCGGAAGAACCGGGAGAGCGCAAGAGGCGCAAGATCCGTGAGAGCCGGAATAGCCGAAAGAGCCGGAAGAGCTGCAAGAGGCGCAAGATCCTTGAGAGTCAGAACAAGCGAAAGAGCCGGAAGAGCTGCAAGAGGCGCAAGATCTCTGAGAGCCAGAAAAACCGCAATAGCCGTGAAATGTTGTTGTTCTGAACTGAACAAAGCAATGGTCGTTATAAAGTTTCTTAAAAACGTTTCGCAAGCACATGTAAAAGTTTATTAGTTGAACACAAAATCTTTCACATTCTATAGCTTCGCATCTGCTGGGTTTCATCTTTAGTGTTCCGTACCCGAAGGGTGCCAACGGGACCCTATTACTAAGACTCTTCTGTCCGTAAATCTCTCCGTTCATCTGTCTGTTAGCAGGCTGTATCTCGTGAACCGTAATAGGTAGAAGGTTGAAAGTTGTGTATTCCTATTGCTAAAAACATATTATTTCTTGAATGATGGTAAGGAACCTTTCGTGTGCAAGTTTGACTCGCTCTTAACTGATTTTTATTTTAGCCTCGACTGCGACCTCACCTGATACACACACTACTTGACAATACAGTCTAAGATGGGGATCAGCTAGCCCGAAAGGTGGTATTGAAGTATACACTTCTTGCGGCTCTTACGGCCTTTTGCGGCTCTTTGCGGCTCTTGCGCCTCTTACGGCTGTTCGGCTTTTGAATCTTGCAATAGCTCTTGCTTCCCCGTTAATCTTTCAAAAGACGTTATAGGTTATAACTTCATGTAATGGCGACTGTTTTTATTTCCCGCCATATTTTATATTGGCTCGAGCGTTTCAGTGTTTCTGTTGTTTTATGTCTTGTCAAAAGAAAATTGGGTTCGTTTTGTGTCGTTTCAAGTTTAGACGGCGGTACAGCTAATTACAATATATTATGAGGGTTCAGTACCTAGATAAACTGCTGGACATAGGCCTTATGTAGAGACTTCCACACACTACGGTTTTGCGCCGCTAAAATCTATAACCTACGCAGCCAAAGAAGCAAGAAAAAGGTAGGGATGCAAATAAAACACGTTCCAATTTACGTTAAAACTGCATCGCATTAAGTTATACCTAATTGTATAATTAAAACGAGCAGGTATAACTATATCAACGCGCCACTCGCAATAACAGACTATAATGTAGCCGTAGCTCTCTACGCTGCCGCATGTTTCAATTAGCGCACCACCAATTACCCGCCCACTGGCTGTATGACCGCAGCCCACTTTTAGGTAGCGCCAACGGGGGGGGGGGGGGGGGAGATGACGACTGCTGCACGCAATCACCACTCGAGGACCTTACGACTGTAGCAGCCCAAGGTTCTCCATCAAAGGTGGTCTCCAACTCGCCGCCGTAAGCAGTTTCACCCTCAACACCTGAGTGTCTGGTTCCACGCACATAGAAACTGTGGAATCAACTCCCATCGGCGGTGTTCCCACTCGATTCCAACATGGGGTTATTCAAGTGGCAGACCAACAAATTCCTAAAAGGCCGGCAACGCATCGGCAGCTCTTTTGGTGCTGCAAATGTCCATGGGCGGCGGTAATCATTTAACATTAGGTGATCCTAGAGCCTGCTCGTTTACTCGCTATCTCTGTATAAAAAAAATTAAAAAAAGATTTGATCCGTCAAAGCAATTCCAAGCATAGCTCTTTCCATAACGCTGAGAGACATAAAGTTTGTGGACAAGACGTAATTATTATAAGGTATGTTTAATTCAAATAACAGCACGTTCCAATTTACGTTAAAACTATAACGCATTAAGTTATACTCGTTTTAATTATACGAATGCGAAATCAACGCTCCACTCACCAGACTATAATGTAGGTGTAGCTCTTTACGCAGCCGCATGTTTCAATTAGCGCGACCAATTACCCGCCCGCTAGCTGTTTGACCGCGGCTTTAAGGCAGGTTTATATTGTGTGACTGTCGACGGTCACAATCGCCAGCCAATGGCGTCACCTTGTTATATACACACGGACCGAGTTGTTTACATAATACATATATTTAGTCAGTCGTATATTTTTTTGTATGTAAAAGAAATTGGTAATAGTAAAAAAAAAAAGATAAGTAGTGGACAGGATGCACTTGTCTTTATAAGATATATCTACTAGTGACCTTTGGCTGTGTGCGAATTTGTAAAGGATAGCGAAGTGCATTAAGTTCTATACCCGTTTTAATTAGGTATACAAATGCGAAATCAACGCCTTACTTGCAATACCAGACTATAATGTCGCTGCAGCTCTTTACGCGGCCGCTTGTTTCAATTAGCGCGAAACAAAATCTAAAGAGTTTAGTAGCAATTTCACGTGAATTTTAATTACGAGAACAAATCTGCAAAATAGATAGCCACTCTATCCATTATATTCTTAGAGGGCCATACTATGTTAACTATTTAAGGTCTAAGGTCTTTTAGATTATTTTTTGGCTCTATTAGCTCTATCTTCTGATGAAAATCTAGCATCAGAAGTGGGATAATAGAGCCAGAAAATAATCTACAAGAGCCTAGACCTTAATTAGTTACCATTAAGCTTGGGCGTGATTATTGATCGAAGACAGAATAAAAGATTGTATAAGTAAAAAAACTATTTTATTCAGGGAAAATACCCTCATAATCAAAAGTTATCTTTACCATTTCTCATTAGTTATTTACTTTATCATTAAATAATTTATTATTCCTTTTAAGAAGAATCTACCACGTTCAACCAATTAAGTTAGTAGATAGTTTTAAATATATGAATGCGAAATCAACGCAATAGCAGATTATAATGCAGCTCTCTACGCGCCGCATGTTTCAATTAGCGCGACCAATTACCCGCCCGCCGGCTGTTTGACCGCGGCCTTAATGCTTATTGCAGCTGTATAATGAACAGAGCGAATATCTAAGTGGGAACATTTTAATGGCTGCTCCGGGTGTTTTTAATAGCTGAATCTCTTATTTACGTTTTTAATAGAACTGACTAACATCATCATCATCAGCCTGTGGACGGCCACTGTTGGACATAGGCCTTTCCTAAAGAGCGCCACCACACCCGGTCCTCAGCCTTCCTCATCCAACCAATTCCCGCCAGCCTCTTCATATCGTCGGTCCATCGTGCTGGAGGGCGTCCCACACTACGCTTGCGTAAACGCGGTCTCCACTCAAGAACTTTCCGGCTCCAACGGCCATCGCCTCTACGACAGGCATGACCTGCCCACTGCCACTTCAGCTTGCTAATAGTTTGGGCTATGTCAGTGACCTTGGTTCTCCTGCGGATCTCCTCATTTCGTATCTTATCCCTGCTTTATACAGCTGGACATACTTAGGCCTTCAAGAGTGCGTCACCGAACACCTCATTGGTTCTCCGCCTTCCTCATCCACCTTCTTCCCACTACCTTCTTCCAGGTCATCGATCCAACGGGCTAGTGGTCGTGCTACACTGCGCTTACCGGTAAGTGGTTTTCACTCCAGAACACGTCTGCCCATAGCCTGCCGATTGCCACTTCAGCTTGCTAATCCTTTTTTTTTAAATAGAGATAGCGAGCAAACGAGCAGGCAAGTCACCTGATGTTAAGTGATTACCGCCGCCCATAAACATTTGCAGCACCAGACGAACCGCCGCCGATGCGTTGCCGGCCTTTTAGGAATTTGTTGGTCCGCCCCTTGAATAACCCCATGTTGTAATCTAGTGGGAACACCGCCGATGGGAGTTGGTTCCACAGTTTGCATGTGCGTAGAAAGAAGAATCTGAGCGGATTTATCCCAGAGATACCCAACATAGTTTGTTATGTACGTAAATTGTATTATCTAATCTACAAACGGATAAACAGGAAATCTTACCCTATTCCGAGGTCAAGACACGTTCATCTAAATCCCGAAGAAAATACACAGAAACTCAAAGCAATACTGCGCTGTAAGGACTTTTGAACTAAGTAGTAGATGTTTACATTTAGAATAAGGTACTCGTACATTACGGGGACGTTAGCAGATAGTAAGGTCGTCGCTCGCCTGATCTGTACCCGTCCTAATCTTACCAATTCCGAGCTTAGTAAAATCACACTATCAGCCGTGTACTTACATTAAACGTGGCGTAAGTTACAAGCGATACGCGTTCACCAGAATATTTTTTCTTGCTGCTAACAATAAGGTAGATTTACAAGTTGATGTATATATGCTGTTTACATTAAGAACAAGGTACTTGTATAGTAAATATTCTTCCAACGCTGCGCATTCCTGTGCGAAGTCACCATTCTAGCACATTAGGACCCCAAAGTCTATCAGTTTTTCGAACTATGTGCCCTGCCCATTTTGACTTCATCTTCGCAACCTGTTGGACTATTTTTATGGATTTATATTTAAGTATTTATTTTCTCTGTTGTATTTAGATGTGACTTGATCCGCTAAAATTCCAACTTCTTTTGAGAAATTCCAAATGGATCTACAAATTACCTAAAAAATAAAATTGCGCGAAAAAGCAAGTGTGTGTTTGAAACTGAGTAACAATTACAATATCAACGTAATGGGTAACAACAGCTGGCCGCAACGAAAATCGGATGTAAGAACGTATTCTCAAAAATTCCACCGAGCAAAGTTGGGATGGAACAGAAAGAAAAAAGAGAAAACTGTTCAGGGAACAACGCCCGGACGGACGCTACGCGCGAGTATGCTACCCCAGCAACTCCGTCATCTGCAAAGTAAACTTAAGGCGAGTCACCGAGGCTAAGCGGAAAAAACTGGTTTGCTAGATCAAATGTTTTAGGTATTTACTATTAAATAATGGCCTTGCTAAAAATATACAATATACCTAAAGACATTGTCTAAAGAATGTGCTACTTTGATACACAATAGGAAGTACTTCACTCGATCAAATAAAATCTTGAAATAAGCCGAAATAAAAGTCTAAAACGAATTATTTAATACTAAAATTTCTGACTTGGCAAATAATTTTTATATGGAAATATTTGTCGTAAAGTACTACAGAGAACCTGCTAAATTTTGGTTTTCAACAGGACTTCTATAATTTATTAAATTCAAATTTAACGTTTGAAACACAGAATTTGAACGTTGCCAAGCAGTTTACTTCAAAGCCGCGTTGCCCGCCTCGGTGACTCGCCTTAAAAGCGAAGTGACACAAGCGCCGGAACAACAGGCGTCATATTACGTGGCACAATAAAAAAGAGGATCACATTAAACTACAATCAGAAAAAGCTTGTTAAATAAATAGGAACCGCTTATGTTTATGTCTTGGAGTACAGGCAAGGTCCTCGTTTCACGGCACGGAGTAGAAATTAATTAGAAGAGGTTGGCAAACTTGGCCGTAGCGTCGCTTATTGGGCTCTAAGCGAAAATATATGACAGGCAAAGCGCCGCAGGCGTCGCGCTCTCTGCCGTCAGTGCACACGGCGGCGCGGCGCCGACGTGTGTGTGTGTGTGTGTGTCATAGTTGTGTAACTTTGCCGAGAGCTTTATCCAACTGAATTTGTTTACCTGTGGCACTGGTGTAGTAGTTTTCTTTATCGACATTTTGCACGACAATTCAAAAACTATGATGCATAAAAATAAACAAAAATCTGTTTTAGAATGTACAAGTGAAGACCTTTTATATGATACCCCACATGATTATAGTTATCTTACTTCGAAAATTGAAAATACTAATTAAGTTTTAGTTATGAGACCACAATTTTTTTTGTGATGTAACCACAAATTCAAGGTTTTGAGATTTTTTGCTCGAATTTCTGCTATCAGACCTACCTACCTGTCAAATTTCACGATTCTAGGTCAACGGGAAGTACCCTGTAGATTTCTTGACAGACCGACAGACAGACATCCTATAAGGGTTCAGTTTTTCCCTTTTGAAGTTCGAAATCCTAAAAAGGAACGTATTTTCACGGACTCGGATCGGATGAGTGCGTAACCGCCGTAACGAGCGAAAAAATGTAGTTCCTCACGTGTATCAATCCGCTTTATATCTATTAAAGTCAGGTCATTCAACTTCATTATCTCAGTTCATTGAACTCGGTCGCAAAGTAATTTGAACTGCAAGTTTCTCCCTTACAGTGGCAGTACCTGATCTGCATACATATACAAGTAAGATGCCGCCGTCTGTCAGACAAGTCCGTAACGAGCGGTGCGTCAGCATCATTAGTTCATTACGTCCACGGTTGCGCCCTACGACACTGGGGAGGTAGCGGTTTTGGTGATAAGCGGAGCGGATTTCAATTTTTAGTGTTCCGTACCTCAAAAGGAAAAAAGGAACTCCTATAGGATCACTTCGTGGTCTGTCTGTCTGTTCGTCTTTCGTGGCTGTCAAGAAAACCTATAGGCCCAGGGTACTTCCCGTTGACCTAGAATCATGTAATTTGGCAGGTAGGTAGATCCTCTAGCACAAGTAATGGAATAATACCGAAAACTGTGTGGTTGCATCACAAAAAAAATGTGTTCATGAACAAATAATTAGTATTTATTTGCAACTTTCAAAGTAAGATTAATATACCAAGTGGGGTATCTTATGAAAGGGCTTTACCTGTACATTCCAAAACAGATTTTTATTTATTTTTATGTATAATACTTAGTTTTTGATTTATCGTGCAAAATGTCGAAAACATGTAGTACGGAGCTCTCGGTGCGCGAGTCTGACTCACTGTACTGTACTATACTCACTAATCAGTGCGGTTTGCAGTGTCGAGGTAGACAGACGTGTTTTGCAACTAAGTTCAATATTGACTGATAGAATCGCTATCAAGTAATCACCATGGCACTACCACAAAAAGTTAATGGAGCCTGTTCGGCTGAGATACGCCGCCCTAGCGCAAAACACCCACTCACCCTGACGCTACCGTTTCCACTCGCTTCACTACTAGCCACTTGATTTATTTGTAGATAAAGTGTATTCAATACGCCTATTTAACATAATATAGACTAGTATTATTCAATAAAGTGAAAAAATGAGTGAAATAAATGCACTATTTCAGCACATTCCCCTTCGCAACATGAATTCTTGCCTTCCCGGCATCCAAAAGGCAAGAACTCTGTAGAAATTAGTATTAATAGAGCTAAAGCGTAGAGGTGACATGTTCTCTGTGTGGCCAAACCTCTCAAAATTTTGATTAAAAATCCCAGATCTGTTAAAAACTACCCACATTTTAAACTCGAAGAGTGATTTGCGTTCAGTTGTCATTAGACTACCGAGGAAGACGGACATGTTTTCTAACTAACTTACATCACTGAGAGTTGAGTATTGAGCTAGTATGAATTGTGGGTGATTCCGTTCAAGATATTGAAGATGTTTTAGTTTACGATTTGTAAAATAAAATCGCTATCAAGTAATCACTATGAAACTAGCAGAAAAAGTTAATGGAGCCTGTTCGGCTGAGATACGCCGCCCCAGCGCAAAACACCCACTCACCCTGACGCTACCGTTTCCACTCGCTTCACTAGTAGCCACTTGATTTATTTGTAGCTAAAGTGTATTCAATGCGCCTATTTAGTCTACGTCCGTAGACCGGCTGTCTGCGGCGTTCAACTACACTGAATAGCAGAATTAGCACTTGGGTACATGTGGGCATTTTAAAAGCTTTCAATCAGTACCCTTATTATAATCAGTACCCTTATTATAAATGCGAAAGTGTGTTTGTTCGTTGGTTTGTTGGTTTGTCCTTTAATCACGTCGCAACGGTGCAACGGATTGACGTGGTTTTTGCATGAGCATTGATAAAGACCTGGAGAGTGACAAAGGCTACTTTTTATCCCGGAAAATCAAAGAGTTCCCACGGGATTTTTAAAAACCTTATTCCACGCGGACGAAGTCGTGGGCATCAGCTAGTTTCTAAATAATTTTAAATACGGGGTCCTTGAAAAAGGACCCCGTATTTAAAACGGGTAGGAGACCCGTGCTCTGTAGTGAGTGCCTCCTTTCAAAGTGAGAAGGGTTTTGGCCATAGTCTACCACGCTGGCCATGTGCGGATTGGTAGACTTCACACACCTTTGAGAACATTATGGAGAACTCTCAGGCATGCAAGTTTCCTCACGATGTTTTCCTTCACGATGTTTTTTAAATCAAGTGATATTTAATTAATTAAAACGCACATAACTCCGAAAAGTTAGAGGTGCGTGCCCGGGATCGAACCCCCGACCTCCGATTGGAAGGCGGATGTCCTAACCACTAGGCTACCACAGCTTATCATCGGGCATCTGCTAGTCTTAAATATATAAAAGGAAAAGGTGACTGATTGACTGATCTATCAACGCACAGCTCGAACTACTGGGCGGATCGGGCTGAAATTTAGCATGCAGAAAGCTTTTATGACGTAGGCATCTGCTAAGAAAGGATTTTTGATAATTGTTGCCCTAAGAGGGTGAAATAGGGGTTTGAAATTTGTGTAGTCCACGCTGACGAAGTCGCGAGCATAAGTTAGTCTTCTAAATATATAAAAGGAAAAGGTGACTGACTGACTGACTGACTGATTGACTGACTGACTGATCTATCAACGCACAGCTCAAACTACTGGACGGACCGGCCTGAAATTTGGCATGCATATAGCTATTATGACGTAGGCATCCGCTAAGAAAGGATTTTTGAAAATTCAACTCCTAAGGAGGTGAAATAGGGGTTTGAAATTTGTGTAGTCCACGCGGACGAAGTCGCAAGCATAAGCTAGTATAATATAAGTCTTGAATCTCAGAGCAAAAATATCAAACAAAAACTTGTTATCTATGAAAATATGTACCTAAATACCAGTTATTTAAAAATACTATAATTCTGCTTTTATAGAAAATATCAGTATATCTTTATAAAACTCTGGCTTGAAAAACATTAGATTTCTATAGGAAAATATTATCGGTTTTATTTTCGTTTCAGTGCTTTCATATTTTTCGTCTTTAATTTGTACATACCATAAGCACTTTCAGTAAAGATTTTTATCTATCAAGACTTTTAGTTAAAAGGACGTTAATCTGTCTTAAGTGACTTTTTCATTGGATTACAAAAAAGCCAAAAAGTGCTCTCAGAAAGATAATTGGTCAAATGGGTGTCGGAAAACGTACAAAAAAGGGCGTAGTGTTAGCTATCCTAAAAATTTTAGCGGTCATTTTGTAAACGGCAGTTAAATTTTTCAAAAACTGTCTAAAAACCTCACAGAGTTAAAAAAATATCTTAATATTTTTTATTTATTTTATTTATTTATATTTAAAAAATTTACATTAGTTTAGTTTTTACACCTAATAAAAATAATCTCAACTTATAAACTGAGTTTATTCCATCCATACAATGCTTAATAAACTTCAATCTTAGTTCTAAACTATTAACTTCTTTAAGACATAATTATAAATTCCAATATTTTCTGCTTCGAATCAATAGCCTCCGCTTTTCTTGCCGCCATTTTACATCTGCCCCTAATTCTTTTTTTAAATTCAACTCTAGGCAAAGCAATGCCGCTAACACACCTATCGGCACTTCGGGCACTGTTAACATTAGCATGTTGGTGACGCGACTTTGAACTTTTCACGCGCTCCGAAATAGCACAACGCGCCTAAAGAAATTTCACTTCAAAATACGCCTAGTGAAAATACGTTTTTAATCCAAACATGAATTTCACGGCATAGTAGCATGGTGCGCCCTTCTAGTGCAGCTTCAAAGAAGCTATTATGCAGCCTCGATGCCGCGCCGTCAGCGCTATGTCAATGACTATCATATGGAGCCAGGAAGTGGGAGACTTGTGAAATATTTATTGTATTAATGCACTAGCTTTTTCCCGCTACAGTTCCTAGGGAAGCACTGCAACCAGGTCCTACTAATCGAATACTTAGAGCTAGCGCGCACCACGGTGCGGTGCGTTTTAAAATCCGTAAATTTGAATTTAAATCTATTAAAATCCAGTGCGGAATTAATTCCGTAGTGCGCGCGCTTCTATGTAGTTCTATAGTTCACAGATTTTGGGGAAAAAACCTACAGACACTTACCGTGGTGCGTGCTAGCTCTTATGGTTGGATTGAGAATAAAACAATCTTTCAATGCTATGCTATGCTCCTATCAATGCTATGCTCCTAAAAAAAGCATATTATACAGTCGCAGACTATGTAAACGATAAAAAAGCTTGGATTTGACTCGCTCCAGCAATGCACGGGGCTGCAATGGCTTTTATAATACGGTATAATAACATTGTAAATTGAAAAATTAAAAAGAGCAACCGCCGAGTTTCTTGCTGGTTCTTCTCGGTAGGAAAGGCATTCCGAACCAGTGGTAAATTAAAACTACCTGACTATTCATAAGCACTTGTAAAAAGTTTACATGAATAAAAAAACATTCTATTCTATTCTATTCTATTCAATAATTATTGATGTAAAAATCGATTAGCAAACCGATGAGGGTGTACAATGAACCAGAAGCGTAATTTTGTTATAATCCACTGAAACAGATCAAATCAATATGCAGCATGCGATATGCGATATGCGATATGCGATAAATCACGATTCATCGATAACAGATGAGGGTAGATACTTCTAATACCGGATCTAAGACCAGTAGATATGGCTTAAGCTTGTGGTAAGTGGTTCCTTGTGTATTAGCCGTGTTAATGGCCCCACGGGCACTGTGGTGCGGCTCGGTCAGCGTTTCTTGAAGATGTTCCGATTAATGAGCTGTTGAATATACCTTAAGAGAGCGATCAGGCACGTTAACCTCCCTCAGCGAACAGACAATACTGCCCTGGGGAATATCAAGCAACTTTGTCTCAACATCTAGTCCAGGTGTATTTCTATTGCAGCTATAAAAGCAAATAATAAAAAAATCAAAATGGCCGCCATAAAAAAATTATAAGTGTTTTCACGTGTTAAGATGGTACGGCACCTTACATGTGCGAGTCCAACTCGCACTTGGCAGATTTTTTTAGATTCATTAATTTTATCAATAGCTGTCTAAACGCTGCCACAGTGTGTATCAAACCCAAGTGTTGCAAGCGAAAGTTTCCTATAAAATTACCATAATGACACTGAACAGTGGCCTGGGGATGAGGGAAATAATCTATCCCACCGCTAATACTGAATTAAGTATATTTCACTTTACTTGACTTAGTCAACACTTTACAGGTTTTTAGGATGAGTTAATCTTTGTTCAATAACTTGCTAGGATATTTTTAGGGTTCCGTACCTCAAAATATAAACATACCAGAAGTGAAGTAAAGAATATTAATCACGACGCGCAGAGCCTTATTGAGAGTTTTGCCTTTTAATATATCCTAACTGCAATATTAACTTAGGGCACAATAGATAATTTCTATTGCAGCCACACAATCAAAATGGCGACCTAAACACAAAGCATATAATAGTCGGTCGAGTCTCGATTCGGAACGAGACTAGCTTAAAAACCACCAAACACCCGCATTTATACAATCGACTCAAGATGGCTTCCCCGCATCAGATCACGTGACTTCCGTTTCAAATGGTGGCAACTACAAGTGCGACAACATTAGTAACTTCGCAACGCGTTGGGCTAAGTCGGTTACTCTGCTCATTTCTGATTCTGATTCTGATCACGTATAAAAACTCCAAGCGTAACTCTCTCCATTGCCTACTGAGTTACTTTAATACATTCAAAAGATACAAGTCAGTTCCCAGTTTAAGGAAACTTGCAATATTGCATTTTTGGCAGTAACAAGCCTGTAAGGCCACGTTTTTACGTTAACGAAAGTAAAAAACCGGCAAAGTGCGAATCAGACTCGCGCACTGAGGGTTCCGTAGTACAATCGTATTTTATCGACATTTTGCACGATAAATCAAAAACTATTATAAATAAAAATTAATAAAAATCTGTTTTAGAATGTACAAGTAAAGCATTATGATACCCCACTTGGTATAATAATCTTACTTTGAAAGTTGAAAATAGCAATATTTGTTCAAGACCACAATTTAATTTTTTTTGTGTGATGTAACCACAAATTCACGGTTTTTAGATTTTCCTCCGAATATCTGCTATCTACCTGCCAAATTTCATGATTCTAGGTCAACGGGAAGTACCCTGTAGGTTTCTTGACAGACCGACAGACAAACAGACAGAGAGACAGACAACAAAGTGATCCTATAAGGGTTCCGTTTTTCCTTTTGAGGTACGGAACCCTAAAAAACGTAATTAAAGACGTTAAAAGTCCCCCTTTCGTTTAATATTCGTGTCATTAGCTATAATATAGCGCGGGTAGGCATTCCAGTGTTGGAATTTGTGCCATATTTCAGCTTCCGTGAGGTCGTTCAGATTACCCTGGGTTTTAATTGATAATCTGAAGCGGGTATCAGCAAACTGACAATAAGCGATTTTACACGACATGAATGCCCAAAAACAGTGTAATGTTTTCAGAGTTCCCGCTACAACTTTGATTGACTTGATTTACGACACGCAGTTCCTGCCAGCATGTGTTTGAGAAGATAATTTTCTTCTTAATTAACCCGGGCGTAGAGCGTCGCGTTTAATTGGGCCATCGAAACGTGTGAGAAGTGTGATGAAACTAGGTACTGAGTTTTTGTTATTGTAGGAGCTTCCTCCTACAATAACAAATTTCTATCCTATCTAGTCGACTGCTATTGGCTCGTTACAGGCTATGACTTTTGACAAACAGTTCTGGAAAGGTTTTTTTTCTACTTTTCTCGACTGTTGTAAGCCCGCTACAGCCTATGACTTACGACAAACAGATCTGGAAGAGTTTCTATTCTATGCTACTCGAGTATTGTAAGCCCGCTATAGCTTATGATTTAAGACTCACAGTTCTGCCAGCCTGTGTTTGAGAAGATAATTTTCTTCTTAATTAACCCGGGCGTAGAGCGTCGCGTTTAATTGGGCCATCGAAACGTGTGAGAAGTGTGATGAAACTAGGTACTGAGTTTTTGTTATTGTAGGAGGAAGGGTTCATTAGAATACGGAGAAAACTTAGTTTCAGCAAGTCGGAGTTAGGAGGCGTTTCGTTACATCATTACCATGTGAAGTTAGGAAGGCTTCAAATCCTTTTTACTAATGATGTTATTAAGATATTTACAACTGATTCTGAGCACAACTAAATTTTAAAGTATTCTTCCTAATATAATATGAAAAGGACACTCACAGTTTGACAGTTTTAAGTTTAATTTATAGCTGTCAAACCTCGTGAGTTTAGCTGCCAGTCGCGAGCCTATTGTTTAAATTTGCAGCGTGCACTAAAATTTAGAGTCTTTAAATGTAACATTCATGTTCCGTCCTTTTATAGCAATATTGAAAAGAAAAGATGCAAATACTCTAAATTTAGTTTAGAGAAAGACAACAGAATCGGCGCCATTAGGTATCATCTATATCCATACTAATTTTAATAATATTATTAATGGAAAAGTATCTGTTTGTCTGTTACCTTACAAGAAACCACAAGGCTTAATTCGCCATAAGCCGCTAAAAAAATAATCTGTAGGTATGGTAAACATAATATTTGAATGTGTTTTAGATTTGTGTGGTGTTGTGTGTTGATTTGTGTGGTGTTGTGTGTTGATTTGTGTGGTGTGTGTTGATTTAGGTGAAGTGAAGTGACTTGGAGACCAGGTGACTTGGTGACTTGGAGTGATATAGATGCGGGATCGTCGACCGATAGGTGTTCACTACTAAGATCACTTGTAGGGACTTTCACACGTCACGGTCTTGCGCTGCCTGAATTCAGCGGCTCCCTGCGACTCGGTCTATGTCTGTCCACCTAGTGGAGGGTCTTCCAACGCTGTGCTTTCTGGTGCGAGGTCACCGGTCCAGCACCAGGGCTCGGGCAGTGTAAAAACTAGAGTGGAAATAAAAACTGCCATACCCCTTCCAGGTTAGCCCGCTATCATCTTAGACTGCATCATCACTTACCATCAGGTGAGATTGCAGTCAAGGGCTAACTTGTATCCGAATAAAAAAAAAATGGGTTTTTACGTAAGTCAACAAAAACATTTCTTTAAAACTTCTTGCGGCTTTTATCCGGTTATTTAATTGCAAAACTTTCAACGCGACTTTTCCCGCTCGGCTTCTTCCTTAATAATCCATGCGACATACACCCGGAAGTCGCACATACCAGAGCCCGGGGGCATTTGTGAATTACGTAGGCGTCGAGCGTTTTCAGGTTTGGATATACACAACGCGTGGCGATAGTACAGCAAGATTTCAAATTGCCTTAGCAGACCATGAACCGATCATTAGAATACCATGGTTAAAACAAGTGTAAATTAAAAATTCTCCTCGCCCTCTCCCGACAGAAAGAATATTAGCCATTTTTAATCATGACTAACATTCCCCTTTTCCCCTCCAACTAAGCGTAAAGCTTGTACTAGTAGTAGGTACGACAATAATAGTGCAAGGGGGGGGGGGGGGGGTTGAACCTTTTGGGGGGTGAAATCCGACCTTCCGGATATCAGTCCGCTCCTATAGCCCTGGAGTTATTGAGGCTTGTCAGATTTAAAACTAAGATTACTGTAATAGTGCATTGTAGAGATCGAGTCCATAAGTCAAGTGCGAGTACTTAATATAAATATCAATTTGAGTTTCTATTGTAAGTTATGTTTAACCAGGACTTTAGATTGAGTGCTTAAGGGCTGAACCATTTGCAACAGCAAAGTCCCCAAGCGCCAAAAACTTTTTGATGGGCAAAGAACCCTTCTCAGTTCTTTATCTCGTGCCCTATCAGATACCAGATAATACCTACAGGTCATAAGTGTCCAAGATGACCCATGATAGGCGAACTTTCGCTTGACAGAGATTTTGTAAATGACGGGATAACCTATCCCGGCTTCGCACGGGCGTTTTTACATACAGGGTGTAACCAAAACGCTGGCAAAAACTTAGCGTTATTGTTATACTACCTATACGCAATCCAATACCATTAACCATTTGCTTCATTTTGTAGTTTTAGTGATTTAGTATTTTTCGACCCCGTAATGTAATGCGTGCAAAACTCGGGTCAATACCCCACGTACGACGTGGCATTGTCTCCGATATGTATACTCCGATACAAAATATAGATATGTTTTTTTTTCTGGTGTTATCATAACAGAAATCATCAGTAGTATCACCTGTCTCCGTTTTTGTTAGCGTTCTGATTACACCCTGTATGTGACGTCCGTGCACGGACATGGCACAGCATAAAATGCTTCATATTCTAAAAATGTGCATGTGGTTTCCTCGGTGATGATACCACAAAAAAAACGCGAAAAAAACTATTAAAAAAACCTAAAACTTTGTAAAAGTTTACGATAAATTGCCAAATAAAACATCTGACTGATGCTTAAGGTCAACGAACGTTGCGAATGTAGCTCACTTGGAGTCAATGCCGCATCGTAGGCGCGCACTGACCCGAGTTTTGCACGCTATACATTGCAGGTTTGAAAATTCTAAATCACTAAAAGTACAAAACGAGGCAAATGGTTATTGGTATTGGATTGTGTTTAGGTAGTATAACAGTAACGCTAAGTTTTTGCTAGCGTTCTGGCTACACCCTGTGTAATATGCAAAAGAATTTCTAATGAAATTTTTCTATTGTAGGTAGGTAGTTACCAGTTATGAAAATATTTGTTTTCTCAGACCCTATTAAAACTCATCTGGAAAATTAAAATACCTACTTTAAATTTCATTTCCGCTGGCGCACCTACAGCTGCCTTTTAAGAGGCCACGTTTTCTCCAAATTAACCTTAAATTATAATTTGCTGCTGGGGGCCTCAGAAATCCGGTTCAAACATTAATTAAGCTCAAATTGTAAGTAATTTTAACGATTCTCTTTTATATCACAAACTCGAAATTTTAACACTCTTTTTTGAATACCTACTCAATTAAGAAGTAGATCATAAATTGGGTAATTTTAACTAAGTTAATATTTTACTGCAAACAAAATGTTACTATGTTTTTCGCTATCATGTTTTTTTGTTACCAAAAGACGAGCGACGGTGAATAAAAAACCGGCCAAGTGCGAGTCAGGCTAGTGCACCGAGGGTTCCGTACTACAGTCGTATTCTTTCGACATTTTGCACGATAAATCAAAAATTATGATGCCTAAAAATAAATAAAAATCTGTTTTAGAATGCACAAGTGAAGCCCTTTCATATGATACCCCACGTGATATAGTCATCTTACTTTGAAAATTGAATACACTAATTAATAATTCATAACCACAATTTTATTTTTTAGTAATAGGGTCGCGTTGGCACCCTACATCTACGGAACCCTAAAAATGCTTATGATATTTTAAAAAGAACAAGAAAAATACTAGTGAAACATAATTCGGCCAGAACAAAGCTTGTAAAATCCTTGTACAATGCCTACCAAAATTAAGTTAGAACATGAACAAAAACCTTTTTAAGGCACTTGTTCGAACGCCGATGATTAGCGAGAATCGGGTATTTGACTATATCAAAAATAAATTATTTCTCAGTGATTATTAAATAGACGATCTTTCAAAATAAGTAAAAGCCACGTGTGCGGGTGTGCGTGATACCTACATCTTGCACAGGTCACCGAATCTTGGCGAGTGTATTGACTGCCAACGAGCGAGCCAAAGAGCGAGCGAGTTTCTTCTTTGATAGCTTTTGTAGCTGCAACAAATTAGTGGTGAGAGAGTTCTCATGAACTGTTAATATATTTATCTCTATTATTGACATGAAATCATACGTCATGGCATTTTGAACCTGTGGTAAATTCTTTTGCAAATTCAAAAGCACTTGTAAAGGTTTCATCATCATCATCATCATCATTATCAATCAATAGACGTCCACCGCTAGACATAGGTCTCTTGCAGGGACTTCCACATGCCACAGTCCTGCGCTACTGCGCTGAATCCTGACTCGTTTGATTTCGGCTGTACACCTAGTGGAGATTATTCCAATGCTGTTCTTTTAATCGGTACCCTTATCAGTACCCTTATTATAAATGCAAAAGTGTGTTTGTTTGTTGGTTTGTCCTTCAATCACGTCGCAACGGAGCAACGGATTAACGTGATTTTTTGCAAAGGTATAGTCAAAAACCTGGAGAGTGACATAGGCTACTTTTATCCCGGAAAACCAAAGAGTTCCCGCGGGATTGTTAAAAACCTAAATCCACGCGGACGAAGTCGCGGGCGACAGCTAGTAATAAATAATTCTAATATTGGGACCCCAACGCCTAAGATGTAAAAGTTTATTTGATTTAAAAATGCTTCTATTCTATTCATTTATCGATTGACATTTCTTGATTAATAAAATAATCGATAGCTAATCGCTGCCCCGTCGCGGCGGTGGGACAAGTACCTTAACGTTTAATATTATCATAAATTATATTGTTTTATCTTGAAGAGACGAAATACTTTCTCGTTTAAGTTTATATTATCATCTAACGAGACATTTCTGAAGGGTCTCGTTTTTGTGGACTAATCAAATTTCTCAGCAAATAAAATCTGTAGGGTTTAGTTTCTTTGACTAAATCTTAAAAAGACTAAATCTACATTATTATCCATACTTCCATACTAATATTTATAAATGCAAAAGCCTGGCTGTCTGTCTGCTAGCCATTCAAGGCCTATCCGTTCAACTGATTTTGACGAAATTTGGTACAGAGATAGCATGCATCCCGTGGAAGGACATAGGCTACTTTTTATCCCGGAAAATCAAAGAGTTCCCATGGGATTTTTAACCTAACTCCATGCGTGGATTTAGGTTTTAAAAATCCCTTGGGAACCCATTTTCCGGGATAAAGGGTATAGCCATGCCAAAAATCACGTTAATGCGTCGCTCCGTTGCGACGTGATTGAAGGACAAACCAACAAACAAACCCACTTTCGCATTTATAATTAGGGTACTGATGACAAGATCAATAAGACAACAGTCAGAAAAAAAAAACTTATTTTCCCTTCTGTTGGTGTGAAGTTGAGTCAATATAGTGTGCGAAAGCCCTAATCCTTCGGGAACTGGGAAAAAGCGTTTTCCCACGCGGGGTTTCACCCTCAAATATTCACGAGGCGGTCTAGTTAGGTGCGTTCGCGGTGGATACTGAATGAAATTCGCACTTAAATAAAGATGGAATCAAGCTATTAAAATTTCACGCGGCGTTCTTGTGGTTGGTTACACAAATGTAAAATATTACCCCAATTTTTTTTAATACTTTTCGATTAATTATAGGTTTTACGCTTTTTATGAAAATGACTTTTAGCTGTCTTCCAAAAAAGTGAAAGGTTCTCAATTCGGTGCCTTTTTTTGAAAATATTTGAATTTTAAATAGAGAGCTGATATTGTTTATTGCTTTTATTTCAGTAAGATAGAGCCAATTAGTATTGTACTTAGTTTGATAGTTATGAAGGTACAAATGAACGCACGAGCAAACATTTATAATCCTTCCGCGGTCGAGTAATTAGTGAGTGAGAGCTTGGTTGCTATCAGTGAACGAAAAAGCATAGAAATCGAGTTCTGAAATCACAAATTCACGTGACACGTAATAAAAGTAAAAATGAAATGAAATTAAACACGTAATAAAAATGAAAATGAACTTTATTGTAGGTACACTAAATTGATGAATGAATAATGAATGAATATTTATTTACTACCCGAATATTTACATTTGACTAAAATGGAGTCCTGGTCCCTAAACTAATAATTAAAAATTGGGCACACGCAGTCTTATTACTCAGAAATGTACCTTTAAGCTTTAGCCACGTAACTTCTAGCGTAAATCACAATAGGCGTATTGGTTCATACTATGTGTCATGCGACACTTGCGCCTCTCGTAATTGGTGGACTCAAAGTGACAGTTACGGAATTACAACCGAATTTTAATACACCGTTCACCACGGTAATTTTTTTTTCTAGTTAGGCAGGACAGTCTTCCCTGGAGGCGCTGGGATGGTGCACACTGCTCACGTAAGCACTAGGAATCTTTCCCAGACGTTGTCAATAGGATAAGTTAGTGGTTAAGTTATGCTACTTTAAGTTTAGCTAGTAGTAAGTACTAACTAATTGAAAAATCCTATTACAATGTAAAGGATTATTTAAATGATAAGCAAGCTTGGGAATGAGTTGCTTAACGACTTTGTGATAGTTCTAATAAGTTTCAATAATTTTGTAAAGTGGTGATACTAAAAAGAATACCCGGCTGAGTTTGTTGTGGGCTCTTCTCAGACCTGGGCGCGTTTGGAACTTTCGTAGCTTTAGTTTTAAGTTTGCGTAATAATTATCACCACTATATCTTACAAATCTAACACCATACCAGACCATCAATAAGAGTAATTTATTATCTATTTTGAATAAATCATTTGACTTTGACTTTGACTTTGACTAACAAAGGATAAGAGATTGTTCTTCACTAACAATAATAATTGGTTATATAATATGCATGAAATAAAAGTCTATTTATTTATATTCATGCTGTTAAGCGTACGGAATACTTCTATGCTTCTATGTTTTATCGTTCGCTGGTTGCAATGTGTGTTTATGTAGGACGCGACACAGCGACTTGCGTAATGCAAGACAAACAAAGTGGGGCAAATTGGAAACTTCCACAGCATTTACCGCGCAAAGCCCGGGGTTTAGTTGCCGCGGAATTTAATTATACGTTGTTAGTGTTCTAATAAATTAATGTCTAGTGACTCAGATTCTTCTATGCATTTTTTATTCGTTGACAAGTTAGAGATGATGTAACCCATTCGTACGTCCTTAGTAACTAATGACTACGTAACATTGTAAAGGGCATATATTGTTAAAATTTAGGATTTTAAATAATTTTTTTTTGATGTAACTTATGATGCGTACAAAATGAGTTCTCACGCGCCAGTTTAACTTTATGTGTCAACGACGACCTCCCTGATGCAGTGGTAGTCATCATCATCATCAAATGATAGACGTCCACTGCTGGACATAGGTTTCTTGTAGGGACTTCCACACGCCACGGTCTTGCGCCGCCTGAATGCAGCGGCTCCCTGCGATTCGTCTGATGTCGTCCACCTAGTGGGGAGGTCTTCCAACGCTGCGTCTTCCGGTGCGAGGTCGCCATTCCAGCACATTCCACAGCGGTAGTCACTATGGTCTTATTAATAGTTGGTGCTGGGTTCGATTCCTGGCAGGAGTTTGGAATTTTATAATTTCTAAATTTCTGGTCTGGTCTGGTGGGAAGCTTCGGCCGTGGCTAGTTACCACCCTAATAGGGTCCCGTAGGCATCCTTCGGGTACGAAACCCTAGCAAAGTGAGAGCTATGTTTATTTTCTGTTATTATGTTCTAATACTATATTCTTATAGGTAATTATCGTTAATTTGATTAGGTTTTCTGGAAAAATGTTGTAGACTAACGAATATACTTTACAGAACGCAAGATAAGCGAATTGTAAGGAAAAATGTCAGAGTTCAGTCACCTCTAGGAGTCTACGTAGACACCACACGAGTAGATATATAGACCAGAGGGGAAGCTTCATACTAGCGGCTAGCTGTAGGTTCACTCACTCATAGCGCAGCTCACGCACACCACGATGTGTCACGGACGCTCCGTTTGCCGCCGTTTGCCATCGAACTGGGCGCAAACGGAGCCTCCGTGACACGTCGTGGTGTGCGTGAGCTAGTGTGAAGCTTACCCTCTGGTCTATAATATCTACTCGTGTGGTAGACACGGTGGAAAATAGCTGAGTACAGAATTAAGTCGGCGACTAAACGAGCCCCGAGTGTAATATGGTTCCGCCGTGAAAATGTGTGACAGATGGAGTTGCAAAAATAAATTAATTATGTAGGTACTTTTTCCAGACATTTTGCAGAGATTCGCATAATTAAAATAAAATTTGCTTTGAAGTATCAAAGAGAGCAAGACATTATTTAACTACCTAGGTAGAAACCTCGAATAATAACGATTTTATTTTTTAATTTTCTCAAATAAGATCCGCGATTACGCTAATTTTTGTAAATCATGTATGTAAAGTTGAAGTCAAATTATTTATTCAGAAATCAGAACAGGTAACGCTTACGCTGTATTAATAATTAGTCCGTTACGTTAATTTTTTTAACTTATGCAAGTTGTAAGAATATACGACAAACTACTTAAAAAAGTTTTTATATTAGTTTTGTCGTAAGCTGTCGTACGTTCGCGACAGGTCGACAATAGGGGTGGAGATGCCCCGCACACCCGCACAGTCCGGTGCAGGATAACGCGGATGACGTGCGGATATGCGGGGCGTGCCCCCGCCTCATACCCGAATGCCATCTTGACCTGTCGCGTGAGTAAAACTTTCAGGTGTAATCGCGGCCTTACTAATATAACTAACCTTGAAACTTGTAATAAAACGTTGAGGCTTCGACCGTGACAGGTGTCAAATGTTCCCATATAGGTAGCCTATGAATCGCCTATTTTTTATTATTATTTCACGTCACCCATAGTTTAATATTTGTCATCGTCGATTCAGGATCAAACTGAGAGTTCAATCACTCTAGTTCACTCTGCTTCAGTCGAAGGCCAGATTCAAAGAAATAAAATCGACATAATTTATCCGTCTCCGCAAAATGTAATTTCAAGACGTACGGAAAAACAAAATGAGGTAAATCGGAAACAGTCACGGGGACCCGCAGGGTGCGTTTACCTTAGCCACTGTTTAGCAATCATACAGTAGGGCGATTGTCTAAAACCTGCATCAATCATTATTACAATCTCAATTGAACTGATTGGCTGAATTTGTGCGATTCTTGTTGCAACAATGCATTGTGGCCAATAGTGAGCGAGCATTAACCAATCAGAGATGATTGCGATCGTGACATTGTAGCTGTCAAACAACCGCGGTAGGGCCACAGATGATAATGTTGCACTACTTTACACCCCTTCCACTTTCTTTAATTTTTATTATATCCTGGAAGAAGCGCCGGAACTAGCTCTTAGTTTTAAGATGTGATGTGTAGCACAGTAAATAAACGTCTTTTCTTTCTTTCTTTCTTTCTTTCTCTACTTGCTGATGCCCACGACTTCGTAAGTGTGGATTTAGGATTTTAAAAATCCCTAGCGAACTCTTCGATTTTTCGGGATAAAAAGTAGCCTAAGTATGTCACTCTCCATCAGGTCTTTAACTATAGCCATGCAAAAATCACGTAGATCCGTTGCTCCGTTTCGTCGTGACTGAAGGGCATGCACCCGTTATCGACAGTAAAATATGTCATTAAACCACGAAATAAGCTTGATTTTACCCTCGCCGCCTGGATGTCTGGAACACTTTAACCACCCGTTGTGCCAAATCCTTTTTTCCACGCATATGCAAACTGTGGAATCAACTCCCTTCGGCGGCGTTCCCATTAGATTACAACATGGGGTTATTCAAGGGGCGGATCAACAAATTCCTGAAAGGCCGGCAACGCCTTGGTACTAGAAATGTTCATGAGCGGCAGTAATCACTTAACATCAGGTAACCCGCCTGCTCGTTAGCTCGCCATTTTAATTAAAAAAAACCGGCCAAGTGCGAGTCAGGCTCGCGCAATGAGGGTTCCGTACTACAGTCGTATTTTTACGACATTTTGCACAATAATTCAAAAACTATGATGTATAAAAATAAATAAAAATCGGTTTTAGAATGTACAGGTGAAGACCTTTCATATGATACCCCACTTGATATAGTCACTCACTTCGAAAGTTGAAAATACTAATTATTAGTTCATGACCACAATTTAATTTTTTTGTGTGATCTAACCCTAAATTCACGGTTTTCAGATTTTTCCCCAAATATCAGCTATAAGATCTACCTACCTGCAAAGTTTCATGATTCTAGGTCAACGGGAAGTACCCTGTAGGTTTCTTGACAGACAGACAACAAAGTGATCCTATAAGGATTCCGTTTTTCCTTTTGAGATACGGAACCCTAAAAAAGGTTATTGAATAGCCCAAGATTGAACAACTGTCAGATTACTAAACTGTGTACATAATACCGCGAAATTATCCCCGGGGGCCGCCGCGGAATAAGGCGAATACTATATTTGCATTGAAACTAAATTATGGCTCGGATTAGATGAGGTCGGTATTATTTTTCCGTGAAAGTTAATATGCCGAGGTGAAATACGATTAAGGCTGTATAATGAAAATGTTTGTTTAAGTTTCCTTGTTTATTTACGTCTTTGTGATTAATATCCTCGGGTTCGAGTACCTTGTGCAAAAGAGAGCAAAAAATTAAGGAAGGAAATAATTATTTTTTGCTATAACGGCAATAGACACAATTTGTGAAAATTTCAACAAAAAACTTAAATACAAAAACGAAAAAAAATGTGTGAATTTGCAATTATTCAAAACACGATACGCGTACTCTACCGACAGTTTTGTCAACGGTACTGGTTGCTCGACACTTCAGTCTAGTGCTGTTACTAAAATGGCGGCCATGCTTATTAACAATTTGCGGGACTTATACCCGTTATCTACATTAAAATATCATCATCATCATCATCATCATCAGCCTGTGGACTCCACTGTTGGACATAGGCCTTCCCTAAAGAGCACCACTACACCCGGTCCTCAGCCTTCCTCATCCAGCCACTTCCCGCCAGCCTCTTTATATCGTCGGTCCATCGTGCTGGAGGGCATCCCACACTACGCTTGCGTAAACGCGGTCTCCACTCAAGGACTTTCCGGCTCCAACGGCCATCGCCTCTACGACAGGCATGACCTGCCCACTGCCACTTCAGCTTGCTAATAGTTTGTGCTATGTCAGTGACCTTGGTTCTCCTGCGGATCTCCTCATTTCGGATCTTATCCCTCAAGGAAAACTCCTAACATAGCCCTCTCCATAGCTCGCTGAGCGACTTTGAATTTGTAAACAAGGCCGTTTGTCAGTGTCCATTAAAATATGGGTTAAATTTAATAATTGTAATGCTTCCTAGCTATCACCGCCACATACCACCACATGCCGCCACAGACAAAAATATCACCCAAAGACTGAGAACATCGCGCAAACTTTCCAAATAAGGAAGTTTAAACAATGTCCTTAAGCCATCGTGAATCAGCGGAGGCATAGACTGAGCAAAGTTTGCGTATCTACGAGTAGCTACAAGATGCTGTGAATGTCTGCGCTTAACGCAAACCTACTCGGAAAGTTTGCGCGCCTTTCCACTCTTTAGTGGGGAAATAAACCTCCGACTTTGTCTCCATTATAACTTGGCGGTACGACTTTGGTTTTGTTTTTTATTGACATAATCGAATTTGACTACAATTAGACTTGACTCACTTACTTTAACGTTGAAGGAAAACGTCATGAGGAAACCTGCATGCCTGAGAGTTCTCTATGATGTTCTCAAACGTGTGCGAAGTCTGCCAAGTCCATCGTGAATCAGCGCAGGTATAGACTGAACAAAGTTTGCGTATCTAGCTACAAGATGCTGGGAATGTCTGCGCTTAACGTAAACTTAGTCGGAAAGTTTGCGCGCCTTTCCACTCTTTAGTGGAAATAAACCTTTTACCAGAAATCCTTTAAAGTAAATATTCCTGAAATGGTTTCAGGAATTGAAATCTTTTGCTGCTAAGTGAAATACAACCCATATTATAAATGTGAAAGTGTGTCTGTTTGTTGTTTTATTGGTTTGTTCTTCAATCACGTCGCAATAGAGCAACGGATCGACGTGATTTTTTGCATGGGTATAGTTGAAGACCTGGAGAGTGACATAGGCTACTTTTTATCCCGGGAAATCAAATAGTTCCCACGGGATTTTTAAAGTCTCAATCCACACGTACGAAGTCGCGGGCATTAGCTAGTACTAGATAAAGACAATCCTACAGGATTTCGGTGTATAATGGGAACGTATAATCATCTGGAGTGAACAGTAGATGTTTTCGCAAGTGGCGCTGCGATCGCAATCCGACGATTATGGACTCAATGCGGATTATAGCGGCTACAGACGACGCGCAAACCAAAATAACTATCATAATATTAACTAAACTAAGTTATTTACATTTTAGTGCTCGACTTTAAGCCTACATTGCTACATTCCCGCTAGCACCTAACTATGGAAAGGTTTTCTTATCAATATTTGTTCCTTAATTTCAATTAATAATCATCAAGAATCAACTTTTTTGTAGGCAAGCGATGTGCAAGAAAAACAATTGTACACGATTTCGATGTATAATGGAACGTATGATCATCTGGAGTGAATAGTAAATGTTTTCGCAAGTGGCGCTGCGGTCGCAATCCGACAATTATGGACTCAATGCGGATTATAGTGACGGATATAGTTATACAATGACGACGCGCAAACCAAAATAACTATAATAATATTAAACTAAGTTATTCACATTTCAGTGTTAGGACTTGACGCCTTCCTACATTATCCAACTATGAACAAGTTTTAGTAGATCGCTAGTAGGTACATTTTAATTAGCAAAGATAAGTATGACGGCAGAGCCGTCTTTAGTTGTAAACAGATTGCTCATTGAACATTACGTAATCGTCACCACCGTCATTGTGAGACTTTAAAAGCGGATGCGCAGTGTGTCACTATTATTATTCGTGTGACTCTTGCCGAGGGCACTTCTCAGTAGACACTATGTGTGTCGTACTGTGTTATTGTTATTGTTGTTGTTACCTTTGTGGTTTCTGTTGTTAAAGGCTACAGTACTAGGAGGTGGTGTGCTAGGTTAGCTGGTTGGTCTGGGACCGGTATGGGGATGGAGGAGCCGGTCTAGGTAGGGACTTATTTAGGGTTGTCTAGTCTCATAGTAGACGACTAATCATGACTCATAATTAGTGAGGGTTGCTATAGGTATAGTTGAGGGTAGTCTGTGAATTGTGATATCTCTCGTAGTAGTGCAAGAATAATGTTAGTGCGCCCACGAAGGCTCGGTTAATCTAATAGGTTGTAATCCTGACTTATCCGTCTTAATAATTATCATCATTATCTTTTTCGAAAGGCTTTTCAGTCTTTCCTACAAGTATATAAAATTTCAGAGGGACAAAGAAGATTTTAAAATGTGAAGACAAAGTACGTTTGCTTAGCAACACAGACTACATAGATATTTGCACGGGGTTCACACATCTCACACCTAAATGAGCGTGCTTCATAAAATGGCGGCCCGTTTATTTATTTCTAAACTAGATGATGCCCACGACTTCGTCCGCGTGTATTTAGGGTTTTAAAAAACCCATTGAAACTCTGATTTTCCAGGATAAAAAGTATGTCCTTCCCCAGGGTTTAAAATCGGTTAAACAGTGAAAGGCTAGCAGACAGACACACTTTATCATTTATAAAATTAGTATGGATAAATTAAGGTTAAATAAGCATTCTTGTCAAATTTGACAGCTATTAAATAAATAGATTTTGATTTGACGTATTGCTTAACCAAGATGGCCGCTATACGCTGTTAAAGTTCTTCTGTTCACTCACCGATTCAGCAGAACCAATCTTGGTCGTCATTCGTTAATACCTAGGTTTTGTAATACATACAAGGAATTTTTAGTCAAGGACAAGGACTTTGATCTGTTTTGTGATAAATTACCCAAATTTAAATTCAAGCTAATTAAATCACTTGATTCCTCAGTAGGATAATTATTATGTCAGGCCCTAGTTGTTAGCATATTGTATATATTACATAATTTAACTTAAGTATTGATTTAATTAAAATATTCATTTTGCATTTTATAGCTTAGGTATATTTTTCATGTTTAGGTTAGGTTATTTTAATGTACCACTTGTTTTATTTAATTCTCGTTGTAACGGTCCGTAATTAGAGTTACACGGGACCTGTAAAACTCGATAACATTTTGTATAATTTTGAGTGTGTAATTCTGTGGGCTCTTCTTGGACAAATAAAATAAATAAAAAATAAAAGTTCGAGCGTCCCAAACTCCCAATTGAAAAAGCCTTGTCAGCTTAAAATGCAAGGTTTGCACTTAGATAGAATAGAACGGGGCATTTTGTAGAGTCATGGCTCATGAGTTTATGGACTTCAGCCCGGATTATAATGGTTGCATTTCAACATCCGACTGTGACTTGGAGATAAATTTCATCCCCATTTTGTAATCTTACGACGGTATTAGATGGTAGGAAGGGCGGGCTAAGACGGCCTTAGTTGAAATATTATATTATCAACACAATAGGTTTATTAGATACTTCATATACCCTAAAAACGGAGCTTTTAATCTTTGGCACGTACTAATTTAAAAGACATCAATAAAAGATGGCGGCCTTAAAACGGCTGTTTTACTTGGCTGCCATTTTACAGAAGTTTTACTTCAAAAGAGACCCTGTAATTGGCTTAAAGCTAATAAAAATTAATAATTCATTAGAGTTATAATTACTTACTTATTAGAAAATGTGGTCCTCAAATTGTTCAAGCAGGAACCAAATTAAAATTTAATTTAACACAAGGACTAAGTTAAATATAATGAAAGCAAATTAGGTAGGACCCTGGGTAAAAATGAATCGCTAAATGTGTTGCTGATCGCAAATCTCGAGAACAGCTGAACCGATTTCGCTTATTCTTTTTTTATAATATTCCTTGAAGCACGAGGATGTTACGGAGAGAAAAATTTTAAAAATTTGAATCGACTGTTAAGCGGTATGAAGTTCGCCGGGGCAGCTAGTATTTAAGTAAAAATATACCATCAGCTCGAAACTTCAGTCTAGTACTGACGTCCCTAAAATGGCGGCCACGCGCATTAGATATTTGCGAGACTTATAATAAAATACTATAACCAAAAAAGAAATCTGACACAAATCGGAGGGCTGCTTATGAATTAAACTAAAACGAAAAATTTCACACAGGGAAAATTGAGGCCAAAGGTAGTGCTTAATAATATTAGGAGGTTTGAATAAAACAGTGAGCGTGGATTTATGCGATATTAGTGTGGGATCGACCGTGATATCGGCATGGATTCGTATGGAATACGAGAATTCCAGCACACGAATATTCCAGAATCCAGATACATTGGAATTCGGAATTACACAAAGCAGTGTCACGGGCGCGGCGTTATGGAATTTCGGGAAATATAGCCTGATAGTGGAGAAAATAGCTTTATGTTTAGTATGGATCTGCTTGACCACCTCCCTGGCGCAGTGGTAAGCGCTGTGGCCTTATTAGTGGGAGATCCCGGGTTCGATTCCTGGCGGGGATTTGGAATTTTATAATTTCTAAATTTCTGGTCTGGTCTGGTGAAAGGCTTCAGTCGTGGCTAGTTACCAGTCTACCGGCAAAGCCGTGCCGCAAAGCGATTTGGCGTTCCGGTACGATGCCGTGTAGAAACCAAATGGACATGGTTTTATTAAAAAACTGCCATACCCCTTCCAGGTTAGTCCGCTTCCATCTTAGACTGCATCGTCACTTAGCACTGAACCCTCGTTACGCGAGCCTGACTCGCACTTGGCCGATTTTTTTATTAGGTTTTTTAAGCTAATAAATATGTAATCAAATGATTATAATTAGTAGCATAATGAATAACTAATTCAGTATGCCCACGCGACTGAAAGAATTTCTGCCCTGAGCTGAGCGAAGGTCAGACAACAGGTGCTTTATTATTAACGGCCTGACAAAAACCAGTTAATTTGTAGCCCTACCTCCGTCAGGGGACAATGGCCATACTCTACAATAAGAAGAATAATAAGCGTTTTAATTTGTAATTTTTTTTGGAAAAATTGATCATTATCATCATCATCATAAGCCGATAGACGTCAACTGTTCGAAAGTTCTTCAAGCACTGAGGAATTTTGGATGCGAAGACACCTCGAAGCTTCTGTGCGCGAGTCCCACTGGCACTTTACTGGTTCGTTAAGTTTCATCTATGAAAGTTGGTATTTAAGCTTGAAGAAATTCGTTTTTAAAATGAAGAAATACGTATTTAATTTTGAGAGCATTTAATATAGAGTGTAAAAGTTTCTATGACATTTTTCACATTATGTCAATGAAAAAAGTAGGTGTTTCAGGATTTTTGGAAATTACATCCCCTCACAGAAATTTAAAACCCCGCTCGATTGAAACCTTGGATTTTGCAGTGAAAATCTCGACTTTTAATTTTTACGTTATATCTTGTTTAATTTTCCAGCCGTCATTTAAAATTGGAGCTAATTTATTAGGTGTTTAAACAAGTCAGGATTTTGGGAGGTGAAATTTTGACCTAGATTTTGGTTTATTCTTTACATTTTAGACTTTGCTTTACAAAATGAAGTAAGGTAAATTCCAGCATGCTCTACAGAACTCTATTATTTTAGTATTTCTAGCAGTTTTGCTTAATTTTAATACATTTGTGCTTACTTTTTAGTTGGTACTAGCTTATGCTCGCGACTTCGTCCGCGTGGACTACGTAAATTTCAAACCCCTATTTCACCCCTTTAGGGGTTGAATTTTCAAAAATCCTTTCGTAGCGGACGTCTACGGCATAATAGCTATCTGCATGCTAAATTTCAGCCCAATCCGTCCAGTAGTTTGAACTGTGCGTTGATGGATAAGTCAGTTCAGTCACCTTTTCATCAGTACCCATATTATAAATGCGAAAGTGTGTTTGTTTGTTGATTTATTGGTTTGTTGGTTTGTCCTTCAATCACCTCGTAACGAAGCAACGCATAGACGTGATTTTTTACATGGGTAGGTATAGTAAAAGACCTGGAGAGTGACATAGGCTACCTTTTATCCCGGGAAATCAAAGAGTTCCCACGGGATTTTTCAAGCGTACGAACTACGAAATCGCGGGCATCAGCTAGTTTTATATATGTATAGAAAATACTTGGTAGATATTCATAAGGCTATAAAAGAATGAAGTCGGTACATCAGTCAAGATAGGTCCGGCGCCCCGTGGGGTCACTCGCAAACAACATAAGTCCATGGCCATCCATCACCGTCAGTGGCAGAGATTGAAGGGGACATGCTGGTACTACACACTGCATTGAAGAATGGTGAGCTTTGATAAAAACCGGTTATGTGTGAGTCGGATTCGTAGACGAAGGGTTCCGTACCTTCGTATAAGAAATTTCCCTTTACTTGTGCTTTGCCAAATTTCATGATTCTAGGTCAACGGGAAGTACCCTATTGGTTTTGATTCCCCCGAATTGATAGACACGGCAGACAGATAGACAACGAAGGCAGTCTATAAGGGTTCCTTTTTTCCTTTTGAGATACGGAACCCTAAAAACCATGTTAGCCTAGTGGTTAAGACTACGGCCTCCTATTCGGACGGTCCAGGTTCTGATCCAACCTCTAACTTCTTGGAGTCATGTGCGGCTTAGGTATTTAAATATCACTTGCTTTAACGGTGAACGAGAGTTGAGTGAAGTGTGTGAAGTCTGCCGATCGGTATTATACCAGCTAGAGTAGTGAATTATGACTTAACACCTTCTAATTCGAAGAGGAAACCCATGCTCAGTCACTACTGAAATCTTGAAAGTTATATCTTTTATCCCCTATCTTTAAAAGGATATTGGGGCCAATTCTCTGGTACACAATCTCTAAACTAAACTAAAACGACAAGTCTAAATCTATTGCTATCCCTTTCATAATGTTGCTTGCGGAAAAGGATAGCACAAGATTTAGACCTGTTAATTTAGTTTAGTTTAGAGATTGTGTACTAGAGAATCGGCCCCAATGGCACCGATTCTAAGCACAACCTAATTTTAGTGTATTCGCACCCTCTTCTTACTATTGTAATATGAAAAGGACAGAAGCAGTTTGACATTTCTAAATTTAATTTTTAGATGGTAAAACCCGTGATTTTAGCACGCACTCGCGAACCTACTGTTTAAATTTGTATTGTGCACTAAAATTTAGAGTCTTTAAATGTGAAAGTCATATTCCGTTCCTTTTTTAGCATTAGTAAAAAGAAAAGGATGCAGATACTCTAAATTTAGTTAAGAGAGAGACTAGAGAATCGGGGCCAATATTTGTGAAAATTCGTATTTTAGGCTTTTGGACAACAATTCATGATTTTTGAAAATTCCACCTGCCCACTAATTTTCATAATTTTGTTTTGTTATCTATAATATAAAAATGAATCACCAAATGTGTTGGTCATCGCAAATCTCGAGAACAGCTGAACCGATTTCGCTAATTCGTTTTTTATAATATTCCTTAAAGTACGAGGATGGTTCTTACGGAGAGAAAAGTTTAATTCAACCTCCCCCTCAATTTGCTAAACTCCACCCGAGCGAAGCCGGGGCGGTTCAGCTAGTATAATATAAATAAAGCTTGATTTTTGGTAATTTTGTTAACCAACGTGCGCGACCGTGTGTTAAGAGAGTTAGCTGCCCGTGGCATTTGTGGCTTTGCACGTGATGAATCTAGGCAAATGTCCGCTATTGTCCGCTCGGATTTACAACAATACGACGACCCTGCTTAGTTTATTTGATGTACTGTTTGTTTGTACGACCACATTGTCCTTTGAGGCTGACGAGGTAATTCTTTCATGTAGAAAACTGTTCTAAAAACATTCACTGTAGAATAATAGGCAGTTAAAGGCAATATAAATGATGAAGTGAGGGACATTTCACCTTTGTCTCACATACACGTGATGAATCTAGGCGAATGTCCGCTATTGTCCGCTCGGATTTACAACAACACGTCCGACCCTGCTTAGTTTATTTGACGTACTGTTTGTTTGTACGACCACATTGTCCTTTGAGGCTGACGAGGTAATTCTTTCATGTAGAAAACTGATCTAAAAACATTCACTGTAGAATAATAGGCAGTTAAAGGCAATAAAAATGATGAAGTGAGGGACATTTCACCTTTCTCTCATATACACATGATGGATCTAGGCAAATGTCCGCTACTGTCTGCTCGGATTTACAACAACACGTCCGACCCTGCTTAGTTTATTTAACGTAATGTTTGTTTGTACGACCACATTGTCCTTTGAGACTGACGAGGTAATTCTTTTGCCATACTGTTCTCAAAACATTCACTATATGGTATAGGCAGTTACAGGCATCAAAAATTATGGAGTAAATGACCTTTCACCTTTCTTGCACATACACATTATGGATCTAGACAAACGTCCGCTATTGTCCGCTCGGATTTACCACAATACGTCGACCCTGCTTAGTTTATTCGACGTACCTACTGTTTGTTTGTACGACCACATTGTCCTTTGAGGATGACGAGTTATTCTTTTGGTCATGTAGAAAACTGTTCTAGAAACATTCACTGTATGTAGGCAATAAAACCAATACAAATCATGAAGTGAGAGACCTTTCACCTTTGTCTCACATACACGTGATGAATCTAGGCGAATGTCCGCTATTGTCCGCTCGGATTTACAACAACACGTCCGACCTTGCTTAGTTTATTTGACGTACTGTTAGTTTGTACGACCACATTGTGCTTTGAGGCTGACGAGGCTATTTTTTTGGCGTATAAACGCCATGTTAAAACCTACCTATGTTAAAACAGTACCAGCAAGAAACTCAGCGGTTTCTCTTTTGAAATGAAATAGACAGAGATCCCGCGAGGGCCAGACCTTCGTTATTTTATAAAAGCTGAAAGTTTCTCTGTGTATTGCCCACAACATAGGGAGGAACGATCTGCGACTATGAATTTTGGATCATAGTGGCTTTGGCAGATAACAGGTGTAAAAAATCTTATAATCTCAAATTATAAAATGTAATTTTTTTATATTTTCTTTGGATTAGTATTAGAACGCACGTCATGAATTGCCAGTGCCAGACACATATTATGACGTGGCAACCCCCTGCCAGACAGCCTTAAACTTTAACAATTTATCAAACTATTTCAGGTCTGGCCCTCGTTGGCTCTTATTCCAAAATCTAAATATATAAAAGGAAAGGGAGACTGACTGACTGATTAACTGACTGACTGACTGATCTATCAACGCACAGCTCAAACCACTGGACGGAGCGGACTTCAATTTGGCATGCAGATAGTCGTTATGACGTAGGCATCCGCTAAGAAAGGTTTTTCAAAAATTCAACCCATAAGGGGGTGAAAAAGGGGTTTGAAATTTGTGTAGTACACGCGGACGAAGTCGCGAGCATAAGCTAGTGACGAATAAAATTTCATTTGAAATTCTAAATTACAATGAATTGCAAATCAACACAATATATACATCCGTTAATTCATTGTAGCTCAATTTATTGATGTATATAATGGCACGGCAGAATTGGGAACAACAGGGATATCAGTGAACATGGCACGCACGATTGCATTCAGTTAAATGCACCTGTTACCACGAGTTCAGCAACGTCTATGGTTAGTAGGTTTAATTAACTATTAGCTGAGTATATCATGAAATCAGTGGCGTTCACAGGGTTTAAAGCCAGGGTAAGCAGTACATAGGTAGGTTCCTGCTTATGGACAAGTCACAAATAACTTCAAATTATTGTGACTTACCACAGAATACAGTGCGACAAGGCTCTCTTGGCACTAGAATGACATTGACAGGGGGGCGCTGTTGGAGAACAAAGGCTTAGAATATTCAAACAAGAATAAAGGGGACACTTGACGGCAACGTTAGTTCCGATTTTCGCCTCGCGCCGAGACAGCCTTGTCGCACTGTACATTGAATATAATGTTACCACAGAGTAAATAGAATACATGCGACTTACCGCAGAGAGATGTACGTATGGACATCTGTCTGTCTGCGGAGCATTGAGCTATTTCATCTAGGTTACCTAACTATTTCTTGGGTATGCAGTACTTTTAAGCTTCTATGAGCTGCACGCCACTGCATGAAATCTAATACATCCTTATCTAAAGAAAAAGGGGACTGACTGACTGACTCACTGATCTATAAACGCACAGCTCAAACTACTGGACGGATAGCTATTATGACGTAGACATCCACTAAGGGAAGATTATTGAAAATTCAATAAGGGTTTGAATTTTCAAATTTTCCGTTTGCCGTGGAGACCCTGAGGTCATGGATTCTTAGTGCTAAAATTTTTTTACGAGACATTTCACCGCGATTAATAGCCTCGTCTGGTGACAGATTGATTCCACGCGGGCATGATTTGTATAGTAATTAGACAAGGCTAGCTTTAAGTTTTATTGTAATTATTTTTAGGGTTCCGTACCTCAAAAGGAAAAACGGAACCCTTATAGGATCACTTTGTTGTCTGTCTGTCTGTCAAGAAACCTACAGGGTACTTCCCGTTGACCTAGAATCATGAAATTTGGCAGGTAGGTAAATATTATAGCTGACATTTGGGGAAAAATCTGAAAACCGTGAATTTAGGGTTAGATCACACAAAAAAAAAACCAAATTGTGGTCATGAACTAATAATTAGTATTTTCAACTTTCCAAGTGAGTGACTATATCAAGTGGGGTATCATATGAAAGGTCTTCACCTGTACATTTTATGATTTACATGATGATTTTTATTTATTTTTATGCATCATTGTTTTTGAATTATCGTGCAAAATGTCGAAAAATACGACTGTAGTACGGAACCCTCATTGCGCGAGCCTGACTCGCCCTTGGCCGGTTTTTATTAAAAGTGAGAGTCGAAAAGCTTGACGGTAGTACATATCAAAGTTCAAATTGTAAAAAAAATTAATGAAATTACTTAGGTCAGATCAGACCGCCAAAATCCACCGCTTTTTGGTGCTTGCGCATTTTGTGTGTGTTTGCATCTCTATAGTCTATGACCTATAACTCAATGTATATCTCTGTCAAAGTCTGCGTTAGTGCTAGTATTTACGAGTGTTCTGGAGCTAAGCGCCATATTGACCGTGAATGATAATGAATCTGTCAGCCATTGTAATAAATTATTCAGATTAATGCACCGCAATCACTACAAATTACTGAGTATACGAGTTACTGGTATTGCGGAGTTATGAAGGCCCTTATGTGTATCATGATCAAACCACCGCCGGCTCACTACTGATCACGGGCCTTCTCGCAGAATAAGAAGGGTTTATACGTATATAAAAATAGAGTAATTTCTGCTGGAAAATATTATGTTAAAAAATCAGTACCCTTATTATAAATGCGAAAGTGTGTTTGTTTGTTGGTTTGTTTTTTAATATGTCTGCTAGAGGGGCGCCTATGAGATGTTTGCGTCTGCCAAAGGACCACACATACACATATAATGTGTTTATAAACACTCTTGTGAAATAAAAGATCTTGCGTTGCTCTGTAAAGAGAAACAACAATTGAAGCTATTATTTCACTGTTATTAGGTATTGTTTAAACTTTAAATTCTAATTTCATATTATAATTCGAAATTCACTCGCACAGCTAACGTTTTAATAAAATAACAACCTGACAGTTGACACTTGACAGCTCTGTCGTGTCAATGCGCGGCAGATTCAAATTATGTAATCATAGACATAGATAAGTGATGACATTGACATAGACAAATAAATGAAGAGAAATAAATGGGCTTCCTAAGGTCATTTATATCTCCCCCCCCCAGCCGTCGTCAATTCAACACTGGAACCAATTTTGTTATGTGGAATAGGTTTGACTCACACTTGTTACATATCCTAACGATAACCTAGTTCAAATCACTTACGCTGCAAACCATCTTTGAAGGCTAAGTCACTAGGTCATAAGTCCAGCGCTCGGTCAGCAAGAAACTACCTCATTGCCATACGTGACTCCGCAACGAATTGGGATTTAGCTATATTTTAACATTAAGGTATTTAAACCAAGTGAGAGATGTGAAGGAGGGCAGTCTGTCGTCACACCTCGACGCAGTCTCTTAGTTAGGTTAGATTAGATTTAGGTCGTCACCATGTAAAACTCTGCATCTAACCTCGGTGCAGAGTGCAGACGTTAGGTTAAGTTAAAATGTAAAGATTTAAGAATATAAATTTAGTAAAAGCCTATCTTCGTTTCCTTCAAAAATCCTTCTGGTTGCCGCTTACGTAACTGGCGCAATCGGTCGGATCCTTGTTGTTCGGGCCCCGTAACTACGTAGGGTAGCTAGGGAACTGAGGACGAGGATGCGGAATCTACGGACCTGCGGCAAGACCAAAAGGAGTATCCAAAAATCGATACAACAGAGGAGACAAGATAGTACCTACAGGAAGGATTACATGTAAGTACACTTGAATTGTTCTCGTGTTGCTTCCCTGTTTCCATTTTCCTACACCTAATCATAATTTAATACTTATCTAGAATATTATCCTTTCTTTCGGTAGCCTAAATTGCCTTAGGCCCACAGAAAAATTGTTAGTAAAATAGAAGTCCTTATTTAGGTTTAGGGCAATCAATCTTGGTTACCACCCCATAGTTAGTTTATAGGTTTCGGAATCTTACATTGTTTAAGAACCGCCGAAAAATAGAAATCCAATTTTAGACTTTTAGGGTAATCTATCTAGATTACCACCTTAGAGCGTAAAAGTTTTGGCATCCTGAATTTCTTTAAAAAAGGTACAGCTGCCACGTGAGATTTACGTAGAAATAATAAAGAATATTTCGATTCGATATCCGCGATGTAATTTCGTCAGATAAGCACTTTAAAATGTAGGTTAGTCTCATATCGAACAACGTTTATAATAAGTAGATTCAAATTACAGCCGTGGTTTTGCTGACTATAGGTATATAGATTCCGCTTGTGAATCGATAATAAATTCAAGATCAATAATTCATTTCAATTAATTGCGTTGTCATGTCCTACAGTCTTATACTGCTGTTACCTAATTCCAAACTCGAAATAATATCGTTAGACAAAGAAAATTCAAATTACCTATAATATTAGTAAAGCCCTATTTTCGTAGGTTTTACTAGTAGGTAGGTCCATCCTAACCTTTCCTTGCAACTATCGAGACACTATTCATGTACCTACCATAGAGACAGAATGTCCGAAGCACAAATCTGGAATTTCCTCGAGAATTCGGCCACCCATCATCATCAAGTTCACCAAACCTGAGGAAATCCTGTCAATTCAAGCAGAAGCACTTTTGGAAAAGGATCTCGAATACAATAGAAGGCTACACTTCTAGTTTGAAAAGCATATCGCCATTTCCGATGGATGCCACAAGAAATCTGACAACGATTTGTCCGCTTACGTAACTCACTTCTTATGTCCTGTATTTATTTTGTAGACTGAGGTTGAAATTTTTTCTAAGACCTCATACGGGCCAATTTTTAACTCATCTAGTTTTTTCCTGTTCAAGCGGTTACCATTTTCAACATATACTAAGTCTCCTACTTTTAATTCACATGTTCTCCTGTTCTTGTCAAAGTATTGTTTATTATAATTGTGCGATTTTAAAGTGTTTTCCAATGCGGTTTTTCTATCCTTCAATAAATCATTACGGCTTTTATCTTGTTTCAATTCTTCTGGTAGTATATCAACATTTTCTCCTTCCAATATATATTTTGGTGAAAATCCTGTTACAGTATGTTCCGTTTCATTATACTTTTTTGTGCATTCATGAGCAATAGTTGTCCAAGCTAATTTATCTTTCCTTTCATTTATCTT
This sequence comes from Maniola hyperantus, assembly GCF_902806685.2. Lineage (NCBI taxonomy): Eukaryota > Metazoa > Arthropoda > Insecta > Lepidoptera > Nymphalidae > Maniola > Maniola hyperantus. Next base: position 641,560 of record NC_048557.2, on the reverse strand, counting down.
ACATCTTATTTTATTTGTCAGTGTTTGATTTAATCTTTCATTCAGACCATTATAAAATGGTGAATTCACTGCAGTAAAGATGATAGGTATATTCTCTTTGTCTAAGAAATTTTTAAAATCCTTTGAATTGATGCCGGGATATTGATCAGATAAAATTAAGCCAATTTTATTTTCACGTGTTACCTTTTGGACCAACCTTATAAAATCATTGGCATTTTGGGTTTTCGAAGTCAAACTATAAGCATATCTCGAAAAGTGGTCTACTAGGAGGTGTAAATATGTCTTTGTAGAACGTGAGCCACCAAATCCACCAATAGTATCTATAGACATTATTTCAAAAGGATAAGTAGCCGGACCTAAGTGAGACATTAGTCCAAAATTATATTTCCCTCTAGATTTGTTTTTTATACAGATTTCACAGTTGTCACAAATTTTTTTGATATTATATGTTAAATTTTTTGCTGTATAGAATGGATTAATTTTCCTTTTCATATGTTGTATCCCAATATGACAGTACATATAATGTATTTTCTGTATAAATTTTTTACTAAATTTCTAGACAAAACTACATTACAAATTCATAATTACTCCCGGATTTAGCGTAACAACGTCCTGGCACAAGTTTTGATAGCATTCGCACGGTATGGATTAAATTGTAACAATTAGTAACGTACATTATATCCCGGATAAAACCCCGGATGAGTGTAACCCGATCCGCGACTTAATGAAAACACTGTCATACGTGATAATTGTATGAACTACAATGTAATCCTTCAATTATTTATCTACTAGCTGATGCCCGCGACTTCGTCCGCGTGGAATTAGGTTTTTCAAAAATCCCGTGGGGACTCTTTGATTTTCCGGAATAAAAAGTAGCCTATGTCACTCTCCAGGTCTTTATCTATACCCATGCAAAAATTACGTCAATCCGTTGCACCGTTGCCACGTGATTGAAGGACAAACCAACAAACAAACACTTTCGCATATATAATAAGGGTACTGATCTCGTACATTATCATCATGATTAACACATTACCGACCCACTACTGAGTACGGTACTGAGATTAACAGTCGCTTCAGTACTGAGTGAACATACATATCACAAATTCCATCACTGGCACCGAGCAAACCGTGGCCCAGCGGTCAAGGCGTCGGGCTCGAACCTAGAAGACGTAGGTTCGAATCCTGCCGGTCCGCAATTTTTGATATAAGTAGTTGTTGCTTAGATTAATTGTTGTTGCATTTCACGAGGGCGACTGTCTCATGCTTGTGTGTAAGTCGTATCGGTATAAGTAAGGTACAGTTAATGTGTGCTTTTGCGAGCGCTTGCTCGCGACTGATTGGTCCGACGTGCACGCACACTTATGCAATGTCCGTGTATACGAGTAACCACAAGTAAAGTTCACTCGCCGGTCGTGAATTGCAAGAACTACGTATCTACTTATTTAAAGTTATTTAGAAAGTATTTTAAGCCAAAAATCTCGGTCTAACTGAAAAGGCATGAAGTTAAATAGGCACGTAGCTAGGCAGGCCCCTATACAAAGTTATGTTAATATAGCGGGGCCTGTGTAGCACCTGGCCGCGCATATTTACATAAATATTGCACCCGCCCGCCCTCCAGTGCGTTGTTTCACTCTGTTCCAGTCCACAGGTATTTAGAATAAATTTCACTTGGTTATGTAATTGAAGCATAGACTAGTTTTGGCACAGAACTTCCGTTACAGAACGAAATTATGGACAGATACATAAAAACAATTTTTTTTCTATTTTTTGTATCTGATTTTAGTTATATTCCTAGTATATTATATATTTAATAGTTTTGACAATTAAATATCACTAGCTTTTTTTAACTAGATTCTACATAGTTAAAAAAAAGCTTTTTTTTTTTTTATTCAGATACAAGTTAGCCCTTGACTGCAATCTCGCCTGGTGGTAAGTGATGATGCAGTCTAAGATGATAGCGGGCTAACCTGGAAGGGGTATGGCAGTTTTTATTAAACCCATACCCCTTTGGTTTCTACACGGCATCGTACCGGAACGCTAAATCGCTTGGCGGCACGGCTTTGCCGGTAGGGTGGTAACTAGCCACGGCCGTAGCCTCCCACCAGACCAGACCAGAAATTTAGAAAGTATAAAATTCCAAACCCCTGCCAGGAATCGAGCCCGGGACCTCCCACTATTAAGACCACTGCGCTCACCACTGCGCCAGGGAGGTCGTCAAAAAGCTAGTGATATTTAATTATTAAACGAACGAAGTTGCGACTTCGTTCGCGTGGATTTGGGTTTTTAAAATCCCATAAGAACTCTACCCGTACCGAACCCTCCGTGCGCAAGTCGCTCTTGGCCGGTTTACAAAAAAATATCGCTATCATTTCGAGGCTGGGTAAGATGTGTTCGCACACCAAAACGTATTCGTCTTAGATTATAATTATTAATCTGTACCCGTAGTATAAGATTTTACGTCACACCAAACGTTGCTAGAATTCGAGAGTCGAAACACTTCTGCGTTATTGTAAACTGGATCTTAAATGCCTTGTTTTAAAGATTCTCGAATTCTAGCAAAGTTTGGTGAGACGTAAAATCTTATACTACGGGTACAGTACCCGTAGCACAAGATTTTACGTCTCACCAAACGAAACCAAATCCGAGAGTCGAAATACTTCCGCGTTACAGTAAACTGGATCTTAAATGCCTTGTAAAGCTCAAGTTTGTCTACACTTCTACAGCCAGCGCTCCAACCAAATTGGTTTGGTTTGGTGAGACGTAAAATCTTGTACTACGGGTACTGAGCGTATTTGTATTTCGTATACGCTTTAGTGTGCGATCGGCTATTTTGTAATCTCTGTATTTAGCCTACTCTGTGCGAAATATGATCTTGAGATAACAAAAGCCCCAAGTTTGGACTTGTTTCAGCGCCCACGTGCTTTAGACTCGGCTAATATTTCATCCGGTGAGATTAATTAGAGCACCCTCAAGGCTTTGTTGTAAGAAACCATTTAATTGTAGGCCGTTTTCCGCAAATGTTCTCAATGCTACATTTTGTGTTTTTTTTTTAGTAAAATATACTGCCATTATTCTTCAGTACGGAATTAAATATTTTTATGACTACTGTACGCTTAGTATAAGATTTTACGTCTCACCAAACGTTGCTAGAATTCGAGAGTCGAAACACAATACCGTTAAAGTAAAATGGACCTAAAGAGCCTCGAATTGAAGTCAAAAATTCAATGCCTCTGATTTTAATTTCGCAACGTTTCCGCTTGGAGCGCTGACTGTAGGTGTGTAGACAAACTTGAGCTTTAACAGGGAAGTTTACTATTATGCGAAAGGTTTTCGACAATCGAATACTATCAACGTTGGTGAGACATAAAATCTCGTACTGTTGTGGCTACTCAGAGATCGTCAAAATTTCTTAGAGTTTGGAGAGAGTCTTCTTCTTTGCGTGCCTCTCCAACTAGCGAAGGTTGGCACTTGGCAGTCAGCCCTGTGTTTTCCACTCTGTTCTTCACGAGGGGAAATAGCTCTGCAGCACTCGCGATTCCCGTCCACTCCCGGATGTGGCGCAGCCAGGACTTTTTCTGCGACCGACCGACGCCTCTTCTTCCGGCAACTTTTCCTCCTTTTCATCATCATCTTGTCGCAAAAATCGCAAATGTTGTGTTCACTTGTCATCGATATACATATCAGTGTATGTTATAGTTAGTATGTCATGTGGTATATGTAGAATATGTATATTGTATGTATGTATGTGTATTGTGGAGTTCTATAAGTTCTTAAGTATGGGTTGCCTGGAAGAGATCACTTTAGTGATAAGGTCGCCCTTTGTTTTTTAAGTGTATCCTGTATTCTTACTCTCTGTAAATCTATTAACAATAAAGTTATTTTAAATTAAATTAAATTAAATTGTAAGTGTTCCTTATCAGTACCCTTATTATAAATGCGACAGTGTGTTTGTTTGTTGCATTGTTGGTTTGTTGGTTTGTCCTTCAATCACGTCGCAACGGTGCAACGGATTGATGTAATTTTTTGCATGGGTATAAATAAAGACCTTGAGAGTGATATAGGCTACATTTTATCCCGGAAAATCAAAGAGTTCCCACGGGATTTTTAAAAACCTAATTCCACGCGGTCGAAGTCGCGGGCATGAGCTAGTTTTAAAATAAAATAAAATAAAATGATGAGTTGTAGGAGGAGACTAAAGCACAGAGATATAATATGATATCCATACTAAATAAATGCGATAGTTTGTCTGTCTGTCTGCTAGCTTTTCACGGCTCAACAGTTTAACCGATTTTGATGAAATTTTGTCCAGAGTTAACTTACACCCTGGGGCAGGACATAGAATTTTCCGGGATAATTTCTTATCCCGGAAAATCAGAGATCCCACGGGATTTTAAATACTCACTCGCTATTTTAACTTTGTGTCAAGTGTACGATATTAGTCCTTATTATACAGGTGAATCACACCTACTTTAGACATGACATTTTTAGAGCTAAAATGGCGTGTGAGTTCTTGTTTTGTACGGACCATATTATATTTTTAAAAAAGTCGAAAAAAATAACGGGCTGAGTTGAGAACCATCTCCTTTTTAGAAGTCAGTTAAAAAAGAGGCTCGTTCCGCAACCAGATTTTTTGAGAACTTTGGAAGCACTTGCTTGAGTTCTTGAGGTATCGATCACCCACCATTCCAGTATCTTGGAAAGCGGCCTAAATAATTAGCACTGGGAGGTTTCTAGAGACTACCCAAGAATCTAACCCTCGCACACCGTGGGGGACTCGTCATAAGCCTTGTTTTTTGAATAAAAAGTCAGTTAGTTTACTAAGTAAGTATTAGTTACTATGCCAGACCACCGACCGAGAAAAATATTCAGTTTCAGACAATTTTTCGCCCATCCATAGATATTAATTAGTATGTCAATTTACCGCCGAGGGGTCAATCGCACAGATAAATTATGAAACCCGGACCGGTCCGGGACGTCGAGCGGAATTTTTCAGGGGATGCCTGAAAAACAGCGCTGAGGTAGTGTACCCACATACACTACTACAGCATTACGCTGAGGCAATTCCCTTTTTTGGGACAGCTATGCGCCACAGACACGCATTCGGGTTTATGTCAGACATTTATTTTATTTTATTTTAGATTAATTTTACTGTAATTCCATGCAATTCGGCTGGGAAAATCGCCGCCTCTATACACGTACAGTCGTACACTATCTATAGGAGCTAAGTAAGTGCGATTGTTTTCTCGGTTGAAATGCATGGAAAGCCGTACGTATTAGTTAAGTATTTGTGATCTTTTTGTCTTCATGCTCTGTTTTTTGTTGTTTTTTTTTGTTTTGTTTATGTACGTTTGTCTGGTGTTGTTCTGTTTTGTACTGTGCGCTATGGTCCCAAATAAAAGGTTATTTATTTATTTATAGATAAGTTATCAGCCATTTGAGTCCCTATAACTCATAGACATAATAATTAACTACATTGCATACAAAACTCAAAAAATAAACTTAAATTATTTACTCAGAATTGGTAAAATTTTACGCTTCCTGATTGTCAAATTTTTTTATTTTTAAGATGATATGATATAGTGGTGATAATTAATACGCAGGTACTAAAAACTAAACACATTTTCAGCTATAGTACTTAACACAACATTTTTAACATTTTAAAATAATTTACAAAGTCTCTCAAAACCCTTTGAACAAAGCATGATACTTGATACAAAGAATCCTCCATGTTTTTATTTTTTTTATTTCTCCCCGAACCATTTACTTTATTCGAAGAAAACAATAATGTATCTTACTTGCATATATTTAAGTAACAAAATCCAGTGAATAAGCTTTCTGTGTGAATACCCGTAAGGTAAAAGGAGGCGATAAAAATATAAGGAATTTCCAATATTATGCGCGGACGTGATAGCTATGGTTGATAGTTGATTACACTGTAGGCCAAAAAAGTGGGAGTACCAATTTTTATAGCTCAAAGGTGAGAAAAATACCTAAACATCAGCCTATAATAGCTCAATAGCCTCAATAACTCAACCGGTATATGAGTGGACTGAAAACCGAATGGTCGACGGTTCAAACCCCGCCCGTTGCACTATTGTCGTACCTTCTCCAAGCACAAGCCTGAGGCTTATTTGGAGAGGAAAGGGGAATATTAGTCATTTAACATGGCTAATATTCTTTAAAAAAAACCAAATAATAATAATAATACATACGTATAGCATGCTATCCATACTATCGGTACTAATATTATCCTTAATGCGAAAGAGCGTCTGTCTGTCTGTCCTTTTGCACGACCCTTCATCTTTTTAACCGATTTTGACAGGTACACAGACAACTCGAATCCCAAAGACAGTCATAGACTTTTAATCGTGAAAAATCCCTTTTTAAACCTACATTAATACGGTAAGTCACAGTAATCATCTAGTTTATATGCTCGGATAGAATTTGTTGTACTTAGTATAGTAAACCTGAGCCTCATGTAATGTGCGAAAATTCATTTCAAGAAACAAAGAAATATTTCGACTACATTTATATTTTGCTTGAGTTAGAATTAATCCATTGACAATATTTTTATTATGAAAACAAGCCCTTAGAAGATCAATTAAAAACTTTGGTAAACAGAATTTTGTGTTCTCAAAATGTAGCCATTTGTAAAATAAGTTCGTCAAGTTTTCATTACAAGTAAAAGTAGAATCTAGTACATAATACATTTTAAACAATATTATCCATACTAATATTATAAATGCGAAAGTGTGTCTGTCTATCTGCCAGCTATTCGCGGCCCATCCGTTCAACCGAGATGAAATTTGGTACAGAGACGGCTTGCGTCCCGGGGAAGGTTTAAAACTCTAAATCATCTAGTTTGTATTTATTTTTCATAATTTAATCATAATACTTATCATTTATTTAGTTGGCTCAGATATTAATTTAAGTTGTCCAATTTATTTGCTCTACGTTGTAAAGCCGTCGATTTGGCTTAAGAGAACAATATTCATAAAGGGCATCGCAAAGGTTCTCCGCCGAAATTAGGACGCGGTTCTACCACCTGCTTACTTAAATATTCCAAAAAGTTTCCAAAAACGGAAGTTTCTCCCATACCGCGGGAAATTTTCAAACAATTTTCAAACGCCCCACATCGACTCGGGCGTCGATCAATAATGTACTAGAAAAGCTATCAAAATTTTATGACCGTGAAAACTTTTCCTCACTCACGATTGAGAACCTATTTTCCTAAATTTGTTCGCTAGTGAAAACTCTAAAAGGAAAAAGTGCCTGACCGACTGACAGATCTATCGTCATCATCATAGATCAGTAGACATCTACTATGCATCTACATTATTCCTGAGTGACATAGGCTTACTAATATCCAAAAAAAGTTAGAGATTCCTACGAAAATTGTAATAAGCTCCCCGTGCGAAGACGGGGCGGAGCGCTAGTATATACATATAATATAACTTATAGGCTAGCTTTAGCCAAAAAAATGTGTCTTTCAAGATTCAAGATAAACTGCCGGTAGGTATTCATTTTCAACACCGGGGCCGTGGCGCAAATATTTGCTTTACTGGTGCAAACGTTTGCCACTAGCACTAGATAGGCTAGTGGCTCACAGGCTAATTTCTAGATCTTGTCATGAAAAATGGATTTCACACCCCGCAATATTTTTGAAATACTTATCCTACGACACCCCACAACATGAAATGGTCAAGAAACTTAAATCACCCCCACTTTACGCGGGGAGGAAGCGTGAAATTGTTTTTCAAGATTTTTTTAACCATTTTGCCGGTGTGATTAATAATATGACCCATGCCATTATTACAGCTTTCTAAGAGTCTCTAAGCTAAGCTGCGGATAGATGGACGGACAGACAGGCAGACAGATTTGCAATATATTGTAAACTTTTAGAAAATGTAGCATTTTTTAGATTTTTCGCGTTTTTTTGTTATCATATCAGTAATCATAAGTAGTACCACCTGTCTTTGTTTTTGCTAGCGTTCTGGTATAGCTTAGTAATAGGCTAACTTTAACTAACAAATGTGTATTTCAAGATAAAGTACCTGCCTGTACTCCGTGTCAACACCACAGGCCCTGACGCAAATATTTGCTTTACTGGAGCTAACGTTTGCCACAAGCACTAGATCACTAGATAGCCTAGAGCCTAGATCTGCCAACATTCTACGTGTAACATCCAAAGAGATTCACTTAGCTAAAGCACAGGATGACTGTCGGGACATTTTCTTCCTAAGTTTCAATAAATACACCACCTAGTACGCGACAGGTGGAGATGGCAATCGGAGAGCTAACACCCGCACAGCCTCCACTATTATTAGTTCATGATCAAAGTATAGTAATTTTCAACTTTAAAATTAAGATTACTAAAACAAGTGGGGTATCATATGAAACGGCTTTACCTGTAAAATTACCATTATAAAACAGCTTTTTATTTATTTGTATGTACATAATAGTTTCTGATTTATCGTGCAAAATGTCGAAAAAACACGACTATAGTACCGAGGGTTCCGAACCTCGGTGCGCGAGTCTGGTTCGCACTTGGCCGTTTTTTTTTTTTTTAAATAACTCATTAAAATAAGTAACAATTTCATGCCTCTGTATAAAGGCATCAAATTTGCATACAGGCCCATTTCCCGGGATGGCTCGTTTTTTACGATGATAAAAATTGGAATTAGGTACTTCCCCTCCTCCCTCCCTTCACTCCGCGGCGTCATTAAGAGGGTTTTGGATACAATAAGGTTATTTATACAACCGTTCTTCCCGTCCTCACCTATGGTGCTGAAACGTAGACACTGACAAATGGCCTTGTTCACAAATTCAAAGTCGCTCAGCGAGCTAAGGAGAGGGCCAAGTTAGGAGTTTCCTTGAGGGATAAGATCCGAAATGTGGACGTCTGCAGGAGAACCAAGGTCACTGACATAGCCCAAACTATTAGCATGCTGAAGTGGCAGTGGGTAGGTCATGCCTGTCGTAGAGGCGATGGCCGTTGGAGCCGGAAAGTCCTTGAGTGGAGATCGCGTTTAAGGACCGTAGACGTCCATAGGCTGATGATGATAATAATTTATACAACTAGGCTTAGAAGATTTTTGACAAAAATTTAAGTGAGATTTACTCAGACAGTTGTTATTATTACGATTGGCCATCAAATTATAAACATAGCGAGCAGCCTGCAATAATTTTTGTTCGGAATGATCCGTCTAGTGTATATCTACGTAGTACATAAAGGTCGTCTGCATGACCTTAACATTAAATTGTGAGGAAACCCCGAAAGTCTCAGCGGGGCTCGTTAGGCGTGTTCCGCTAAGAGTTATAGAACGTATAAATTACCATTTTATTCCAGTCGCCGCCTTTTGTACCGAATTCGCTTATTAATAGTGAGTTTATACGCCAAATTAACTCTGCACGGGCGTGGGTTTAGAGCTAAGGTCAAAGAATGCGGTTTATTTCAGTTCAAACCTTTTTTTTACGGGAGCTTGAACTTGAAATAATTTTTTAATCGTAGAAGTCCTTCGTCCAAGTAGAAGTCTTTGAAAACTAGTACTTATTTTCTATTCTCAATTATAGATAGGTTTGTTTTCGTAGTAATACAGGAACCTATACGTTTCATTCAGTCCATTTATCCGTCTGTCTGTCTGTCTGTTTTTGTGACACAACCATTTAAAAATAAGATAAAGAATAAGATAAGTAAGCCACGCTCACTAATTAGCCAGCGATGGTTTGATGATAATGATATAATTTTTATGGAGTAGAAATTTTCAATACAATCTTGGTTGATTAAAAAGTGAGAAAAACCTTAACACCCCATGAAAGCAGGGTGTAGATAAACCCACACCCTCTCAGTTGACTGGCTTCATTCGATGACGGCTCATCCGATCATAATTCCTGCGAACATTCATTATTCAGATTGGATTCTATAATATTAGGACCCGTGCTTGAATTATTAAAGATCACTCGTATTGAATTTGTGAGTCGGTTTTTTTTAGAGTAGAATAGGTATCTTTTTACACGCGCGACGGCGACACGCGACATTAGAATTAGAATTAGAATTTGTTTATTAATCACATTGCATATAAGTCCGGTCAATTTAGACATAAAAACCAGCCAAGTGCGAGTCTTTTAGCATTTTAATTTCAATAATGTACACATATAAACAAAATAGTGATGCAATCTCATTTATTCTAAACACTTTAAGCTGGTTGTGGTAACAATAAATAGAAGCACCGATACGCTGACATAAAGAACATTTTCAGTAGTAGGTACCGCCAACAAAAAAATCCCAATCCTCACTAGTCTAAATATATAAAAGGAAAAAAAGGTGACTGACTGACTGACTGACTGACTGACTGATCTATCAACGCACAGCTCAAACTGCTGGACGGATCGGGCTGAAATTTGGCATGCAGATAGCTATTATGACGTAGGCATCCGCTAAGAAAGGATTTTTGAAAATTCAACCCCCAAGGGGGTGAAATAGGGGTTTGAAATTTGTGTAGTCCACGCGGACAAAGTCGAGGGCATAAGCTAGTCATAATATAAGTTCAAAAGTGTCGTTATTTTTTGTTCGTTCATTTGTTGGTTTGTCCTTGACTCACGTCACAAAGGAGTTAAATCAATGTGATTTTTTGCATCGATAAAAATATTTGAAGAACTGGTCACATAGACATTATCGCAGAAAATCGTGAGTTCCCACGGGATTTTTAAATACCTAAATTCATGCAAAGTATAAATGAAATAACTTTACTTTTAAGATTCTACGAGTATATTACCGATGTTTTGAATTAATTGTAATCTTAATCATGTTATGTACAGTTGCAGAACATAATTTATCAAGCTACATAACTGTTTCTATTTTTTTTTTAACTGATGATGCACGAGTTAGCATTTTATAGAATTCACAGGTTAAGAATCTGTGTAAGTTACGCCCAATTTTCTTGTGAGAAGATAATTTTTTAATCTTGTTCTTTTAATGCTAACCCTACCGATTAACTGAATCCGTTAAACCGCAAACGTGCAGAACTACAACTTGCACGTAAATAAATAAAATTTGCAGCTTTATCCGTATTGAGAAATAAATCCTGCGTTTTCTTTTAATTTCTAGATGTCTAATTAATTGTTTTCGTCCGTATCAGTAATCAGTACCATTATTAGGATTAGGATAAGAATTTAGGATTAGGATATAGGCAAATACCAATTTCCGAAAAGTTAGAGTTGCGTGTGCGGGATCGAACCTTGTACTCCCCTGTAAAGGAGGTAGATACTTTAACCACTAGGCTATCACCGCAGTTTTTTGATTTCGTTAAACCCTTTTTACTTTATCCGTCTGTCCCTATAAGGCCATTGATCCAAAACCTTCGGAGCGCAAATCTACAGATTTATGAGTCACCGTTCGGAGAGAACTGCTTATCATAAAATAAATGACGTCACAAAAAGTAAATATTATACCGATTGGTGTTCGCCATTTCGCTTACAAAATATAAAAAGCAAAACGTTTCAAAGAAATTGCCGTGTTTTACTATTTCAATTGCACACGGGGAAAAAAACTATAAAAGAATTACAGATTAGCCTATAGGAAATAAAATTTTGATTGCGTTTTAGAAAATCACTTTTCTCTTAACCAGAAGTTTCCCTAGCGCGCTCTCCATACAAACTTATTTTAGTTCTCATTTGAATGTTAATCTATAGAACTCAATGAAATTTAATAGATACTAGTAACAATAATCTGTGTCAAATCATGATTTTTAAATTATTCTCTTTAATAATGAATTCTAGTCCCATAAACTACCACTATACAAAAAATTACATCATTTTGTAACTACAGTCCAAGACATATTCAGTCTCTTCACTAAGTCTATTTCAGGTACCTAAGTACCTACTGGTGAAAATAAGAGTTAAGTAGGTACCTATTGTACTTAATTATTTATTTTCCCTATTGCCTTACACCGTTACACCATTGCAATCAAGTACCCTTATTATAAATACGAAAGTGTGTTTGTTTGTTGGTTTGTTGGTTTATTGGTTTGTTAGTTTGTTGGTTTGGCCTTCAATCACGTCGCAACGCTGCAACGGATTGACGTGATTTTGTGCATGGGTATAGATAAAGACCTGGATAGTGACATAGGTTACTTTTTATCCCGGAAAATTTAAGGAGTTTCCACTGGATTTTTAAAAACCGTATTTCACGCGGACGTCGCGCGAATCAGCTAGTACTTCGTAATGTTCAACTTTTTTACTTTATTATAAGTGGAATGTTACATGATACATTGTTATCGGAACAGCTGGACAAAGGGAATGTCAAAAGTTTACAAAAAACAACCAAGATAGGGAAAATGTACAGTAAGAAAAAACTGCGGCGGTGCCAGGAGGCCGTGCCAAATATACACGAGGATACTCGAAGTTCCAGATAAAGAAGTCTTGGGCCCCTACTACGAGTACGTGTTAACCATCGAACTAAATCTCGTCTATATTTCGAGTGCAGAACACTGCCCTCGAAATTGTAGACCTGGGCTGGAGCACCCAATCCATTTAGATTTCGAGAAAGAAGTTTTTCGCGGAATCAACTTTTCTGGGCAACGTTCGAGAAGCTTTGAGATGACGTGTACTCCTCAAAAATTTCTAAGCGATTGAAGACCCAAGTCTCTGAACAGTACGTGTTGCCAGTGATGACATATGGACTTGAGACGTGATGGTCGCTAAGTACGGGCCTCATAAGAAGGCGGTCATCACTCAGCGGGCGATGGAGAGCTATGCTTGGAGTTACGCTACGTGATCAAATCAAAATTAGGAGATCCGTACCAGAACCAGAATAACCGACATAGCTAAACGGATTGCGAAGCTGGGACAGTGGGCAGGGCACGATAAGATAGACGTTGGGTTCCCAAGATGCTAGAATGGCGACCTCGTACCGGAAAGCGCAGCGTTTGGAAGACGATATCAAACGATTCGCAGAGAGCCACTGGGTTCAGGCAGGTGCAAGACCGTGGAATTTCAACGGAATCTAAATATATAACGGGAAAAAGACTGACTGACTGACTGATCTATCAACGCACAGCTCAAACTACTGGACTGATCGGACTGAAATTTTGCATGCAGATAACTATTATGAAGTAGACATTCGCTAAGAAAGGATTTTTGAAAATTCAACCCTCGTAGTCCACGCGGATGAAGTCGCGAGCATAAGCTAGTCATCATTAAATCTAGTCTTGCACTGAAAAAGCTGGTTTTAAATATATTGAAATCAAGTAGTAGGGGCAAAGAAAAACTTTCATACTTCCTTATATTATTATAGTTTTAGATAAGCAAACCAAACTTTCATGAACTGGCCGGACTTATTCTTATGGGCGTCTACTTTAATACAAGTCCATGAAAAATATCAAAATGTTGCATCAAGCTCTATTTAAATAGAGCTTGATGCAACATTTAATGACTTGAAATTCAAGCTTTTATAGAAAGACTTTTTCTTCTATTTCACTTTCTGTTTAGACAAGACCCCTTCCCTAAGATGAAATTTTGAAAATCCTTTCTTCTTAGTTTCTAGTTTATAGAGAAATCATTTCAAGCTGAAGTGCCTAGAAACGACATTTTGAATTACTACTCACTACATTTTTCATGGGCATAGTTTAAGACCTGGAGAGTGACATAGGCTACTTTTTATCCCGGAAAATCAAAGATTTCCACGGGACTTTTAAAACCTAAATCCACGCGTACGAAGTCGTGAGCATCAGCTAGTAGAAATATAAGTCGAGTGCCCTGCCAGAAAAATGAACTACCAAGTTTTAAAAAATCCCATTTAAAAATAACACCATAGGTACCTATTGATTTATTTTCCAAAGAAAATATTGGTTAATATTGCATTCTAAAGCTTATTTCACACTACGGCTAAAAAAAATATATATAGACCTAAGTAACCTTGATTACACACGTCCCTCTTAGATTGTCTAGCTATAAAAACTCTGAAATCGAGAATTTGATTTAAGCGATATTTGACTCGAATCGGACTCCCAAGATATAGATCTTTTATTACAGTTAGTAAAACTGTAGCCCGTGCCGGGAATATTAAGGTGTTCGGATTTTTCACTCGCCTAGGAAAACTGGTCATAATTTCAACATTATAACTAACGCAGACGACCTATTTCTATTTGAAACTGATTTTAAAGGATAACGGCTGACTGTAGGTATTATTCTCGCAAGCCAATAGGACGTTTTGACGCTTAGGAACTTAAATTAATCCAAAAAGTTGCCTACATGCTTTCCATTTTTTTTTTCATCATATATTGTGTACCTACCTTTCAATTTAATCCATCCAGTAGATTCAAGAAAATTAATTGTAACAGACGGACAGAGACAGACACACGAGTGACCCTAAAAGGCTTCCGTTTCTTCATTCGGATGTACGGAACTATAAAAATGAAACAAATTAATTAACGCACCACGCCATCATTGGCTGGGCTGTGTGTACCCCTGAATGAATGCTTCTCTTTTATCCCGTAAACTCTTATTTCTTATCTCACTCTTTTTTATCTTTTTTATTCATTATAGAAAAATGCTTGACCACAATCATACCTGATGGAAAGTGATGATGTCGTCTAAGATGGGACACGTTTACCAAGAAGAATATAACAGATAGTGAGTTTGTTGTGAGCTCTTCTCAGACCTGGGCGCGTTTGGAACCCTCGTAGCTTTAGTTTTAAGTTTTCGTAATAATTATCACCACTATATCGTACAAATCTAACACCATACCAGACCATCAATACGAGTAATTATTTTTTTTACTTAAATTTTTTAATTTGTTATTACCTATTTTGAATAAATCATTTGACTTTGACATTTGACTTGAGATAAGGGTTACGCCAGTACCTACCGTCGAAAGAGCGCTTTACCAGGTATACTTATCAGGTCACGTAAGCAAGTGAGCCCAGCCCAGGACAACGCTGCCAAGAATTAAACCCAGTGTATGCTTGTCGCGATATCTGTGTTCCTTTGTTCATTCGATCCCGATCTACTCGTTCGTCTTTGGTTTGAACCAATAGCGGCAGCTCATTTTCGTTCGTGAGCATACGATTATTATCGGGCATCATCGGAAGAAGCGACAGGAGAAGTGTTAGCAATCGACCATCGACGCCATTAAAACCGGGCTACAATTTCGTTAAAATCAAACGGACAACTAATTCTATCCCTTTAGTTAATACTAGTCGGCACCGCGGTGACCAAGAGTTGAAGTGCTCAGTGCAGTGTTATCAAGTGCAACGGCCGAATTACTCAGCAACTGGTCGACGTCAACGCCTTGCCAGCAAGCCACCTGGAAATACGCCATACAAGCTTTATCCTCCATACCTGATAACTAATACGTAAGTAACCGTTGTTGTGTTCTAGCCAAATTGCAAGAACGAGCGAACCTTTAGGTCTTATAACGACGGAATTACCGATTTCCAAACTAGGATTCCGAACACAGATGTGACGTCAAGGGATCCCAAAACCAAGGTTGGATTCGTGCCGCCACACCTTTATGGTGCCGAAACCCGAAAATTAACGTCTGACCACTTTACCTACTTACTCGTCGTATTTCCAAATTAATGATATAGCTGGTATTTTCATCAAAGAAATGGTAGTTTAGCGATTACACTCTAATAGGGACGCGAAACAGTGCTTAAATCCTGTAAATCAGATCAAAATATACTTATAACAAGTGTTTTCAGTTAGATTTGGGCTTAAAATAATTCATATTTAATGCTTTTGTGTTAAATATGCAACCATTATAAATATTTCGGCCATGTTGCAATATTCTAGTTATCAACGCGTTGTTATTGGCTAATTCGCTATTCATCATTTTCAATTACACATTCAGGTGCAACTAACTTCATTCGGCGACAGACTTGCTGCGATCGCATAAGTTATAGAATTACAAACCTTCTGTCTATGCATTAAGGTCTACCATACTTTAGTACGGGAGGTCTTAGTGACAGGTAGTATGCTAGACTTGCACGAACGTCATTGTTGTTGACATTCCGGGTTCATCCTTTGTTATTCTAAGATACGACATTCGACAACAAACGTTTTGACTTTCGTAGTATACATTTAAAGACGTATTGCAGCTAAGGTTTTAATGCATGTTCGGAGTAAAGGAAGATAGGTACCTACAGATTGTACAGATCGAAGCGTAAACAAACTATTGTACCTATTAACCGGTGTTTACGTGTACCGATTCTATTCGGCTGTGATAATCTCTCGTCCTGTCAACTCAAATGCGTGTTACTATAGATCATAATATCTATGTATAGGCAATCTAATAGTTGTCGGCGCTTATACATATGTATATATAGTACAACGGCTATAGTATACCTACCTAATAATTAATCGTAACGTTTATTTCAGATCGTATATGAAACAATCAATCTTTGTCGGTGTTTCGTATACATATCGGCTGTAATAACGTATTCTACGGTCTTATATACCTAATATAAGAATTAAATATTTCATACCAGATTTTGTAAACGTTTAATGAACAAACTAAGTACCTATGTCCTGATCGGTGTTCATAGCTACCATAAGTAAAATAAAAATTAAAACCTCGTACCTACTTTTTCTCTTTTTCTGAGGTAACAATTAAACATTTGTTCGTTAATCGTCTCTTACGTGAAATAGTAGGTAGTTACAAGTGACTTCTTATTATTTTCTTCCTATTTCGGTAGCAGCTGGCGTACATTAGAACCGATACCTATTGCATAATTTGTTACGAATCGGTACCTACCTAATAATAATGTCGTTCAATCCTAAGCGTGTCACCCGTAAGCTTAGTGCTACGAAAACTAAACTTAAGCCAACGGGTACAGCTGATGGCCTTACTGTTCGGGATTTGCCCTCTCTACGCCGTAAACGGACTATGGCAATGAACCGTATGTCTAAAGCATTGGAAGTCGGCCTTGCAGCGAAAAATGATGATAGTCAGTGCGACTTATTCTTGTCATATTGCGATCAAGCCAAGAGAATTGCTAATGATTTTGAGCAGGCGCATCTTGCAATTCTTGAAGTTTTGGATACGTGCGGTGATGCGCATGATGATGATGATTATGATCGTGTGCGCGCAAGTTTCGATGATGTTTATTTCCAAGTCACAAGTATGCGCCGTACATTTGCGAAGGCGGAACTAAACTCATCCAATTCTGACTTTAATCAAAAATCATCAGCGCTGTCAAACATCAAACTACCTAAACTTCAATTACCGACCTTTTCTGGTGACATTAAAAAATGGCCTGAGTTCTTTGACACGTTCAACGCGCTTATACATGACTGTCATTCGCTCACAGATGTTGAAAAATTTCACTACCTGAATTCATCTTTAAGTGGCGATCCTTTGGCTCTTATTCGTGTATTCCCAATCACCGGCGATTACTACTCAGATGCGTACGCGGCCTTGACTTCACGTTATCAAGATAAGCGTGAGTTAGCCTTCACCTGCTGGAAGGATATTTTAAATATTAATTTTAAAATTCAGAACCCGACTGATTTTCGTCGCACCTTAGACAGCGTTGATGAAAACCTATGCATTCTAAAGAAATTGAAACTGCCAGTGGACCATTGGGATTTTATTATTGTTTATCATGTGTTATCTAAACTAGATACGAAACTGCGTCGCGAATTTGAAGAAAAGTGCACAAAATCAGAATTTCCTACGTACATACAACTAAAGGAGTTCCTACATTCAAAGTGTGAAGCGCTTATGCGAGACAGTCACTTTAATGAGCCCTCTAAACCTTCTAATTCTATAAAAGAAACCTTAAGACCTTTGGCTTCTAACGTTAAACGACCTAACGTGACTCATACCCTATTCACTAATGATAATTCAAAGCCGCCTCAATTAACAGAATCAAACGATCAACATAACAAGGTTTCCACTCTGAAGTGTTCATTTTGTGCTGACACTCACCCAATCACACAATGTAACTCATTTCTTTCTAAAACGGTAGACGAACGTAGGGCGATCGCGAAGGAAAAGGGGTGGTGTTACAATTGCCTCAGGGGTTCTCATCAACTAAGAAACTGCGTCAGTATTTTTCGGTGCGTCAAGTGCAGATCTAAACATCATTCATTAATCTGTGACATGGGCGCTGATAAGAAAACTGATCCTGACCCCATCACTATCGAATCTAAATCCGTGTCTCTTGTGGCCAAAGAGTCTAACCCCACTTCAATGAGTAGGTCACTTAAAACCACAACTGTCCTCCTGGCTACAGCTATTATTCAACTCCGAGACGTGTATGGCAAATATCATTCCTTCCGTGCCCTTTTTGACACGGGAAGTCAAAATAACTTCATAACGCGTAAGGCAGCTCAATGTTTAAACCTACAGCCAGCCCCATGCGACGCTAATATCAATGGCTTAGGGGGCGTATCTGCAGAAATTATCGGCCAAATTAAATGCCCTGTAGCAGCAGGAGGTTGCCCGTTATTCAACGTTGATATGTACGTTATGTCAACCATTTGTGGTGATCAGCCGATCGCAAAACTCCAAACTCAAGGCTGGTCACACATTGAAACGTTACCGTTAGCGGATCCAGGCTTTGACATTCCGGGACCTATCGATGTACTACTTGGTGCTGATGTATTCGCTGACTCAGTCCTTAACGAGCACATAAAGGGAGATGCACGTCAACCACTTGCCATCCACTCCTTATTCGGTTGGCTCTTGTTGGGCAGAACGTCACTCACCACTTCAACATTGCTTCAAGTCTCGTCAATGGCAGATGATCTGGTGCCCATAGTCCAAAGGTTTTGGGAGCTAGACGTGATTCCCAAAGCATCGTCTCTCACACCAGAAGAAATTGCTTGTGAAAACGCTTACGTTGCCCAACATTATCGCGATTCTTCGGGCAGATATGTAGTCCAGCTTCCATTCAAGGATCAGATAGAACCCACCTTTGCGGGATCTCGAGATGTTGCTATAAGAAGATTCAAAGCTATTGAACGACGTCTTTCACGTGATCCTGTCCTGCACAAGCAATATTCAGAATTTATGGAAGATTACCTCCACTCTGGCCATATGTCCTTGGTATCAGCTAAGGAATTAAACAATGGCAAGTACTATATCCCGCATCATTGTGTTGTGAAACCAGACAGCGCCACCACCAAATTACGTGTGGTGTTTGACGCAGCCGCTGAAGATATCAACCATAAATCATTAAACAACACCCTACTTACGGGTCCTAAACTTCAATCCAACATTGCGGAGGTGCTCCTTCGCTTTCGGTTACATGCGGTTGTCTTTATGGCTGATATACGTCAGATGTATAGACAAATCTTGGTCTCTGATACCCATCGAGACTATCAGAGAATCGTGTGGAGATCAGGACCTGATCAAGTTTTACAAGAATATAGACTAAACACCGTCACTTACGGTGTCTCATCTGCACCATTCCTCGCTTGTAGGACTATCAAACAATTAACCGAAGATGAAGGCTCTAAATTTCCTCGAGCTAAACGTATCTTAGCTTCCGATATATACGTTGACGATGTTGTCACCGGTTGCGACACCCTAGACAATGCTTTAGAAGTCAAGTCACAAATCATACAACTGTTTTCGTTGGGTCAGTTTCAACTAAGAAAATGGGCTAGTAACGAACCTGGCTTACTTTCAGATCTTCCTCCCGAGGATTGTCTTTTCGATCCTAAGGCATTCTCTGATGGCGAAACCCCTACCTTAAAGGTACTAGGTCTCAAATGGGATCCAGCTACCGATGCGTTTTTATTCGAGGTGAAATCGTCTAATCAGCTGTGTACCAAGCGTAACATACTCAGTGAGCTTGCGAGAATTTTTGACCCACTAGGATTTCTATCACCTCTTACTATTAAGGCTAAATGTTTCTTACAAAGACTGTGGATCCTCGGGACTTCTTGGGATGAAATGCCTCCCGAAGAGGTCATTTCAGCGTGGAAGACCTTTTGCGAACAACTCTCAATCCTTCAGCAATTGCATTTACCTCGTCGTCTCACTGTCGATGGTGCAGGCACATACGAATTGCATGGATACTGCGACAGTTCTGAACTCGCGTACGGGGCTGTTATATACTTAAGAGCTACATGTGATGATGGATCTGTTCAAGTTCGACTATTATGTGCCAAAGCTCGTGTGACTCCCATCAAGAAGATTTCATTGCCTCGCTTGGAGCTATGCGCAGCTGTTCTGCTGGCAGATCTAGCAAAATACGTGTTAGACTCATACCTTAACAGGATATCCTTTCATACCATTTATTTATGGTCTGATTCATCTGTTGTATTATCGTGGCTTCGTTCTCACTCTTCGCGCTGGACCACATTTGTGGCTAACCGAGTGAGTCACATTCAAGACATGTTTTCTGCAGACCTGTGGCATCATGTTAGCTCACATGAAAATCCAGCGGATGTGTGCTCACGTGGACAGCTTCCACATGATCTATTCCATAATTCATTATGGTGGTTCGGCCCGTCCTGGTTATCGCTACCATCTAATCAGTGGCCTCATTCTTCGAATCTCCAGCTTCCGAACCATGATGACACCAGCCTTATTCTTCTAGAGGAACGTCGACCAGTTGCATTGATCACTCATGTTAACAATACCCAAGACTCACCTATCGATATTCTTTTAAAACGGTTTTCCTCCTTGGAAAAAATAACGCGCATTGTTGCCTACGTGCGACGATTTATTTCTAATCTAAGAAATCCACACAAACGTAGATTCGGGTCCCATGTTACGGAAGATGAACGTAATGATTCTCTATTATTTATTGTAAAAACTGTTCAAAATACAACGTTTCATAACGAAATTGAACGTTTGCAATCGAAACAAGTACTGACAAAACCCCTTCAAAGACTTAGTCCTTTCTTGGACGAGGAGGGCGTCCTCAGGGTGGGCGGTCGCCTATCTCGCGCTGGAATCGAATATGAACAACGTCATTCTGCTCTTATTCCTAGCGATCACCCTTTCACGTCGAAGCTTATCGAATCCGTTCATCGCCAACATTGTCACACAGGTCACAACACCACTCACTATTTAATTTTGCAACGCTTCTGGATTTTGTCTGCCAAACGGGCTATACGCCGCTGTCTCTCAAGATGCATTCGATGTTTCAAAACGCAACCAAGATCATTGGAACCTTACATGAGTGATCTTCCAGTATGTCGTGTCAACCAAGTCAAACCGTTTTCTGTTGTGGGAGTTGATTTTGGTGGACCTTTTCGAATCAAACTAGGTAGACATCGCGGTGCCAAACTGGACAAGGCTTACCTCTGTTTGTTTGTATGCCTAGCTACCAAAGCCATACATCTTGAAGTGGTGTCAACTCTTTCAAGTGATGGCTTTGTGGCAGCGTTACGCCGCTTCGTTGGACGCCGTGGGCGGTGTAGCACTATTCATGCGGATCAAGGGACCAATTTTACGGGTGCGAGCAACTATTTATCTTTATTACAGCAGGCTTCACATACTGAACACATAAAGTTCGTCTTTAATCCCCCTTCGTCCCCGCACTTCGGCGGTGTGTGGGAAATTCAAATCAAGGCAGCGAAATCTCATCTCTACAGAGTTGTTGGCAGTCAAGTATTAACGTTCGAAGAACTTACTACCCTATTTGTACAGATTGAGGCAGTTTTAAACTCAAGACCTCTGTGTCCCTTAAGTACTGATCCAAATGATTTAAATGTTTTGACCCCAGGACATTTTTTGACTCTGGAACCACTAGTAGCTGTCCCAGACGACGATTTATCCAATGTCAAATTATACCGGTTGCATCGCTGGCAATTAATCCAATCATTTATTCAACAATTTTGGATTCGTTGGAAAAACGAATATTTAAGTTCTCTAACGCAACGTGCAAAATGGACAAAGGTGTCTAAGCCATTGGCGTTAAATTCTATCGTAATCATCAAAGATGATAATCACATTCCATTGCAATGGTCAATGGGGAGGGTAGTTGATTTGCATCCCGGCCCCGACGGAATAATCCGCGTGGCAACTGTCAAAACTAAGAATAGTCTTATCAAACGACCTCTTGTAAAGTTATGCCCTCTTCCTATTGAAGTAGCTAACTAATTTAGCGTCTCCTAGTTAGTTTATATTTAATTTTAGTTTAGTTAATAACTTTAGTTCACTAGTTTCGTTCATACCTATCTGGAAAATACCAGCTGTATTTTGGTGGGCGGTATGTATGCTTGTCGCGATATCTGTGTTCCTTTGTTCATTCGATCCCGATCTACTCGTTCGTCTTTGGTTTGAACCAATAGCGGCAGCTCATTTTCGTTCGTGAGCATACGATTATTATCGGGCATCATCGGAAGAAGCGACAGGAGAAGTGTTAGCAATCGACCATCGACGCCATTAAAACCGGGCTACAATTTCGTTAAAATCAAACGGACAACTAATTATATCTCTTTAGTTAATACTAGTCGGCACCGCGGTGACCAAGAGTTGAAGTGCTCAGTGCAGTGTTATCAAGTGCAACGGCCGAATTACTCAGCAACTGGTCGACGTCAACGCCTTGCCAG
The DNA here is from genome assembly GCF_902806685.2 of Maniola hyperantus. Lineage (NCBI taxonomy): Eukaryota > Metazoa > Arthropoda > Insecta > Lepidoptera > Nymphalidae > Maniola > Maniola hyperantus. Next base: position 619,042 of record NC_048557.2, on the reverse strand, counting down.
CAAGCCACCTGGAAATACGCCATACAAGCTTTATCCTCCATACCTGATAACTAATACGTAAGTAACCGTTGTTGTGTTCTAGCCAAATTGCAAGAACGAGCGAACCTTTAGGTCTTATAACGACGGAATTACCGATTTCCAAACTAGGATTCCGAACACAGATGTGACGTCAAGGGATCCCAAAACCAAGGTTGGATTCGTGCCGCCACACCCAGGATATCCCACTCAATGACCACATCACTCACCATTGCGCCGAGAGGTTGTCTATTGCCTTCTCGTATTGTTTACGTTTCAAGTTTTTTTCGGTTGTCTGCGTCGGGAATTATGTTCGAGATAGATATTGAAATCTATTCGGGCCGTCGAAAAAGTATGCTACCAGTAATATTTCGTTTGGAATTTCACTTTGTAGTCATTTTTCAAAATCGTCAGCGTTATTAAAAGTTGTGGTCAAAAGTTTAGTGGTACCTGCCACTTACCAAACGGTGATTAGTTCTTATCAGTGAATAATTCATGGGTCATATAAATATATAAAAAGAAAAACTGACTGACTGACGGATCTATCAACGCGCAGCGTAAACCACTGAACGGATCGAGCTGAAATTTGGCTTGCAGATAGCTATTATAATTTAGGCATTTGCTTAAGAAAGGATTTTTGAAATTTCAAACCCTAAAAGGGTAAAATAGGGGTTTGAAATTTGTGCTAAAGCTGTGTGCATAAGCTAGTCTAAATATATAAAAGGAAATACTGTCTGACCGTCTGCCACATTGGTTAGATTGGCAGAGATGTGTATCTCTGAGAACATTATGGAGAACTCTCAGGCATGCAGATTTTCTCACGATGTTTTCCTTCACCGTTAAAGCGAGTGATATATTTTAATTTTTAAAAACGCACGTGTAACTCCGAAAAATTAGAGGTACGTGTCCGGGATCTACAGACCACAAGCCTTAAATTCTCTGTGCCGGGATCGAACCCCCGACCTCCTGAATAGGAGGCGGACGTCGTAACCACTAGGCTATCAGGACTATAGCTGTAGAGTAAAGGAACTCGAGCCTTCAATTAAAGGAGGAAGTCCGTGACATGAGGTCAACCCGGATCAGGTCGTATTACATACTCGAAACCCGTAAGCTAATGGGTGCCACGTCATGCGTTATGTTGATCGACATAAGGGATATGGGAAAAACAACCTATAAGATGTTGTAAACAAACATAATAGTATCTTCCTAATATTAATATTATAAAATGTGAAAGTGTGGATGTTTGGATGTTTGTTACTCAATCACACAAAAACGGCTGAACGGATTTAGATAAAAATTTCGAATGTAGATAGATTATACCCTAGATTAACACATAGGCTATTTTTATCCCGGAAAATCAAAGAGTTCCCGCGGGATTTTGAAAAATGTAAATCCACGCGGACGAAGTCGCAGGCATCAGCTAGTTACTATATAAGTATCTGCATAAGCTGAAGTGGCAATGGGTAGGGCACATAGTTCGGCTAAGTGCGAGTCAGACTCGCGCACCGAGGGTTTCGTATTCGTGTATTTTTTTCGACATTTTGCACGATAAATCAAAAACAATCAAACATTAAAATAAATAAAAATCTGTTTTAAAAGACGTGATTGAAGGACACACCAACAAACCAACATACAAACATACATTCGCATTTATTATACGGGTAGTGACTTATTTTAAGTTTTTTCAAGTATTTTCTAATTTACAGTAAAATAAAACGAATTAAAACGAGACAGATTTATGTGAGAGATATAGCTCTGTCTCGTTTTAACTAAACTTAAGTAACGATTAAGCGACTCTGAGTACGGCTGGTAGACTTAATCCTTACCAAATAGCAACCTTTTTGGCAACCTCACGTACAAATTCAGGCATGCAAAATGAAAAGGACAATATTTCCTATTTACGTCGCCGCGCCGCGTCACAGCGACTTAGTATTTGCATTTATTTCAAAAACTTGGCAACACTGAGCTAAAATTATTTCGCCGCGAAATAATCGCGAAAACCACTAGCATGTAGGATAAACAAAAATAAAATAAGTTGGTATTCCTATATTCTGCACTATTACAACAACCGGTCAATTGGGAGTCGGACTTGCACACGAAGGGTTCCGTACCATTGTAATAACACTTGTTGTACATAACAATTTTATATGCAACACTAACTTATGCTCGTGACTTCGTCTGCGTGGACTACACAAATTTCAAACCCCTATTTCACCCCCTTAGGGATTGAATTTTCAAAAAAATTCTTAGCGTATGACTACGTCATATTGCATGCCTTTCTGCCCGATCCGTCCAGTAGTTTAAGCTGTGCGTTGATAGTTCAATCAGTCAGTCAATCCTAGATTAAGTACAGCTTCGGAGTTTTTCTACGTGATCAAATCAGAAATGAGAATATATGTAGGAGAACCAGAATAACCGACATAGCTCATTGGGTTGCGAAGCTGAAGTGGCAATGGGCAGGGCACGTTCGTAAAACCGATAGACGTTGGGGTCTCAAAGTGCTGGAATGACGATCTCGCAGTAGAAGACGCAACGCTGGAAGACCCGCTACTAGGTGGACGGACGACATCAGACGAGTCGCAGGGAGCCGCTGGTATCAGGCGGCGCAAGCCCGTAGCATGTGGAAGTCCCTACAAGAGACCTATGTCCAGCAGTGGACGTCTATCGGTTGATGATGATGATGATGATGATGATGATGATGGTATTGGACTGTAAAATATTGGTAGTAAAATAAGTCCATAAAATTTTAATTCTTTTTCTCCATTTCGGTTAATGGGAATGTTTGATTAAAACAAATCATTAAACGTCATCGTAAAATCACTCAGTAAGAATGAATGAATATTTGATCGCGTCCGGACCAATGCGGGTCAGACAAAAGGGGAAAAGGAGGAAATGGATTGGAAGCGATTTCATTCGTTCACTCATTTTTAGGGTTCCGTAAGTCCGTATGAAAAAACGGATTCCGCTTCTATCTTGGATTCTTGGACTGCATCATTACAAGTTTACCAAATTGTACCCCTATTGTGCAAAAAAAAGTATTCATCGTTATCGTCAACAAATTCTGCCCTTTGATTGGCTGTAAAAAAATATAAACAGCGAATCAATCAATCAAAGGGCAGAATTTTTCGACGTTAACGATAACGATGAATACGTTTTTCTTACCCAATCGGGGGGCAGGTGAGATTACAGTCAAAGGTTAAGTTATAATTGAATTAAAAAACCCCTTAAAGGAAGACTCGTGTGTCTGTATGTTCCTGACAGACAGATATCTGTCCATCTGCCACTGTCAATTTGCTCTAAATCGGACTGAATCAGTCAATAAATATTAATTAAGTAGAATAAATATTTTCAATGTTTACTTTCAATATTTTGCGTACAAACTTATATATTCATCGTACGGAACCCTCTCCACACGCGAGTTTAACTCGCACTTGTCTGGTTTTTATTATATTATTACCCTTTTGGTGTGTGCAATTAAAAATAAAGGCCTGCCAATTAAGGAGTGATTTATACGATTCCGAGCCGGGGCCGTGATTTAAATGTAACACCGAATATTTTACTGATTCATCATGGAGGATTTTCGATTAATTCTTTGTGATAAAAATAGAAGCTACCTAAAATGAATTTTATAACGTGATATCTATCAGTGATAAGGCGCATCTTAATCAGCAGTATTTATCTAAACTAGCTGATGCCCGCGACTTCGTCCGCGTGGAATTAGGTTTTTGAAAATCCCGTGACAACTCTTTGACTTTCTGGGATAAAAATAGCCTATGTCACTCTCCAGGTCTTTATCTATACCCATGCAAAAATCACGTCAATCCGTTGCACCGTTGCGACGTGATTGAAGGACAAACCAACAAACCAACAAACAAACACACTTTCGCATTTATAATAAGGGCACTGATATATGTCATTCAATGTTCTCAGCGTACATATTCAAAATTCTTTGATCTTTTATCGTTTTGTATTTTATGTCTTTTTTCTTGTACCTTTATTTGTATTTAAATTTATTATTAATCATCTAGTTAGTGTAAGTGGCACTGCCGTTCTAATTAGATATAAAATAAATAAAATAAATAAATAAATAAATAAATAGCATCTCACTAATACATAAAAGGAAAAGGTGACTGACTGACCTGAGTGACTGATCTACGCACAGCTCACACTACTGGACGGATTCAAATTGAATTGAATAAGAATATAAATGTAAAAAATGGAGCTAACAATTAAAAAAAATTAATCCATGTAAAGGTGTTGTTGTCGCACCGATGCAGGTTGGACCAAAGTTTTGTAAAAGGACTTCTAAGATACAATAGCACACAAGATAGCGTTGGTACTGTATTTCAGTCTTTCCCAGAAGGAAGCCGTCCTCGCTCTGAGTATGGCGAAGAAGTCAGGGACCCTTGCAGCAGCAAACATAGCTTTAGCACTGCAGAAACGCGGGTGGTTCATTAGTTTTATCGATATAAGTCATTAATGAATGAATGAACGAATGGCATTATGTCCGGGTTCCGTCCAGAGTCAGTGGGGTGATTACGAATTGATATCAAATTGAGTACCTTCCCCTCTCCAATTGTCAAAGTTATATTAAATCGCGTTTCCTAATCAAAGTTATATTCGTTCGTCGAGAGAAAGACGGAAATGCTTTAAAGTTAATTAATGTGTTAAATATGAAGTTATCATCTCTCTTGTCTATCACTACCCCAATCATCACTACCCCTATTATAAATGCGAAAGTGTGTTTGTTTGTTGGTTTATTGGTTTGTTGGTTTGTCGTTTAATCACGTTGCAACATAGCAACGGATCGATCGGAACGGATGTAGCCTATGTCACTCTCCAACTCTTTATTTATACCCGTGCAAAAAATCACATCAATCTGTTGCACGGTTGCGACGTGATTGAAAGACTGACCAACAAACCAATAAACCAACAAACAAACACACTAATTTCGCATTTATAATTTTATAATGCTTAATTTAAATTAAATTTAAATGAAATTTTAATTTATATTTTTTAATGCTCGCTGTACTGTCCGTAAATTGAGTTACACGAGACCTATAAAACTCAAAAACATTTTATGTAATTTTAAGTGTGTAAATCAGTGGGCGGTTCTTTGACAAATAAAATAAATAATAAGGGTATTGATTTCAGGTCCTTAAAAATAATGTTGTTAGAAGCTTGATGGGCGGAGCTAATTGTGCACTAATTCGATTTAACACTCAATTTGCTATCTAAATCATAATTTAATTTGCTAAACTTAATTTGATTCTGCTAATTGCATGAACTAATCGAATCTACTTGTATTAATTGACATCGATTGTCATTAATATAAGGTGAAATTACTGAAAATCTCTAACCTATTAAAGCCTTGTTGCCTGTTGAAATACGCTGTGCTTTATAAATACCACTACTAAACTACTAGTTTACAACATGGGGTTATTCAAGGGGCGGAGCCTTGATAAAGCCCCGGCAAAAAATAGGGGTAAACCAATAAATTCCTAAAAGGTCGGCAACGCATCGGCAGTTCCTCTGCTGCTCCAAATGTTCATGGGCGGCGGTAATCGGCGGCAATAATAGGTAGATATGTATTTACTGTGCTCTTTAAGATGGTAACCCACTTTTTAGCATAGTCTGTAAGTTCCATCTAAGTGGAAATTCCTTTATGGAACAATAAATATCTTAAACCTAAATCTAAATTTAAAATTATTTAGAAATTTCCTTGAAATATAGGTAAAAAAACTATCATAAAAATAAACATAATATTCCTATTTTATTGACTAGGTAGATTTTCTTAAGTCAGTAGACACAAAGTAGGTAAGTAACTTCTAATGCATTTACGCCATTTCCTCTGCCATCTAAGTAACTTTTAACTTTTTATGTCGTATGCATAGAGGCATCCTGTTTTGAACGACTAACTGCGAGTACGTGTCAGAATCAGCAAAGGATACGCTTCCGTCATGTAATATGGAAAACTTCTTGATTTTGCTATTACTTACTAGCTGTAGAGTTTGTAGTTTGTAGACGCCAGAGTTATTATAAAGAAACTAGATTATGCTCTCGACTTCGTCCGCGTGGACTACACAAATTGCAAACCCCTATTTCACCCCCTTAGGGGTTGAGTTTTCAAAAATCCTTTCTTAACGGATGCCTACGTCATAACAGCTATCCGCACACCAAATTTCAGCCCAATGATTGCGTTTGTTATGCTCGCGACTTCTTCCGCGTGGACTACACAAATTTCAAACCCCTATTTCACCCCCATAGGGGTCGAATTTTGAAAAATCCTTTCTTAGTGGACGCCTACGTAGTAATAGCTATCTGTATGCCAAATTTCAGCTCGAACCGTCTAGTAGTTTGAGCTGTGCGTTGATAGATCAGTCAGTCAGTCAGTCTGTCAGTCACCCTTTTCTTTTATATATTTAGAAGATAAAAAAAACAAACAACAGCAAAGATTCACTTATAAGAACGGGCCGAATTGAGAACCACCTATTTTTTGAAAGTACCTAAGTTAAAAATAATTACACATGTCGTACCAAAATACGGAACCTTCGGTGCGTGAGTCTAATTCGCACTTGGCTGGTTTTTTAGTACATATTTTTAAATCTTTTCAACCAGGGCAAAAATTATATTTTTTTTATCAAACAAGAACTAGATTATAAAATTAAATTTGCACACCTCGCCTATAAATTCGCGCCGCTGTGGGACTTCGTTAATTAGTTAATAGCCTTTATTAATGCGATGAGCGCTTCTATCAAAATGCGAAATGTTATTATGGTATCTAAATTATGAGAACTTTGCTGGAAAGTTGGGAATTTGTTGATCATTTTTGTGTAGGTGTGTATAACCTACACATAATTTTGATGAATAAAATTTTCAGTTGCGTCCCGTTCGTCTGATCATGTGTGCTTGTTTGACTGTGTGACCTGCAGTACCCATCAGTACCCATATTATAAATGCGAAAGTGTGTTTGTTTGTTGGTTCGTCCTTCAATCACGTCACAACGGAGCAACGGATAGACGTGATTTTTTTCCATCGGTATAGTTAAAGACCTGGAGAGTGACATAGGCTACTTTTATCCCGGAAAATCAAAAAGTTCCCATGAGATTTAAAAAAAAACCTAAATCCACGCAGACGAAGTCGCGGGCATCATCTAGTAAATAACATAATGTAAAACAATATCATCTAAGTCCCCTGACTAAGCCTAGACAACTAAGCCCTAGGACATGTGTCCGATAGTGTAAAATGGATTTGCTACAAAACAGCCTTACTTATTGGTACTGAATCGGGTTTATGTAGGCTTAGGACAAGTTTATACATCTTGAAAACTTTGGTAGATTTCGAGTACGAGATTTGAGAGATTTCGAAACAGTATAGTGTATAAAATGCACCTAAATAAAAGACAATGTTTTACAGTCGGTTATATTTATTTTATTTTTTATTTTATTTGTTAAAGAACCGCCCACAGATTTACACACTTAAAATTACATAAAATATTTTTGAGTTTTATAGGTCTCGTGTAACTCAATTTACGGACAGTCACAGCGAGCATTAAAAAAAAAGGTTATATTATTCAGAACTAGCGTAATTACCCCGACTTGCTTCGACGAAATTTTTGATTTGCTTCCTTGACTCCCATTGTCCACGTTATAAAGAAAAAGCTAGACATTTGAAATTTGAAGGTCCTGTGGTATCAGCAGCGGTTGGAAATCATTATCTTCATCATCACCGGCTCACTACTGAGCACGGATATCTTCTCGCAATGCGTTTTAAGACATTAAATATTATGATGGTTGATCTAGTCACGGCACAGCGTCTTCTGATTTCGGTCTCGCAAGACGCAACTCCTGTTATTAGTGAAAGTGGAACCAAAGTAGATGTAATTATGGACTACCTCACAGTTTAAGCTATTTCAGGTCAGTTTTTGATTTTCCTATCGACTATCATAAAAGTCCAAAATCAATGCTAATATCCTCAAGGCGTTTGAGGAATTCCCCTATACCCTTCTAAGTTTTTTTTGTTTTTTTTTTAAATTTTATTTATAGATGATGCGAGAAGAATGGTATCATCAGCGTATATTGTTGTGATGTCGTGGTGATAATTAATTTTGTTAACTTATAACTAAAGCTACGAGGGTTCCAAACACACCCAGGTCTGAAAAGAGCCCACAACAAACTCATTTCGAAATTCGAAACAACATTATCGAGTTGTGTAAAGTCGTACTAAGGACATAGATATTCCCTTTGAAATACGACCCTTATCAAGGGGCGGCTAATATGCAAATACGACAATACAAAGCCCCCGTCACGTGGAAATGTCACAACTGGATTTTTGCGAAGGGATCGCGTAATTTTTTATAAGCATTTGTGTAATGTTATACAAATACGAGGAAGTAAACAACAATATGTATTATACAAATCCCCACAGTCATGTTTGCACAGTTACCTACTGTTTAGGTCACAATTCCACTGAAGCGAAGCACAGTGCACAGTGTAGTGATGTAACGAATATTCGCATTCGCATTTCGGATATTCGCATGGCTTTGCATATTCGCATTCGCATTTTTTTTTGTTTTAAAGAAAGAATATTAGTCATGTTAAACGACAAATATGGGGAATATTTGTCGTCGTCGTGTCGTTTCCTCTCCAACTAAGCGTCAAGCTTGTGCTAGGAGTGGGTACGACAATAGTGCAACGGGCGGGGTTTGAACCGTCGACCTTTCGGTTTTCAGTCCACTCTTTTACCTGTTGAGCTATTGAGGCTCTCTTTCCGAGGCATTCCGCGAAATTACTGCGAATGTTTTGCGAATATAAAAAAAAATATAATTGATATGTCGTTGGTTAATAAAATAAAATCCATTAACTTCTCATGTTTTTTAATGGCAGCACATATTCGCATTCGCATCCGCGAATGTCCAAATTATGACATTGGTTACATCACTAGAGAAGAGACGTGTGCTTTTGACCAATCAGACTATAGTTAATAGATGACGTCGTGATAAAATTATTAGATCTAACATTTGAAAATGGCGGCAAGCAGCCGCCATATTTAATGTTTTTGTCACTCGGAATGATTTTAGAATTCTAACGATACCCCATACATGCACATCTGAAGTGTTCAAGCATTTAGGAGTTATGGTGGAGTCAAAAAATTCACACGCATTCATACATGGAGTCTGAAAACACTGCACTCCTTTAATGGGCAATCATGTTAAACTTGAGTCAACATACTTATCCGCGAGTAGGGTTACCAGGCGTTCGAATAAAGTCGGACATAGGTAGGCTTTTTGATTGCGTGTCCGGCCAAAATAAACGGTGTCCGGCTTGTCCGGCTTTTGTTAGGCTTTTTACATTTCGCAAACGAGCGTGGCCGAGCGCAGGCGAGTCGACTGTCGGTCGCTCCCGCAGGCGGCAGTGCCGCCTGACAACAAGATTTTATGACAATAATAAATAAAGCTTGATTTTACATACAATTTTTTTGTCGTACCTATTAATACTAAGAAAAATCCTCAATAATGTAGGGTGTCCAGTCTTTCTACCCAAATGTCCGACCAAACTTTCTGGTCTGTCCGGCTATTAGGTTTGGTGACATGACAACCCTATCCGCGAGTGACATTATTAAGCTACAATATCTAGAAACATATTATTTTGTTGTGCAAAAGAAGTCATGAATACAAGAACAGTACACAACGTAAGCAGAAAAGGTCGCTTTGGTGTAATGTGAAGCGCGGTGACCTCAAAGGGGTCAGAGGTCACGGCTGCGGGGCACACACGTCTCTTAGCCCGACGCCGCGTCAACGTAGTAGAATACGGCTTATAAGTAGAGGTGTAGCATTTGACATGACGTAGAGATGAAATGAGATGAATTTATGTATTTCATGTCAGCATGTACCACTTGCACTTGTACTACTAACAAAACTAATCTACTATGTAACTAACTAAGGAACACGAGAATAAATGGCTTTTTTATTTATTTTATTTTATTCATGTACCACTTAAAATACAGGGTGTAACCAGAACGCTAGCAAAAACTTAGCATTATTGTTATACTACCTAAACACAATCCAATACCAATAACCATTTTAGCGTGCAAAACTGGGGTCAATGCCCCACCTACGACGCGGCATTGACTCTGAGTGGCCTACTTACCCAACGTTCGTTGAACTCTAGCGTCAGTCGAATGTTTTATTTGCGAAATATCGTGAACTATTACAAAATAAATTCAGGTTTTTTTTCGCGTGTTTTTTTTGTGGTATCATTTCAGTAATCATCAGTACTAGCACCGTCTTCGTTTTTGCTAGCGTTCTGGTTACACCCTGTATGTCAAGAGTCCACCTGCACCGGTTCGAAAAACAGTTTCTATTGAACCGGCAAGAAACTCAGCAGTTGTTCTTGTTTAAAAAAAAATGTTACAAGATATAAATAGGTACGTAATATATATTAGCAACTAGCTGATGCCCGCGACTTCATACGCGTGGATTTAGGTTTCTAAAAATCCCGTGGGAACTCTTTGATTTTCCGGGATAAAAAGCTACTTTTTATCCTGTAAAATCAAAAAGTTCCAATGGGATTTTTAAAAAACCTAATTCCACACGGGCATCAGTTAACTATAATGTGACAAACAAACACACAACCATACGAGAGAGACTACACGCCAGTGTATCACCGCCCTAACAACTCGCGAAGAATTTTCCATGTCTGTATTACAGAGGCATCACGCAGGATTTGCCTGTCCTATGGGCTTACTAACATATCCCGGTTTACACCCGCGCCCTATTGTTCCGGGATAAAGACTTTGGAACTTCTTTATGCCGTTTCTTCAAGGTTCTTTAAGGTATGAAAAGTTAATAAAATTGTGACGGAAGCGAAGCGACGGTTCTATTGTGTTGATTTTTTTTTTGTTGCCAAAATTATTTTGAGGGAATAATAAACTTTCATTTAGTGTTTGGATTATTAAAAAGACTAGCTGAGGCCCGCGACTTCGTACGCGTGGATTTGGGTTTTTAAAAATCCCGGGGGAACTCTTTGATTTTCCGGGACAAAAGTAGTCTATGTCTCTTCAGGTCTTAAACTATACCTACCCATGCAAAAAATTAAAAACTACCATACCCATTCCAGATTAGCCCGCTACCATCTTAGACTGCATCATCACTTACCACCAGGTGAGATTGCCGTCAAGGGCTAACTTGTATCTGAATAACATAAAATAAAAATATTATGGCTCACCGGGTCATCTCTGCTAATATTCTTGTATAATAAAATAAAATAAATAAAAAGAGCCTTTATTGCAGTGTTAAGTATTTACAGGTTTTTCTTATTACTAGGTAAATAATGTATTGAATACTTAAAATTATTACATTAAGGATTATTTACATTAACATTTTTGTTTTATATTTTATGTTCTGCGTGTCCATCGACATAGGCCTCCTCTAAACTTTTCCAAATGGTTCTATTTCTGGCTAACCTTGTCCACATACCACCAACCAAGTTTCTTATGTCATCCTCCCACCTTTTAAATTGTCTCCCCCTTCTTCTCTTTTTGTTTCTGGGGTACCATTCTAGAACTTTTATTCTTGTATACCGACTGTTTATAATATGAAATATGCAGCCATGAGTATATTCTAGGCAAAGGAATTGTAAACGCATGTGGCAAAATAGGAAAAAGGGAAAATTTATATTCGGATGTTGTATCGAATTCCAAGTTTTTCAATATTCACAAGGTCATATTTTTGGCGGATCTTCCTTTGTTCTGTCTTTATCTTCGGGTGTACATAACAAGAATCAACACAGTCAACCCCTCGAGAGGGAATTGCTATATGCAATCTTTCTGTCCGTCAAATGACTGGACTACTTGGTAAATTTTTCCTAATTTCGTAGCAATTGCGGAGGACAACGACGTAGGGTTTTACTGCAATCAATCTGATGATTATTTCGAAGATGAAGTTTAACGAGTAATCTATTGGTAATTAATCAATTAGTTACTTAACAACGTTTTAATTTGTTAAAAACATCAAATAATTTATGAATTACTGGAAAGCTGACTAATTGGAGGCTGTAATATTTTTGGAGGTTAAGTTTGCATGGATGCTTAGTTAATAAGTATTTGTATTAGCTAATTATTAGGTATATTTGGAAACATTACATAAAATTAAGTGTTTAAACCAATATTTCACCACATGAAATGCCTATCATACTTTTGATATTAGGAATACTTAGCCATGACTTTACTAACAGTTTGGATAGTAGATCAGACACAGAAGAAGTCAGGAATTAGAATAGCTATCTACATAATCCATATTGTGTCTATCTGTCTGTCTGTCCGTTTGTTTGTCTGTCTGCTAGCTTTTCACGGCCAATCCACTTAACCGATGTTGATGGGTACAGAGCTGATAGCTTCCATCCCGGGAAAGGACATAAGCTACTTTTCATCTCAGAAAATTAAAGAGTTCCAATGGGATTTTTGCAGCCGAAACTTACGTGAACGAACTACGAAGTCGCGGACCTAGTAGGTAGTTATAATAGAACATATCCTCTCGTAGGCTTGTAGCTCAACGTCGATTGGTGTATAATAAAATCGAGTGGATTCAAAGTTCCCGCGCAAACTTGCAAAGGTGCGAAATAGGTATTTTTATGGTTTCCTCACAATCTATATTTCTTTCAGGTTCTGAGCTAGTCATAATATTATCTATAAAAAATATTCTAGGGTTGGAGCAGATTTTATTGGTAAGCAAACGGCTGTCTTGGTGAAATTTATTTGGTTTAACTTTGGACCAGCGAAACTGGTTCGGTATATCAGTACCCTTATTATAAATGCGAAAGGGCGTTTGTTTGTTGGTTTATTGGTTTGTGGGTTTGTCCTTCAATCACGTCGCAACGGTGCAACGGATTGACGTGATTTTTTGCATGAGTATAGATAGAGGGTGAGTAACATAGGCCACTTTTTATCATAGGTTCATACGTTTATTTAAGTGTAAGAATGTTAAAGAACAACAACCTTCTGTAATAACTGATTTGCACTTATGTATTTATTTACTTTTTAGATATCCGAGGGAGAGGGCTGGCCATCCTTAACACAGATCTAAAAATCTAGCTAGGATAGCCAGTTCTTGATCTTGATTCTTAATATTGTATATGCTCATTCTAACAAGCACGCAAATTGTTCAAGATCAAATCCATGTATGTGTGTAGCTAGATGATTGAAAAATAAACGTTTTATTTATTTATTTATTCTCTTAAACCAGTCTAGCCACCATAGAGCTTATACAAGTATGTCAATTAAGAGAGCAGTTCTAAAAACCATAAAAACGGGAGTCCCCTTGTTCAGCGTTCGTTTCACTTTACAAGTATTCCCAACTTGTCAGACAGTTATAGAGAGCCAGCGCGTGCCAGACCTTCGTTACTTTATAAAAGCTGAAAGTTTCTGTCCCCAACACAGGAAGGAACGATCAGCGACTAGGAATATTTTATAATTTTTATAGTGTTTTACCTACATTTCAAGGAAATTTTTAAATAATTTTAAATACATATCAAAAATTGCGGACCGGCAGGAATCGAACCCGCGTCTCCTTTTTTTTGATATTGTATTTTAATTTATTTAGCGACTATGAAGTTGGGATCATGGCGGCTTTGGCAAATAACAGGTAACAAAGATGTATAAAATCTTACGTCAAAGTTTACTATAAAGTCAAATTTTTCTACATTTTTTCGGAATAGTATTAGAAATCACGTCATGCATAGACACTTAGTGCAGTACGGCAACCCTCAGCCAGACATACTAAAATTTTAATAAACTGTTAAAATTATCTCCCAAAGCCACCATGATAACTTCATAGTCGCTGATCGTTCCTCCCTGTGTTAAGGACAATACGCAGATAAACTTTCAGCCTTTATAAAATAACGAAGGTCTGGTATGCGCTGGCTCTTAGTCTATTACAATTCAAATTGAAAGATATAAAATTAAATGGACGAGGTGTTTCGTGGTGTAAAGTTCCCTAGACGAGCTTTGTTACTTTATATTTTTGGGATTGGTCAATGAACTTGTGATCTAAGTTGAAAATCATGTAAAGCTATGTTTTCTATTTAAAGAACTTTTCATCACAATTGCTCATAAAGTGCCTCTAATTTCACCGCAATTAGGCACATAATGATACCTATATTCAAACTGTGACTTTTTCATTGCTATTATTTACAAGTGAGTTATAGAGTTTTTTTTTTATTTTATTGGTTGAGTTGCTTTGTTTTTAAAAGAGGTCAATGACACCTATAATCAAACTGTGACTTTTTAATTGCTATTATTCACAAGTGAGTTATAGAGTTTATTTTTTTATTTTATTGGTTGAGGTGCTTTGTTCTTAAAAAAGTTTCGATACAAAAAAGATCGTGTACAATAGTACAAATATTTTTTTAGTATTACAAGTGTGTTGAAAAACGTCGTATGATACACGTGTGTATTGATGATCACCGTTATCGGCTATTTTAAGACTCTCAAGTCTCAACTGACGGCTCGGTCTCAATGGCGCCTATCTTGGTTATCACCAACATTACACACTTGTACCATAATGTACTATTTTAAATTACCTTTCTTACCTTATTGATTTGGTCGCTATTACCACATGAGTCTACTCGTGTCTACCTACACACACACACACACACACACACACACACACACACACACACACACACACACACACACACACACACACACACACACACACATCACATGTATCTGACTCGTGTGCTATTAGGTACTATTATGACTTATGAGTAACTAGTCGATGCCTACGGCTTTATCCGCAAGCGAGGATTAAGGTTTATTAAATCCCGTGGGAGTGCTTTATTTCTCCGGGATACAGTGGTCGTAGCTATGAATTCTTCACTGCTGCTCGTGCGATCTCCCTCCAGCGACTTCTATTGGTGGCATTACGTGCACACACGTAATGCCACCTTTTTTTTTTCTTTTTTTTTTTTTCTTTTTTTTTTTTTTGTTAATTATTAATAAAGACATTTTTCAAACAAAAACAAAACAAACGTGCACACACGGAGACAGGTGTGTTAGTTGCAAAGCGGATTAAATCCGTCCACCTAGTTGGGGAACGCCCACGTGGACGTGTGCCCTCCACTCGACCTTGTACCACGAGGTGTTCGATGGTACCACTCTTCCTTGTGATGTGCCCAAAGAACTTGAGGATTCGCAATTGAACTAGTGAGGAAAGCCTTTGATTTATTTTCAGTTCTTTGAGAATGGAGACGTTTGTACGATGTGCGGTTCATTTCGTCTCCAGCACCACATGTCTAGAGTACATAGTATATTACAAAGTAACTTATGTCCATCCCCCGGATGGAAGGTATCTTTGTATCAAATTTTGCCAAATTGGGGAACGGATGGGCTATGAAAAGTTAACAGACAGACAGACTGTACACACTTTCAGTGAGAAGTTACCCTAAAAGTCTGCACTCTACATTTCAGCGCTAATTATAATTAGTGTTCATAAACAAGCAAGTTTATACAAACTGGTTTAAGCAATCTCACAAGTTCATATTTCACACAACTAAGTAATCTAACATTATAACAACGGGAAACTTGCACAAGTTTCGCAACTTAGTGCTTTTACTACAAATGTAGGAAACAAAATACGTATAGTATTCGACAGGTCGAGATGAAAATGAAAATGAAAATCTTTTTTATTCGTATAAACTTTTACAAGTGCTTACGAATAGTCGGATGCATCTACCACTGGTTCACACTGCCAGATGGCAATCGGGGTATGAGGCGGGGGACGCCTCGCCTCCTTATCTAAATAATATATAGAATGTTATATATTGACTGACTGACTGACTGACTGACTGACTGACTTATATCAACGCACAGCCTAAACCGCTGGTCCTAGAGACTTGAAATTTGGTGGGTGTATTCTTTGTAAAGAGTAGGTGTCCACTAAGAAAGGATTTTTCGAAATTCCACCCCTAAGTGGGTTTAATGGGGGTTTGAAATTTAAGTAGTCCACGCGGAGGAAGTCGCAAGCATAAGCTAGTTATACAGAAAATTCAAAGAGTTCCCACGGGATTTTCATAAACCTAAATCCACGCGGAATAAGTCGCGGGCATCATCTAGTAATTAATATTCGAAAATCCCTACTAACTAGCTAACTAAGTAGGTAAATGGGACGCGAAGTTTAAACAAGAATCAATTTGGTGCGGCGTGGCCACGGTTGTTCGTAAAACAGGCTAAACACAATTAATCTCCAATCCTAACTTGTAATTGAACCACCATCTTAGAGGGTAGCACATAAATCTTGTTTAAGATACCGTACCTAGTTGCTATATATAGGAGTAGCATTTTATCTTCATTGTAGGGTACTTAATCAGTCACACTAAAGTCTAGAAAACACAGGCTATGTATTCAGGCAAAATAGGTTCAAAAGTCTGGGCCGCCCGAGCGCAAATTGGTTGCACGCTTTGTATAAATATTATTTATATTTAAAATTATATGTGCTCTGTTACCATAAAATAATACCGTAATCCCTTAGGGCCGGTTGTTTCAAACCATTGGTCTTCGTAAGATCCGTTCGTTAAAATTTAACGGACGTAGACGAACTTTAACATCTGTTAATTTAAGTGCGTTGCTTCATTGTACAAAAAACTGTTCGTCATTGTTATTTTGGTTGCGAAACTAACCCTAAAAATTAACTTACTTCTCCGTATCCTTTTCTTATTTCATTTTAAGTATATTAAATTATATACATAGTTATTAATATTGCTACTTCGCATTTTAAACACTTTTTCTTTCTTACAAAATCTTCAAAAAAACTATCATTAAAAGCTTTGAATTAAATTGATTCCATTATAATTTGTAAATAAAATATTCCGTTTGTAAGAAGTATGAAGTTACGAACTGATTTGACGATCACCAATGGCGCCAGCACTGGTTAACGTAAACGTAACTTTTTAACGAACGTTAGCGCTAATAGATGCTGAATCAACGCTTTTTCTTTACTTACGTTCGTTAGCGCCATATTTAAAGGTTACGTGTCCGTCAAAGTTTGTTGAAACAACCGGCCCTAAGTATATTAAACGTTGAACGTAAATACGAAATTTTATTGAATTTGGTATATCAATCGAATAAAACGTTTGTCTCTTAATGGTCGTGTAAAAAATGCGTATTTTGGGGAAACTTGTGCCAAATTGTGCCAATCTTGTTTTGGCTCTCGTAATTCACTAAAGAATATCTTAAATTTTTGTAAGATTAACAGCCGTACTCAGAGTCACTAATCGTTACTTAAGATTGAGTTAAAACGAGACAGATTTATGTGAGAAATATAGCTCTGTCTCGTTTTAACTAAACTTAAGTAACGATTAAGCGACTCTGAGTACGGCTATAAAAATAAATAAACAAATTTGTAGTTTTTGAGGCCAAAACTTGATAATTTGAACATCCGAAATGTGTTTTTTGGGACGCACAGCGCCTTCAGTAACGTAGACAGAATAGGTGCCTATGTTACTGAATACTTGGCCTCTGAAAGCCCAGAATCTACTCTGGTTTATCTGACCTGAGGATCTTCTCATTTCTGATTCGATCACCGCTCGGTTACCTAAGTATAATTTGAAAAGTTATCAGTTTAAATACCACACCATACTCGAAACTTCTTCGTGCGAATCTAAGTGAATTAAAACAAAGTTAAAACCGGGAATTAATTCGGCCTATTTCGGTTAAGATCTGCCACCATCGGGACCGCGGCAAATTGATTGCTATTACAACTTGGGTCCTATTGATGCTTAGTTTAAAACTTCCCAAGACATTGTGCCAGTTGACGGAGAATTAGAATTGAGCAGCACAAATTAATACGACAATTAAGTTTGGTTTGAGTTTCGTGTGAGATAGCTACTGGATGGATGGATGTACTTAGTTCCCTTCGAATCAAAAATTGATTTTGGTTTTTAGGATTCCGTATCTCTAAGGTAATGATAGTCTAGTGGCTTAGACGTCCGTCTCCTATTCATGATGTCGGGGCTTTGATCTCTAACTTTTCAGTGAAAATCAGCGTGAAAATAAAGTGATTTTTTGTATAGCGTCAGAGTATAGGGCTAGTAGAATTCATTATTAAAGAGAATAATTAAAAAAAAGCATGATTTTTGAAACATCACGCTGTACGGAAGGTGAATAATGACGTCACAAACCGTAAACGACAATTTTTTCAATTTTTTAACATAAAAATAGAGTAGGTAATATCTGCGGGAAAATATTTTCATGTTAAAAAATTGAAAAACATTTGTAGTTTATGCATTGTGACGTCATTATTCACCTTCCGTATGTGTGACGTTAATGTTAAAAATAAACTACCTCTGTACAAAACTTTCCATCATTTTATTAGTACAGTCCAAGACCCTATTGTTTAAAACGCACACAAAGATTATAGCTTAGTAGTAGCATAAGTATTCTACTAAATTAGAACTAAATTACTAGAACTAAAACTCATGGAGACAAAGTGAGGGAAATATATTAGTTATTAATTTTGTCGTTGCCAAGTTTAGGTAGTGTAAGTTTAGAGTTTAGATATAGGAAACGGCAATTCCCTATCCGGCGCGCGGGATATCTGAACGTTGTTCCAAACTTAGAATATGTGTAATATTCAAGGTATCCTTGATATTTAGTAGCTTTAGATTTTGTATCAGGTAAATGATTGTCATGATTTTCAAATAACAATTTATCGTTTGAGTCAAATCACATACTTTTTACAACTGCATTAAGTTTTAGGAATAATCTCATTAGATGAAATTTCAAAGAGGCTGTCATTGGTGGGTTGTTTCGAAACGGCAATTCCCTATCCGGCGCGCGGGATATCTGAACGTTGTTCCAAACTTAGAATATGTGTAATATTCAAGGTATCCTTGATATTTAGTAGCTTTAGATTTTGTATCAGGTAAATGATTGTCATGATTTTCAAATAACAATTTATCGTTTGAGTCAAATCACATACTTTTTACAACTGCATTAAGTTTTAGGAATAATCTCATTAGATGAAATTTCAAAGAGGCTGTCATTGGTGGGTTGTTTCGATTCAGACCAATAGCATACACTTTGCAATTTCGGTCGAATGAATGAAAAAAAGAAACGTGACTTTTGGTCGGCATAAATGGCGTGTTCGAATATTAATTCTCTTCGGGCTATAGACTGTGCTTTAGAGCTGGGAGGTAACCTCCAAAAGTGTGAAGTATTGTTGTAAGTGGTGATAAATATGTAAAAGAAGCATTTCATGACTGTTTCAATGAGCATAAATGTGTTAAAGAAGTGTTTCAATGAGTTATGTCATAAGTATTTACGAGTGTATTCAATTAAACATCTGATATTGACGTTGAAGAAAGCGTAATCATTTTATGATATTGATATATGATATGAAAGAATTACAAAAAGTACCAAAGTTCGCCTAATGAAATGTCTTGCCTTCCCGATCTTTCCATACGCGGCTGAGAGACGTAGACGACAAACCGACCGGCGAAAGATCGACGCTCGAAATGTGGTGTTGGAGACTATTAGCACTGACGGTGAGATCTATAGAGCGCACTCTGACTTAGCTTAGACTTAAGACAGAGTTAAAACGAGACAGAGCTATATTACTCACATAAATCTGTCTCGTTTTAACTCAATCTTAAGTCTAAGCAAAGTCAAAGTGCGCTCTATAGATCTCAGCCTGAGACTCCATGGCCAAAGGGTTTCCACGGCAAACGAAACAAAAATGTAACTATACAATGAACCAAAAGCTTAATTTGCTGTAACCCGCTGAAACAGGTCGAATCTGTCCACCACCAGAGGATGCTCCGGTGTCGGGGCGAAACGTGCGTCGAGTCTGTTTTGGGATTTGGGTGGTGCTGCGTGGTGGAGGTGCGTATTGCTTGCCGAGTGGCTGGCTGCTTTTCTTGCATGGTTAGCAGTGGGAGGCCGGGCGGTGTATGTCGCATGCTGCATGTTGCATCATACAGATTCGACCTGTTTCAGCGGATTACAGCAAATTAAGCTTTTGGTTCATTGTATATCATGGACTTCCGCAAAGTAACGTCTGCTTCTATACAACATGATATACAAAAATGTTACTCTCGATAAGAGAGGCATACTTGCGCCGCTTGCCGTTTTCGGCCTTTTCTGCTGCGGCTCCCGGTCTTGATGCTGTTTCTCTGATATGACACGGGGCCAATGTGTCAACGCAAGTTGCGTCCCACATTAACGCTCGTCCGCGTTCCCAGGGAACCAGTGGCCCTACCGCGGTTGTTTGACAGCTACAATGTCACGATCGCAATCATCTCTGATTGGTTAATGCTCGCTCACTATTGGCCACAATGCATTGTTGCAACAGGAATCGCGCAAATTCAGCCAATCAGAACAATTGAGATTGTGATAATGATTGATGCAGGTTTTAGACAATCGCCCTGCAGCGTCAATCCATTCAGCTTCTCGATTGCGGTAGAATGACAGCTATAATGTCATGATCGCAATCACCTCTGATTGGTTGACGCTCGCTAACTATTGGCTACAATGCATTGTTGCAACAAAAATAGCACAAATTCAGCCAATCACAAAAATTAAGATTGTGATAATGATTGATGCAGGTTTTACGAAATCGACTAACAGGTCTCTTGCCATCATCCCGACTAATCCCTGCAGGCTCAATGAACGCAGAAATGTCTATGGATAAATTGGTTAAACTATATGTGATTGATACCATTTAGGTACAAAAATAACCCTTCCACTTATCTGCATAGTAAAACTATAAAAAAGAGAATAGACTCGTGAAATATTCAGAGCGTGGCGCACCCTAATATATATTCCTTCATTTATTCGCAGCGTAAACGCTATACTGTGTGAATAATACAACAAAGCCTTAGTAAAGAAATAAGGCTGCAAGTCCATTGGCTGCTATCGCCTGAGAAATCACTTTATTTTTCGTTTCTTCATTGCAAGACTGACTAATGTCCTCGACTTCTTCCGCGTGGACTACACACTAGCCCGATCCGTCCAGTAGTTTGAGGTGTGCGTTGATAGATCAGTCAGTCAGTCACCTTTTCCTTTTATAAGTATTTTTATATTTTGATTTCTACATTTTTGACTTACCTATGTTTTGACTGAAAATCACGGCATGGTGCGGCAAGTATAGTTTACTAGCTGAGACTCGCGACTTCATCCGCGTAGATTTAGGTTTTTAAAAATCGTGTGGTAGGTACGCTTTGATTATACGGTATAAAAGTAGCCCATGTCACTCTCCAGGTCTAACTATATCTACGCAAAAAATCAAGTTGATCCGTTGCGCTCGTCGCGCCTTTCTACCCGCCTTCTACACTCCTGTCCCTGCCGGACTGCCGCGGCCGTCGCCATTATTTTAATTTCGTGATATCTCCTAAGATATTATTCTAAATGAAATGATACAAAGCGCAATTTTTATTTTGATAAGGATTAATACTATAATAGTAAAAACACCTTTGAAAGTAAAGCTTTGTTTTAGACCATATTTCAAAATCATAACTGAGCTTGATGTAGGTAGAGGCCACATGAATAGATTGAGTCGTAGTATTGGTGTGAATTACGGCTTCACCTTGTTCAGGAGTCCAGGGTGACTCGCTAGTGTAGTGGCCGCACCTGAAGTGGAAGAGTTTCCGGGACAATTAATTAGTCGATAGAGAGGTGCCCTACATTGTGTAACTTTCAGCGTTTAAACAGGCTCCGGCGGGCGCGCTTCCTGCATTTTGATTTCCTTTTATTTTGTTAACTAAATTGATTTTGTTTTTATAGTGCTTGAGCAGGGTGCATTCAGAACGTTAGTAGCTTTCAACTTTATTTCCGATGTTACGTAATAAGTAGTGCTAGTTAAAAAACCGGCCACGGGCAAGTCAGACTCGCGCACTGAGGGTTCCGTATTTGGGTATTTTTTTCGACATTTTGCAAGATAAATCAAAAATTATTATGCATAAAAATAAGTAAAGCCCTTTTACATTGTCCTTCACTCCCGTCGCAACGGAGCAACGTATCAACATGATTTTTTTGCATGGGTATAGTTTAAGACCTGGAAAGTGACATAGGCTAATTTTTATCCCGGAAAATCAAAGAGTTCCCACGGACTTTTTAAAACCTAAATCCACGCGGACGAAGTTGCGGGCATCAGCTAAATATATAAAAGGAAAAGGTGAATGACTCACTGACTGACTGACTGACTGATCTATCAACGCACAGCCTTAACTACTGGACGGATCGGGTTGAAATTTGGCATGCAGATAGCTATTATGACGTAGGTATCCGCTAAGAAAGGATTTTTGAAAATTCAACCCCTAAGGGGGTGAAATGGGGGTTTGAAATTTGTGTAGTCCACGCGAACGAAGTCGCGAGCTTAAGCTAGTATGAAATAAAATGTTTACCTCCATCCCAGTAAATGTTAAAAGGCTTGTGCCGAAAAATATTAGAGATTTATTCAATAGAAAGACGCGAGCCGACGGAATCACAACGGGAATTGGCGTTTTTCCAGCCGTAAATATGACTAGAAATTTAGATTCAGCCAAACGATATATCTTTTATAGTCCGACTGTGAACGCTCCATACAAAACTCGTGAAATATCTATCAATAAAAAATACAGCGCTTACGTGAGTATGTTTAATGCTTGCTACATTGTACTAGCTGACCCGCCCCGGCTTCGCTCGGGTGGAATTAAGAAAATCAAGGTTGGGGGTTGGGGGTTGAATTTCCAGAAATCCTGAAACACGTATTTGTTCGTTTGTGACCGAAAACCCAAATACCAATTTTCGTGCAAATAACTTGTGAAATAACGAACTTTCATACAATTTTTCATCCCCATTTTAGCTTCCTTGGTAGTAGTAGGTAACTTGGTAGTTTAATAGAAAGCTTAAATACCAATTTCCAAAGATGTAACTTCAAAAACACAGTACTTTAATTTAAACTTCCACCCCCGTTTAACCCACTTAGGAGTGGAATTTTGAAAATCCTTTCTTAGTGGATACCTACTTTTTACAAAGAACATACCTACTATCCAAATTGTAGCACACATACGCAGGCGACGTAATGGTAGCTTGATCATAAAAGGAAAACGTAGGAAACCTACACATTCGTACACCTATCAAAGGCCACCTAGGGATTTTATTAATATCAAAGTAAACATAGGACACGTTCCAGTTTTACTGCCTATAACTGGGTCGAACCAGATTTCTCTAGACCTTTGATGTCGCCGCTGAATTAAAATATTATTATTGTAAAGGAAAATCCGAAGGTCTATTTTTTATTGACGCATGACTAGAGTTAAGAAGACGAATTAGGTCCATTTCTGTTTAACTAGATAGTTACATACGTTTCGCAAAAAAAAGAAAATATCCAAAGTTTAATTTAAATATTTTGAAAATACCGTTTTGATTTTTCACGTATCACTATGTATTTAGGTACTTTATTCTAGGTAATTTTTTTATCCATGATAGTATTAAAATATCCAATAGTTTGTCGATTTTTTTTTGTTACATTATGTTTGAACGAGTTAATCAATCCGGTACTTGACAACTAGTCAAATCAGTATCTTTTAATAAAGCGTCAAAACACGCGCTTAGTATGTGTGTTTCCATGAAATACTGGCATGTGAGTCATGTGCTTAGTGTGTGTAATTTTTTGTTTAATCAATAATTTAAAATGGTTTTTACACTCAAAACTAACAAAAGACATGGATTTTACGTTATTTTTGAAGACCCTCTATTTAATAATCACTGAGAAATAATTTATTTTTGACATAGGCAAATACCGTATTTTGACGGCACAAAACTTAAATTCAATCTGGTAACTACTAAATCAAACAGTACTTAGTTTAGTAATAACAACACGTTTATGGCCCAAATATAAAGATATCCATATCGCATATTAATGTCAAAGCAAATGTATACGGTTGCTTTGATATCCCCGTGACACGTTCCGGTTATGTCCCGATTACATCGGCTGTAACTGGATCGATCCAGTTTCCAGCAGATTTTGATGTCACCAAAGATATTGTAAAAGTTCAGATAGGCAAAACTCATACACTTGCATTGTAAAAAACCCCGTCAAGACTCAAGTGCGAGCCGGACTCGCACACGAAAGATTCTGTACCATCGTACAAGTCATCCCCACCCATATTATAAACTAGCTGACCCGCCCCGGCTTCGCTCGGGTGGAGTATTTCGGACTGGGAGTGTCATCGTGAAGCCGTTGCTTGATACCTAAAATATCAATTCACTATCAGAAATTCTAAAATCCCCACGATTTAGGACTTTAGTACTTTGCAGCATCAGGATTGAGGAGTTAGGAACCGAAGTTCAATGATGTAGCCTATGCTTGGTACCTAAATTAATTTTGCATCATCCGCAGTTACTGAAACATTATAGTTTAGGAGTGCTGTACCCTACATCATCAGGGTTGAGGAGTTGGGACTTGAAGTCTGAGAATAAAGTCGTTGCTTGGTACCTACAATATGAATTCACTATGAACACTTCCTGAATCTTGATAACTCAGGCGGGCAGTAACCCTGCAGCATCAGGATTAAGGAGTTGAATCCATAATTTTTTATGTGACCACCACGAAAACTTTTTTGTTGATTTAAAATATTTACGGAACAATCTTTAAAATATCCCCTTTCTAACAAAAAAAGAATGAATGAAATCGGACTACGCGTTAATGAATTACAACTCAGTATACATATTTACTTTCATCCCCTCTCCTACGGGATCCATGCTGAATTTCGGCATAAAAAGTATCCTATATTCTTCCTCATAGTATGACCTCAAATCGTACCAAGTTTCATTGGAATCCATTCAATAGTTTCAGCGTGATGCGCGGCCGTGATACAGACAGACAGACAGACAGACAGACAGACAGACAGACAGACAGACAGATAGACAGACAGACAGACAGACAGACAAAAATGAAAAAAATTACAGTTTTGGGTTCAGTATCGATTATAGAGTGCCCTCGAAAAAAAATTTTCAAAATATCTTCAATGTACAGAATTTGACCTGTTACAGTTTTATTATAAGTATTGACGCGAAAGTGTGTTTGTTTGCTGGTTTATTGATTTGTTCTTCAATGCGCAACGGAGCAACGGATCGACATGATTTTTGCATGGGTACTTATAGTTTATGAGACCTAGAGAGTGACATTTTGTGACAATGGAGGCTACTTTTTATCCCGGTAAATCAAAGAGTTCTTACGGGATTTTTAAAAACCTAAATCCACGCGTACCAATTTTTATGAACGGACAGTGGAGGCTTAGTAAAAGGACCCGTTGGCGCCCTTCAGTTGTACGGAACCCTAAAAAGTTAAAATAAATTCGGACGCTTGTGCGTTTAACATGACTGGTTTTTTGGCATAGAGATAGTTGAAAGGACGGAGAGTAACACAGCCTACGTTTTATCCCGGAAAATGAAAGGGTTCCCACAAGATTTTTAAACATCTAATTCCACGCGGAAGAAGTTGCGGGCATCAGCTAGTTAAAGATAATAATGGCGCCGATTCTGTTATCTTTCTCTAAACGAAATTTAGAGAATCTGCATCTTTTTCCTTTTAGGTAATATTGCTAAAACGGGACGGCACATGAATTTTACATTTACTGACTCTAAATTTTAGTGCACACTACAAATTTAAACAATAGGGCCGATTCTCTTGTACACAATCTCTAAACTAAACTAAATTAACAGGTCTAAATTTAGTGCCATCCTTTTCCGCAACATCCTTTTCCGCAAGCAACATTATGAAAGGGATAGCAATAGATTTAGACGTGCCATTTTAGTTTAGTTTAGAGATTGTGTACAATGGAATTAGCCACAATAGGCTTGCGACTGCAGCTAAAGTATCACGAGGTTTGACGGCTCTAAATTAAATTTAAAACTGTCAAACTGTGTCTGTCCCTTTCATATTACATTAGTTAAGATGAGGATCGGAACACTCTAAAATTTAGGTGTGCTCAGAATCAGTACCATTGTTCCTGAATTTACGCACCTTTTCCGGTATTTGTAGAATTTAAAGCACTCATCCTTTTTCCTCCTCCCTCAGCTGACGTCTTTTGTCTGTACCAGGACATTGTGGCTAATTCTTTTGTACACAATCTCTAAACTAAACTAAAATGGCACATCTAAATCTATTGCTATCCCTTTCATAATGTTGCTTGCGGAAAAGGATGGCACTAGATTTAGACCTGTTAATTTAGTTTAGTTTAGAGATTGTGTACAAGAGAATCGGCCTCATTATTACAGTAATTTAATTCAGCACGAGCCTCAATTAACCTAGGTGTCCGTACTCAGAAAAAATAATGAGTATTAATTAAAAAGGAAAACGCGGGGACAAACGGGGAAATTAAAACGTGAGAATCATTCTAATTCGCGCTGCGTCAGCTTAAATACTTCCGAAATTGGGACCAGGGCCCAGGGGTTTTACGGATATCCGCACCCACATCCGCAAATGCGGAACATTCACATGAATTCAGATATCCGCACCCGCATCCGCAAATGCGGAACATTTACAATAATTCAGACATCCGCATCCGCATCTTCATCAATTAATACGGATCTTTTACGGACGCGGATTCATATTTGCATTATAGCCCTTCGTTGCACATAGGCCTTCCCTAAAGAGCGCCACCATGCCCGGTCCTCAGCCTTCCTCATCAGGCCACTTTATATCGTCGGTCCATCGTACTGGAGGGCGTTCCACACTGTGCTTGCACTCAAGGGCTTTCCGGCTCCAACGGTCATCGCCTCTACGACAGGAATGACCTGCCCACTGCCACTTCAGCTTGCTAATAATTTGTGCTATGTCAGTGACCTTGGTTCTCCTGCGGATCTCCTCATTTCGGATCTTATCCCTCAGGGAAACTCCTAACATAGCCCTCTCCATAGCTCGCTGAGCGACTTTGAATTTGTGAATTTGAAATAATATATTAGATATTTTTAGGTCACGAAGTCTAAAATAAATTCGGGATGTCGTGAATGAAAGAGTGCGACACGATTTGCCTAGTTCGCTGAAAATAGTTGCGTTATATGTCAAAGCGTATCACGTCAGCTAATCTATCTTTACTTTTTTAGAATATCGACAAGCAAAATAAGAAGAAGAAGAAGAATATCGACAGTAGGATGAGGGAACTGTCGGTTTGATCCTGAATTGACGATAATAAGTAAGTCAAATATTAGGCTATCTTCATCATCATGATCAACCTATCGCCGGCTCAATACAGAGTACAGGTCTCCTCTCAGAATAAGAAGGGTTTTAGCCATAGTCTACCACGCTGGCCATGTGCGGCTTGGTAGACTTCACACACCTTTGAGAACATAATGGAGAGTTTTCAGGAATGCAGGTTTCCTCTCGATGTTTTCCGTCACCATTAAATAACTCTGAAAAGTTAGAGGTGCGTGGCCGGGATCGAACCCCCGACCTCCGATTAGAAGGCGGACGTCCTAACCACTAGGATATCACAGCTTAAAATTACTTACAATAATTTTCTTTTCACGTCAAAAATAATTATTCCAACGGCTGATAGCAAAGCAAAAATCACCAGCATGCATTGCGCATTGCGAGAAAATCGGGAAAATTTTATCATGGGTGCCATGGCGGGACGCGGGGAGGGGAGGAGGGGGGGTCGTCCCGGCGTCCATAAGCTCAGCGGCCGTCGCGGCGCCCGGTCCCGTGTCCCGCTCCGGGACCCACTAGTGATGTGCTGTGTACGAAAATTAAAAAAGTAAAAAAAAAAAACAGTGATGTGTTTTGTGATTGTTTAGGAATCGCTGCTGGTTCCTTACATGGTAAGTTAATTTTAAAAATTTTCTTGCAAGAAATTAAGTTTGAAAAGTTTTCTTTTTAGGGTTCCGTACCCAAAACCAACGGGACCATGTTACTAAGTCTCCGCTGTCTGCCCGTCCGTCCGTCTGTCTGTCAGCGGGCCGTATCTCGTGAAATTAATTTTTTACTAAATGGTTATTTCTGTTGCCGCTATAACAACAAATAATAAAAATTTCAAATGGCCGTTATGAAAATTTGACAAAATCAAAAAGTGTTATTTCTTGTTCGATGGTACGGAATCCTTCGTGTGCGAGTCTGACTCGCACTTGACCGATTTTTTTTAAATACTAGCGACCTGCCCCGGCTTCGCACGGACGCAATGTAGATACTAATGTGGTGTCAGTGTAGTTATTTTGTTGTATTTCAAAAGAATTACGGCAGTTACGCACTCACCTTTCTCTTTCACTATCTATTGATGAAAACCGCATTTAAATCCGTTGCGTAGTTTAAGAGATCAGACAGCGGGAAGCGACTTTGTTTCATCCTACTATGTAGAGATATTGTAAGAAGTAATCAATCATGAATACTCTGATTTAGCGGTAAGTGGGGACAACTTTCGTCAAGTTTTGTCCAAAACATTTATTTTATTGAAAAGTTGGAAAATTGTTGGGAAAAGTTGTTCTGATTATCTTCTAATGGAACTAATCCAACGGATTATAGCTTACTTAATATGATATTAGCATTAGGTGATGCCCACGACTTCGTCTGCATGGATTTAGGTTTTAATTTTTTTTTTTAAATTCAGATACAAGTTAGCCCTTGACTGCAATCTCACCTGGTGGTAAGTGATGATGCAGTCTAAGATGATAGCGGGCTAACCTGGAAGGGGTATGGCAGTTTTTATTAAACCCATACCCCTTTGGTTTCTACACGGCATCGTACCGGAACGGTAAATCGCTTGGCGGCATGGCTTTGCCGGTAGGGTGGTAACTAGCCACGGCCGAAGCCTCCCACCAGACCAGACCAGAAATTTAGAAATTATAAAATTCCAAACCCCTGCCAGGAATCGAACCCGGGACCTCCCACTATTAAGACCACAGCGCTCACCACTGCGCCAGGGAGGTCGTCAAAATTTAAATCCCGTGGGAACTCTTTAATTTTCGGGGTTAAAAATTAGCTTATATCCATCTCCTGGGTGCTTGCTATAATTAAATTGGTTTGCTAATTGGACGTGAAATAACGTGACAAGACAGAAATACAGCCAAACACATTTTCGTAATGTATACCTACTTATCTATTAATATTAATCAATGAGAAAGTATGTCTGTCTGTCTGTTTTTACCATTTTAATGGGTCATTCGCTTAACCGATTTTGCCCTTTGGCACCGAAAGACGGATATCACGGATAATTAATCAAAGTCAAAGTCAAATGATTTATTCAAAATAGGTAATAAATTACTCTTTCTGATAGTCAGATTTTGGATTTGTAAGATATAGTGGTGATAATTATGACGCAAACTTAAAACTAAAGCTACGAGGGTTCCAAACGCGCCCAGGTCCGAGAAGAGCCCACGACAAACTCAGCCGGGTATTCTTTTCATAGCCGCCAAGCAACTCATTCCCAAGCTTGCTTATCATTTAAATAATCCTTTACATTGTGATAGGCATTTTTCAATTAAATAAATTTATCAAAATAAGTTAATCAGAGTTTCCACGGGATTTTAAAAATCTAAATCCACGTGGACGAAGTTACCCAAACATCTATTAAGAGCGATCACGCATTCATCCGATTCGAATCCGTGAAAATACGCACACAACAAATATCTACGACTTGGACGAAAGATTTTATACTACGTCCTTATTACATGTTATCTCACAAAGCTAACATGATCCAAACTTCATAGTCGCTGATCGTTCCTCCCTGTGTTGCGCAGAGAAACCTTCAGCTTTTATAAAATAGCGAAGGTCTGGCCCTCATGGGCTCTTAAATACCTACCCAAGATTGTCAGAAATGAGGATCTCTATCTCTATGGTCTCCGACGCAAAGAGAGAGATATAAATTGAAAAATGTTAATAGTGAGACGAAAAAATAACTGAGCCGTTTCATATTTTATTATTTTTTAATTAGTATCAAACGTAAAAAGAAAATTAAAAAATGATTTTTCTTTCAAGCTTTTTAGGGTTCCGTGACTTAAAAGGAAAAGGGAACCCTTATAGGATCACATTGTTGTCTGCACGTCTGTCCGTCTGTCGTGTCTGTCAAAAAACCTGTAGGTTACTTCCCGTTTACCTAGAATCACGAAATTTGGCAGGTAGGTAGGTATTATATACGGGCAGACAGACAACGAAGTGGTCTTATAAGGGTTCCTTTTTTTCCTTTTGAGGTACGGCACCCTGAAAATCCGAAAATCGTAAATTTATGGATACATCACAAACAAAATTAAAATGTGTTAACGAATTAAATTAACGAGAAAATTAATTTTCGGGTTATTTAAGGGGCGGACCAACAAATTCCTGAAAGGCCGACAACGCAGTGGTAGTTCCTCTGGTACAGGAAATGTTTATGGGCGGCGTTAATCACTTAACATTAGGTGACAGGCACCTGCTCGTTTGCTTGCCATTTTTATAAAAAAAATTACTAAATAGGTAGATGGCGCAGGATCATAATTAAATTGCAGTACCTACACTACTACATAATACTGTTAGGTATACCTTAAACGATGGTACGGAACTCTTTGTGTGCAAGTCCGACTCACACTTGACCGGTTTTTTTTAGCTTTAGCAGTAGCAGATAGTATTTTCCTTTGATATTGAATTAATTTTTACATTAGCAATTTATGTGTAGTTTTATGTTAACATAAAATTTCTATTTATAATATCATATATATCTGAGTTCAAAGGTTAAGCTCTGTTAGTTATATTCAACAAACATTATGCAGTCAGATAAGTTGAACTTATCTATTTTGCTCTACGTTTTTAACCGACTTCAAAAAAAGGAAGAGGTTCTCAATTCGTCGGAATCTTTTTTTTATTTTTTTTTATTTTTATGTATGTTCCCCGATTATTCGAAGACGCCTGGACCGATTTCGAAAATTCTTTTTTTGTTTGAAAGGGTGTACTTCAAAGTTGGTCCCATTTAAATTTGGAGAAGATCTGATGAACATCTTCGAAGATAGATAATGGAACTCCTCAACGGATAAGAGTAAATTGCTCGCGATCAGTGTAATAGCTTAGTAAACAGTAGATTTTTAACCAGGCATAGCATATTTTATTACCATTGGGCCACTAAAAATTGTGAAATAAATTTTTTTTACAAAAAAAATAAAAACCGACTTCGATACACAAACACTAAAAATTGAAAAATAATTTAATTTATTACTGAATATATTATGTATACAAGAGTTGATATAGTTCCATAATAATATTTTTTGGGGTCGGTGCCAATGAGGTGCCATTGTGGAGTCTCATAAAAATCTAGAACGATCTAGAAAAAGTCTAGACGATTCGCGCAGCTGAAGCTAATTGGCACCGGCACCAAAAATATTATTATGGAACTATATCAACTCTTGTATACATAATATATTCAGTAATAAATTAAATTATTTTTCAATTTTTAGTGTTTGTGTATCGAAGTCGGATTTTTTTTTTTGTAATTTTTTTTTTAACTTAAACATTAGCAGTTTTCAAAGAGATTTTAATAATCTCTACACTATTAGGGCGGTTTCAGACTTGCGTATTTTTTTGCGCGTATACGGTCGTTTCAGCATACGCGCTTACACGCGCACTACATACGCGCTTCAAAAAACCGGACGCGCGTATACAGGCATATTTCGGCGTGTTCGCTCGAACCGGTGCGGTGGTGATGAAGGAGGTGTCTCTCGCGGCTCGCGCTTATACGAGCAGAAGCGCGTCAACGCTCGTACGAGTTGAGCGTGTGCCAAAAGGCGCGCCTATACGCGCCTACATAGGTTTAGGTTTAAAGACGTTTATTCTCATAAAGACAAAGTCACTTACATGAGAACTTAATTCTAAGAATAAATTTTACAAATATTCGCCATTTAGGTACTCATTCAATGCATTTGTCGAAGTGATTCGCATTACTCATAATGTGAGCAGCTAATTCAGTTTTAAATGCATTGAATGGGTGTACATTTTTTATGTGTGCAGGTATTTGGTATACATGCGCTTCCAAAACCGAGCTTATACGCGCGTATAACACGCTAGTCTGAAACCGCCCTAATATATACAACTTTAATAGTATGTTGTGGTACCTGGTCTGTTTATTTTGTTTAGATTCATCATCATCATCATCGGCCCACTATTAAGCACGGGTCTCTTCTCAGAATGAGAACGATTTAGGCCATCAACCACCACGCTGGTCAAGTTATGTATTTTTACGGACAATAGTTTTTAATTTATCTTGCAAAATGTCGAAAAAATACGTCTGTAGTACGGAACCCTCGGTGCGCGAGTCTGAGGGTGAAATCTGTAGATCGCACTCTGACTTAGCTTAGACTTAAGACAGAGTTAAACGAGACAGAACTATATCTCTCACATAAATCTGTCTCATTTTAACTCAATCTTAAGTCTGAGCAAAGTCAAAGTGCGCTCTATAGATCTCAGCCAGACTCGCACTTGGCCGGTTTTTGCATTTAGGTACGCCATTCATCACTATTGTACAATACTCTTTGTACTAGTTCGGCTGTTCTAATGAAAAGCCCTACGCACTACAAGAAAACGCAAGAAAATACATTAATATCGTTCACTTCGTGTAACGTTCACCGACAGTTGTAATAAATGGTCCTAATTCCTAATACAAGCATGATTTCTGGACTTCTTTCAAAGTCAAAGAAAATCATAAGTTGTTCGGTAGACCTAGATTAGGGCTGCTGGGAAAAAGCTAAGTTACTATAAATGCTGAAAGGACGAATACAAATACTTTTTTCTTTTAAAGAAAAAGCTAAGTTTGCTAAGTTTATCATGCTAACTAATATTCCCCTTTCCCCTCCAATTAAGCGTATATCCGTCCCCAAATGCTCGCGCGTAGGTACGGTCTTTCTGGGCAAAACGGTCGCGCGTGATACGCACGAGAGAATCGCGGCGAATACGCTCCTTCTGGACAAGCTCTAAAGCAACGAGTGGGGTTTGAACCGGCGAACTTTCGGATTCCATTCCGCTCCTTTAACCGTTGATCCATCGAGGCTCTAAAGACGTCCGGGACATCCATCCATATGCACACTGATACTGTAAATTCGAAAGTGTCAGCCTGTCTGTCTGTCTGTTAAGTTTTCACGGTTAAAAGGCTAAACGGATTTTACGGGTTGGCACCTATATAGATAACTAGATGATAGCGACTTCGTCCGCGTGGATTTAGGTTTTTTAAAAGTCCCATGGGAACTCTTCGATTTTCCGGGATAAAAAGTAGCCTATGTCCTTCCCCGGGATGCAAGCTATCGCTGTACCAAATTTCATCAAAATCGGTTGAACGGATGGGCCGTGAAAGGCTAATTGAAAATACTAATTATTCGTTTATTCGAGGAGATCCGTAGGAGAGCTAGAGAACCGACATAGCTCAACGGGTTGCGAAGCTGAAGTGGCAATGGGCTTGGCACATAGTTCGTACAACCAATAGACGTTGGGGTCCCAAGGTGCTGGAATGGCGACCTCGCACCGGAAGACGCAGCGTTAGAAGACCCCCCACTAGGTGGGCGGACGACATCAGACGAGTCGCAGGGAGCCGCTGGATTCAGCTGGCGCAAGACCGTGGCGTGTATAGGTCCCTACAAGAGACCTATGTCCAGCCGTGGACGTCTATTAGTTGATAGTTGATGATGATGATAATTAATTATTTCTTCATAAACACATTTTAATTTTTTTTGTGTGATATAACTAACCACAAATCCACGGTTTTCGGATTTAAGAAACCTGCATGTGTCTGTATTTACACAATAAAAATACCGAAGAAAAGTGATATTTCCTTTGCGGTAGTTCCTTTGATCTTCCTGATATCTATTCACTAGGGAGCAACTTTTACCGGATCATGTATTGTGAGCCCACTGGGATCTAAGTATCCACGGACTCGTTACGAAGCGATTTGCTTCCTTGTCTGGTCTCTATACATAAAAAAAAAAAGATTCCGACGAATTGAGAACCTCCTCCTTTTTTTGAAGTCGGTTAAAAATGAATCGCTAAATGTGTTGCTGATCGCAAATCTCGAGAACAGCTGAACCGATCTCGCTAATTCTTTTTTTATAATATTCCTTGAAGTACGAGGATGGTTCTTATGGAGAGAAAAATTTAAAAAAAATCCTGAAAAAGAATCGACTGTTAGGCGGTACGAAGTTCGCCGGGGCAGCTAGTATCTGAAAAAAAATCTAGTCCGTACTAATAAAGAGCCTCAATAGCTCAACGGTTAAGGAGCGGACTGAATTCCGAAAGGTTGGCGGTTCAAACCCCAACCGTTGCACTATTGTCGTACCCACTCCTAGCACAAGCTTTACGCTTAATTGGAGGGGAAAGGGGAATATTAGTCATAATTAACAAGGCTAATATTTTTTTTAAAAATGCGAAAGTGTGTCTGTCTGTCCGTCCGTCTATCTGTCTGTCTGCCTGTCTGTCTGTCTGCTAGCCTTTCACGGCCCATCGGTTCAGCCGATTTTGACGTTGGAACAGCGATAGCTTGCATCCCGGGGAAGGATATAGGCTACTTTTTATCCCGGAAAATCAATGAGTTCCCACGGGATTTTTAAAAACCTTAATCCACGTGGACGAAGTCGCGGGCATCAGCTAGTTTATTATAAGTAGGTATAGATAAAGATTTACATCAGACGAGTCGCAGAGAGCCGCTGGATTCAGGCGGCGCAAGGCCGTGGCGTGTGGAAGTCCCTACAAGAGACCTATGTCCAGCAGTGGACGTCTATCGGTTGATGATGATGATAGATAAAGATTTATGTAAACTTTATGTAAAACTGCGTTCGAGTATAATTTTGTGCGTAAACCAAACTCATCTGCCGAGTTAAAACCAAGACTTAAAACTTTTTCGATACAAGTTTATGTAGCACAATTTATAAAGCTCGGGTTGACAAAAGTTTTTGACGAAGCAAGTTTATGTCTCAAGAAGATATTGAGAAATTCCTCTTGACTAAACAAAAACGCTTGTGGCGTTTGACGAACTATAGTATAGTCTGGTATGTAGGTAATTTTGTTCAGACTACTAAGGCGACCTTCCTACTATAGAATTGGATTAGAGAATATAAAGGATACCAGTTAAACCTACGGGTTAGGTTATCCCTAGGAAATTTCTAAATAATCCATACTAATATTATAAATGCGAAAGTGTGTCTGTCTGCTGGCCTTTCACGGCCCATCCGTTCTAACTATTTTGACGAAATTTGGTACATATATATCTTGGATCCCGGGGAAAGACATTTTTAAAAACCGAAATCCACGCATCATCTTGTTTTAAATAGATACATATCAAAAATTGCGGACCGGCAGGATTCAAACCTACGTCTTCTGTGTTCGCGCCCGACGCCTTGCACGCTAGGCCACGCTTACTGCCAGTGACGAAACTTGTGATGTGTATGTTCACTGAGTACTTAAGCGACTGTTAATGCCATCTAGTAGCGACACTTTGCAGCTATCTAAACTTGCTTGAAGTTGCTAAGTGATCATACATACCACAAGTTTCATAGTTCGTTTTTTTTTCCTACCATAAAGCACCATTATAAAATGGCAGCTTTATTACTACTACCATCTAGCCTATGGGCTAATAAGTCATATTATTCTAGCTTAAACTTCTACTTATGATTAATTTTTAAATCTAATTTACAGTCCAATAACTGTCCTTAGTTTATTCTAACACGTACTTGCAGTTTACTATGTTCTTGTGACCTAGAAAAAGTTCGTTTTTTGGCAAGGATTTTTAGTTGAATTTTGTGTGTATGACACGTGAAAGTTATTGACTAACGGATCCTGAAAAGGATGTGATCCTTTTAGTATCCTGTACATTCTATATTGAAGGTTCTATTTTACATCTACACGAGAGAGGTTCTAAAAATATCCTCATATTATATTTCTCAGCAAAATATTTTGAAGACCTCTCTCGGTATATCCAACCCCGACCTTTTTGCATGGTGTTGATATATTATTCGTCTTCTTTGAAGTCAAATTCACATTTACCCTTTGGCGTTAGCTTTTAATTTAAAAAGCCATTGACTGAAACATTTTTAATATCCGGATTTCTATCTCACTTTCTCTTTCTCTATTTTTGTAGCAAAAAGTCTATTTATGTTAAAAACTTAGTAAGTATTAATTATTGTTAGGCTTGGGGGCCATTAAAGAACAAATATCATATGCAAATGTGGCGCAATTATATGCATTAGTTCATAAGTAACTAGGTGTTTATTAAATGGCCAACTGTTTAATTCCAGGCAAGCACTGAGAATTTATCGACAGAAAACTCAATAATTACCAATTTTGTGACCCGACCCAGGAATCGAAACTAGGACTTCGTCATCGGCCATTTGGAGATTCTAACCACTAGACTAAAGAGGATACCTATGCTGTCGCAACTAGGTCGCACTAGGTACCCTAAAAAAGACAGCAAAGCATTGAAAAAGATGAACTCTGAAAAAGATGAACTCTCCAGTCTTAATTCCAAAATAATGAGGTCAAAAGAAAAATAAAAGATGAATTGAAGCGAAGATGTTAAAGTCGCTTGAAATAGTTATATTTCTACATTCAATAGTTACTGAGTTCGTCCCAGTTTTCCAATTTCCAAGGACGCGTTTGTAGATTTTTCCATACAATATAACAAACTTTATTTTCGAGTCAGTAAGAATACGTTATTTCTTTTAATGTCTGGATGACCTGCAAATAAATCTGCCTACGTATCAATATTTCAGCTAAAGTAACTACGTACTTTATTAAAATTAATTTCTCGTCATAAATAAATACACACTGTTAAACATAAAACTAAGAACCGGCCAAGTGCGAGTCAGACTCGCGCACTGAGGGTTCCGTATTACAATCGTATTTTATCGACATTTTGCATGATAAATCACAAACTATTATACCTAAAAATAAATAAAAAATTGTTTTTGAATGTACAAGTGAAGTCCTTTCATAAGATACCCCACTTGATATAGGCAGTTATCTTACTTCGAAAATTGAAAATAGGTACTAATTATTAGTTTATGACCACAATTTAATTTTTTTTGTGTGATGTGACCACAAATTCACGGTTTTCAGATTTTTCCCCTAAAGCTAGTTATAAGACCCACCTACCTGCCAAATGACGTAGGCACCGCTAAGAAAGGGTTTTTGAAAATTCAACCCCTCAGGGGTTAAAATAGGGGTACGAAATTTGTGTAATCCACGCAGATGATAAGCTAGTGTTTGAATACGTCCGCAGGCTGAAATTATTATGGGGACAAAGTTCGCACACAAATTTCGACATCGAAATAATTAAAAAATACATTACAAAAACAAATATACGGAATTGAAAGCGAATGCAGAGTGCAAAATAATGGCAAGTAAGTAATATCATCAACAGGTGAAAAAATGCCTGAAAAATGCCGTAAGAGAGAAGAAGTGACCATTGCTTAATTTGACTAAAACTATTCAAAGAGAACGGAAAAACATTTTCCAGGAAAGGACCAATTGGAAAAGTGCTAAAGCAAACACATATCGAATCCATTCGCTCAGAATCAAACCGACGCTTTGCTGAAAAATGAAAATCGAGGTTGAAATATGATTTTTCTACTAAATTTTTGCCTCTCGAGCCTTTTGATTGGTTGAAAGATCGACGAAACTCTTTTAAAATCGTTTATTTACCGTTTGGTACTTTTATTGAGTACTTTAACGTAGAGATAGGTAAGTATTTCAAAACATTATGTACCTACTGGTTAATTCATTACGTAGGTATTGGAATCAAGAAAGGTCTATGAAAGTCTTTTTGAAAAAGTTTTGGTTGACTGAAATGACATGGATTCATTCGATAAAAGCTCCCAGTCGTCGGCTTGATTTCTTCCAAAATTTTAACAATTATCTAATACTAGCTGATACTCGCGACTTCCTCCGCGTGGATTTAGGTTTTTAAAAATCCCGTGGGAACTCTTTGATTTTCTAGGATAAATGTAGCCTATGTCATTCTCCAGGTCTTAAGCTATACCCATGCAAAAAACACGTCTATCCGTTGCTTCGTTGCGACGTGGTTGAAGGACAGACCAACAAACAAACACACTTTCGCATTTATAATAATATGGGTACTGATTCATTTTAACAAAAAGGGGTATGTTGGGTTCAGTGGTTATTAATTTAAGGTAGTAAATAATGCTGCGTTCATTGCTACGTTGATTAATTTGGTTATTGCAATTTCAAATGAGTAGAAATCCTTTCATTCAAGCCAATGAATCAACCGGAACGTTGAACTGAAAAGCATTAATTAATAAAAACATCAATTTTCCGAAGCGTCAGTGCATACCGAATCCACTCACTTCAAATCATTTTTGAACTCAACCGATGGTGCGTGGCAGTAAAACATGCAAAACGCAAAGTTTTCCTCTCAAATTTCCAAATTTTTTCATCACTAATTGGTAAAAATATAATTTCATCATTAATTTGGTAGGTGATAGCATTTTGTGTTTAAGACGTCGGACTCCTATTTCGGAAGGTCAGCGGTTCCATTTTCATGAAATTTGCCGTTTTTTTTAACTATCATCATAATCATCATCAACCGATAGACGTCCACTGCTGGACATAAGTGTCTTGTAGGGACTTCCACACGCCACGGTCTTGCACCGCCTGAGTCCAGCAGCTCACTGCGACTCGTCTGATGTCGTCCGTCCACCTAGAGGGGGGTTTTCTTCCAACACTGCGTCTTCCGGTGCGAGGTCGCCATTCCAGCACCTTGGGACCCCAACGTCTATCGGTTGTACGAACTATGTGCCCTGCCCATTGCCACTTCAGCTTCGCAACCCATTGAGCTATGTCGGTTACTCTAGTTCTCTATCGGATCTCCTCATTTCTGATTTGATCACGTAGAGAAACTCCAAGCATAGCTCTCTCCATCGCCCGCTGAGTGACTCTGAGCTTTTATTATTAATTGTTGCTATAGCGGGGATAGAAATACACACATTTCAACTCCCTACCTATTACTTACGGTTCATAACATGCAGTCCGCTGACAGACAAATGGATTGACAGACGGACGGACAGATGAGGCTTAGTAATATATAGGATTCCGTCCTTCAGGTATGAAACCAACCCAAAAACTAAGCATATTATACAAAAATTTAAAATGCATCTTTTCAAGAGTTCATCAAAGGCTTGCAGTTTAGAGCTGGAAAGTCGTATTTTCAAGCCTGATTTTCAGCTGAATATTGGCTTTTTGAAAGAGTGGGTTATGTAAACAGTCCAACGCGGTGTAGATCGATTCATCGCATGTAGCACTTGCATATTATATAAGACTATACGAAGCTTATGCTCGCGACTTCGTCCGCGTGGGCTACACAAATTTCAAACCCCTATTGCACCCCCTTAGTGGTTGAATTTTCAAAAATCCTCTCTTAGCGGATGCTAAACTAATTTCCCTTTCTTAGCGGATGCCTACGTCATAATAGCTATATGCATGCCAAATTGCAGCCCGATCCGTTCGTCCCGTCCATCCGTTTGAGCTGTGCGTTGATACACCAGTGAGTCAGTCAGTCATCTTTTCCTTTTATATATTTAGACTTCTGAATTATGCAATCAGAGTAAAGAATAATGAAATCAGGAATTCGTGCTTCTAAATTTTTAGCATTCCGTACACGAAGAGTGCCATCGGGACCCTATCACTATATGCCTCCGCTGTCCGTCCGTCCGTTTGTCAGCGGGCTGTATCTCGAGTTCAAAATTTCACAGAATGTGTATTTTTATTGCTGCTGTAACAACAATTGATATAAATTTCAAAATGGCCGCCATGAAAATTTAAAGTTTTATCTATCTTCTATCTATATTTATAAAAGGAAAAGGTGACTGACTGACTGACTGATCTATCAACGCACAGCTCAAACTACTGGACGGATCACGCTGAAATTCGGCATGCAGATAGCTATTATAACGTAGGCATCCGCTAAGAAAGGATTTTTCAAAATGCAACCCCTAAAGGGGTAAAATAGGGGTTTCAAATTTGTATGAAAGTCTGTCAGTTTTGAAGTGTCTATAAAGAAGTTTTGTAGTTAATATTTTTGCAATTAGCAGTATGACATATTTTATTAAGCTCATATGTTAAAATCTCATAGTTAAAGAGATTTTAAATAAAATTTGAGTAGTCCACGCGGACGAAGTCGCGGGCATAAGCTAATTATATACATAGAATTCTATCAATCCGCACATGACCAGCGTGGTAGACTACGGCCAAAACCTTTCTCACTCTGAGAGGAGACCCGTGCTCTGTAGTGAGCCGGCTATGGGTTGATCATGATGATGATGACTTACGTTTCAGCTATACAGTGCTCATTAAAACCATCGGAGAGTTTCAAAAGAAAAGTATTTTAGGCTCAATCGTGAACTTTTTGTATGTATCTTTTCATCCCATCTTTTCCCTTCTACTTGAAGGGGTCTAAGCCTGCTCAGGAACACTTAGGTGATTACGCTCGGCTAAAAGGACCTCCGTCCCTTTGTAGGGGGCTCCAGAAATACCTGTACGAATATAATTACAGACCATCGCACCTCTAACTCTTCGGAGTTACGTGCGTTTTAAGCAATTAAATATCACTTGCTTTAACGGTGAAGAAAAACATCGCAAGGAAACCTGCATGCTGGAGAGTTCTCCGTAATGTCCTCAAGGGAGTGTGAGCTGTAAAGTCTGCCAGCAAACCCTCTCTATCTGAGGGGACACCTATGCTCATTAGTGAGCCGGCGAATTTTGATTTCATTGATCTTGACTAGCTGATGCCCGCGACTTCGTCCGCGTGGACTACCCAAATTTCAAACCCCTATTTCACCCCCTTAGGGGTTGAATTTTCAATAATCATTTCTTAGCGGATGTCTACGTAATAATAGCTATTTCAGCCCGATCCGTCCAGTAGTTTGAGCTGTGCGTTGATAGATCAGTCAGTCACCGTTTCCTTTTATATATTTAGATTTAGATAAGGATAATCCTTTGCATTAGAAAAAAACCGGCCAAGTGCGAGTCAGGCTCGCGCAATGAGGGTTCCGTACTACAGTCGTATTTTTTCGACATTTTGCACGATAATTCAAAAACTATGATGCATAAAAATAAATAAAAATCTGTTTTAGAATGTACACGTAAAGACCTTTCATATGATACCCCACTTGATATAGTCACTCACTTCGAAAGTTGAAAATACTAATTATTAGTTCACGACCACAATTTTTTTTTTTTTTTGTGTGATCCAACCCTAAATTCACGTTTTTCAGATTTTTTCCCAAATGTCAGCTATAAGATCTACCTACCTGCCAAATTTCATGACTCTAGGTCAACGGGAAGTACCCTGTAGGTTTCTTGACAGACAGACAGACAACAAAGTGATCCTATAAGGGTTCCGTTTTTCCTTTTGAGGTACGGAACCCTAATTAAACCAAAACCGTTTGTGCGGATTGATTTAGCCTGATGAATTGACATAAAAAAGAAAATCGAGAATCTTTATTCTGTGTGAAGTCGGTCAATAAAACCGTAATCAACGTCGTTGCTTACACTGTAAATCATTGCGATGTAAGGATTCCGAAGCCGTCGAACCAACCGAGTGCTGCCAGCAGCTGCTAATCAAATAACGCCTCCATACATACCACAAGTGAAATTGCGATTGTTATTATAATGTGAGAATATTGACAATCTCGTTACGTGGCCTGAAGTGGCCTGAAGAGGCACGAAATAGAAAATTGTGGAAGGATCGGAGGGAGGCCTTTGCCCAGACGTGGGACAGCACAGGCTGATTTAGATTTAGATTAGATTTTTTTTAGAGACACATTGGCACCGATTCTAAGCACAACCTAAATTTAGAGTATTCGCACTTCTTACTATTGTAATATGAAAAGGACAGAAACAGTTTGATATTTCTAAATTTAATTTTTAGATGGTAAACCCCGTGATTTTAGCACGCACTCGCGAACCTACTGTTTAAAATTGTATTGTGCACTAAAATTTAGAGTCTTTAAATGTGAAAGTCATGTTCCGTTCCTTTTTTAGCATTAGTAAAAAGAAAAGGATGCAGATACTCTAAATTTAGTTTAGAGAGAGACTAGAGAATCGGGGCCAGTTTCTACTAGTTCGGAAAACAGGTGCACAGTATTGTTTTAGTAAGAATTTTATAATAATTAGTTTTAAAGTACCTACGTGTCAATACTAACAAAAATATGATTTTGTATCTGGTGAAATAAATGATTTTATTATTATTATTATTATTATTTAGATTTATTATAATGTGACTGACTGATGTAATTATTATTATCGACTTAAACAGCTTGGACTGGCTTTAGAAACTTGGACTTTTACATGAAGCTTTACTTTATAACGTCCCGAACAAAAACAGGCCGGTCAGCTAGTTTTCCATAGGGAAGTCATCAGAATAAAAAATCGATTTTATTAAAAATCGATTCCTACTATTGCGAGCCGCGATGTCAGCCATAACTGGCACTATTTAAATCGATATGAAACTACCCGCAATATGTTAAAGCCATTAGTGTGGATGTGACGTTAGGTTGAAACTCGCTAATGGAGCAAGGTACCTAAGCAAAAAGGCGGTGCTCCGATTTTACGGGATATAACCTGCATTCAGGCTTAAGCGTTTATCAATAACCTTTACTTGGGATGCCAAGTTTTATTTTCAGCACGATTTTTAGGGTTCCGTATGTAAAAAGGAAAAAAGGAACCATTATAGGATCACTGTGTTGTCTGTCTTGTCTGTCAAGAAAACCTTAGAGTACTTCCCGTTGACCTAGAATTATGTTTGGCAGGTGGGTATGTCTTATAGGACACGTAAGCGGAAAAATCCGAAAACCGTGAAAATGAGTTCAAATGTGAACAAATAATTAATTAGTATATTCAACTTTTAAAGTAATGTAATTAATTAATGACCTTGGGGCCGTGGGGCCCGGGGGCTCGAGCTCTTTTTGAAGAAATTGCGAAAAGAGTTATCGTATCGAGTCAACCGGGGACCCGAGAGCTGGCAGCTACCTTGGTCAAAGAATTAGTTTGGCCATCCAAAGGGGTAATGCTGCCAGCATCTTGGGTACAATGCCTCGCTGCGGTGGTATCGACGAGGTTTTAGATTTAATTTAATTTATTTTATTTTTAATTTAATGTTGTTTTTTTTTTAGATTTAAGTTTATTAATAGTTTATTTGTTAACCATTGATAGTAAATAAAATTATAATATTGCAATTAATTAAGTACATAGTATTTTCAACTTAATATTTTAAATATACAAAGTGGGGTAACATATGAAAGGAATTACCTACCTTTACATTCTAAAAAAGATTTTTATTTATTTTATATTATGCTTAATATTTTTTGATTTATCGTGCAAAATGTTGAAAATATACGACTGTAGTGCGGAACCCTCGGTGCGCCTGTCCGCCTCACACTTGTCCAGTTCTTGCTTATTGCCTTTGTTTAGAGCCACAGTTCACGACAGTTAGGGCACTTCTAACAAAACCACAACAAAACGTCGAGGCTTCGATGTCACTAGACTGCATGTTGCACCATACATATTTGATCTGTTTCAGTCGATTATAGCAAATTAAGCTTTTGGTTCATTGTATATCATGGATTTCCGAAAAATAACGTCTGCTTTGAAACAAGTAAAAAACTTTTCTTAGATATAATTAATAAAATAAAGTCTACAATAATAAATGAACGCCTCGCAATAAAACATGTGTTCTGGGGTGTCATGATTAATTATCGTGAAAGTTAAGAGTAGCTGACGCTATTGTCTTCCCTCGCGTAAACATCCCAATAACAATGTACCTCCTTACCTACACACACAATTTTATATTATCTTCTTATTAATTACATGGCAGAATCTAAATATAGAAAAGGAAAAGCTGACTGACTGACTCACTGATCTATCAACGCACGATTCGGGCTGTTTGTCATGCAGATAGCTATTATGACGTAGACATCCGCTAAGAAAGGATTTTTGATAATTCATCCCCTAAGGGGGTAAAATAGGGGTTTGAAATTTGTGTAGTCCACGTGGTCGAAGTCGTGGATATAAGTTTGTAATCTATATAATATAAAACAACTTGTCGTTACCTATTCTATTAACACACATCCTAAACCGCAGGGGTTAGAAACTAGAAATTTTGACAGTAGGTTCTTTTATAACTTAGGCATAAACAAAAAAATCAGGCCCAATTAGAGCTTAGCAAAGTAGAGCGGGCGCCGATTCGATTGGGCTCACATAATAAGACGCTGACAAAATAATTCATCTCAAGCCATAGCTCACATGGCCCCGGGGAAATCAGGCGTAAACGAATCAGACGTACTAATGAAAATATCAACTTCAAATGCCACATCAATGAATCAAAATTTTCATTTGTATTTTGAAGTCAGACTTTTAAGATTGCCTCATCTGGTAATAGCAAGGCTAGCTCATTCTTTGCTCACTACTTTCTGCCGTGAAATATCAAAGTGTTTCCACGGGATATTTAAAATACTTACATCCTAAATCAACGCAGATAAATACACGGGTATCAGCCAGTATGTAGTGTATTTTATAGTGATCACACTCACCATCTCATGTCATATCACGTAGAAAATATATACAGTCAGGAACCATTTCAGGCCCAATCAGAGCTTATCATAGGATAGCGGGCGCTGATTCGATTGGGCCCACATAATAAGACGCCGACATAATTATAATGTATCACAAGCGTGAAGCGATGGCTCACATGGCCCCGGGGAAATCAGGCGTAAACGAATCAGATAATATTAACTTCAAATGCCACCAAATTTTCATTAGTAAATATTATAT
This sequence comes from Maniola hyperantus, assembly GCF_902806685.2. Taxonomy (NCBI): domain Eukaryota; kingdom Metazoa; phylum Arthropoda; class Insecta; order Lepidoptera; family Nymphalidae; genus Maniola; species Maniola hyperantus. The sequence goes on along the minus strand of NC_048557.2, from coordinate 574,275 downwards.
AGAAGTCGGATGTCCATCTGTTTTGTCATTTTTATGTCCGTACGATGTCAATGATACTATTTGGCTTATGCCCCATCTGGCTCATTTTTTGTTCACTACTTTTTGTCCTGGAAAATCGAAGAGTTCTTGCGGGATTTTTAAAATACGCTAAATCCACGCAGATTTAGACGCGGGTACCAGTATATATTATGTAGTGTATTTTATAGTGGTCACACTCACAATCTCATGAATAGTGTCATATCACGTAGAAAATATATACAGTCGAAGCCATTTCAGGCCCAATCAGAGCTTATCAAAGGAGAGCGCGCGCTGATTCGATTGGACCCACATAATACGACGCCGACATATAATTTATCACAAGCGATAGCTCACATGGCCCCGGGGAAATCAGGCTTCACCAAATCTGACGTATTATTGATCATTTTGTCTGTATGTAACGCTATTATGTACATATCGAATATTATTAAACAATGTCAATCCATAATTTTGCTCGTTTTAAAAATTCCATACCTAAAGGGTCCCAACGGAACCTTATTACGATTCCGCTGTCCGTCCGTCCGTCCTTCTGTCTGTCTATCACCGGGCTATATTACGGTTAATGTGATATAGCCCGGATAGTTAAAATTTTCAGAAAGTGTATTTCTATTGCCGCTATAACACAATTTAAAAAAAAAGGGACCGCCCTGAAAATTAAAAAGTGTTATTTGTTGTGCGATGGTGCGGAGCGCTTCGTGTGCGAGACAGATTTTTATTTACTTTATTTTTAAAATAGCTATGACAGACGGATGGACGGACTGGATAAATCTATAAGGGTTTCTTGTTTAAATACGAAACCATAAAAAGTATGAAAAGTATTTTTACACGTTAAAAAGGCCAGTAAACTTTTTTCATACATAAAGAAAATTCCACGGATACTTTTTTCTTTTCCCCGAAGGCATTATTAAATTCCTACATGACGATACGGAGGATACGAATAATTTTATTTTAAATATTGAAGGAATTTTTAATGTTGCCTGTAGGTATCAGATTTGTGAATGCATGTGAATCGTTAATGGAAACTTGTAGCTTTAGTTTTAAGTTCGCGTAAAAATTATCACCAATATCAGCCGCACTCAGAGTAGCTTATAGTTACTTAAGATTGAGTTAAAACGAGACATATTTATGTGAGAGATATAGCTCTGTCTCGTTTAACTAAACTTAAGTAACGAGTGAATCTTACAAATCCAACAACTGACAATCAAAAAGTGTAATTTGTTATCTACTAGCTGATGCCAGCGACTTCAACCACGTGGAATTATGTTTTTAAAAATTCCGTAGGAACTCGTTAAACTTCTGGTATAAAAAGTAGCCTATGGCACTCTCCACGTCTTTATCTATACCCATGCAAAAAACCGGCCAAGTGCGAGTCAGGCTCGCGCAATGAGGGTTCCGTACTACAGTCGTATTTTTTCGACATTTTGCACGATAATTCAAAAACTATGATGCATAAAAATAAATAAAATTCTGTTTTAGAATGCACAGGTGAAGACCTTTCATATGATACCCCACTTGATATAGTCACTCACTTCGAAAGTTGAAAATACTAATTATTAGTTCATGACCACAATTTAATTTTTTTTGTGTGATCCCTAAATTCACAGTTTTCAGATTTTTCCCCAAATGTCAGCTATAAGATCTACCTACCTGCCAAATTTCATGATTCTAGGTCAACGGGAAGTACCCTGTAGGTTTCTTGACAGACAGACAGACAGACAGACAACAAAGTGTTCCTATAAGGGTTCCGTTTTTCCTTTTGAGGTACGGAACCCTAAAAATCACGCCAATCCGTTGCACCGTTGCGACGTGATTGAAGGACAAACAAACACATTTTCACATTTTATGATAGGGGTACTGATAAGGATAAGCTGACTGACTGATATATCACCGCACAGCTCAACCTACTCGACGGATCGGGGTAAAAGGCTTGCAGATAGCTATCATGACCATAAACATACATTATACAACCTACATTATACAACCCTGAAAACCTTACACTCCTTATAATCAGTCGTGGAAAAATGCAGGTATTCGACATTCAAACTCATAATCCAAAAATTAACCACCCTTTCCAGAGATCCCATCTCGCTAGCGTGAAAATTTCAGTTTCAAAATTTCAAAGTAAATGTAACTCGGAGAATAAAAGACTATATTTCAGAAGCACACATTAAGGTTACAGCTTAATTTTCATTTAATGCAAAAACGCGGCATATATAACGAACCGTTGGTTGTGAACGAAATAAATAATTTTCACTCTCATGTTTTATTTTTTAAACTACGTACACAAATATTTATCACTAGCTTATGCTCGCGACTTCGTCCGCGTGGACTACATAAATTTCAAACCCTTATTTCACCCCCTTAGGGGTTGAATTTTCCAAAATCCTTTCTTAGCGGATGCCTACGCCATAATAGCTATCAGCATGCCAAATTTCAGCCCGATCCATCCAGTAGTTTGAGCTGTGCGTTGATAGATCAGTCAGTCAGTCAGTCACCTTTTCCTTTTATATATATAGATTTAGGTTTACTAATATTTGTCGTACTTTTAAACCATTGAGTTGTTATTTTACTAGAGTTGCAGTGTATATTATCAAAATGCATGGTCGTAGCCAGGAATTAATTTCGGGAGGGGTTTTAAATAACGGGGGATTACCTAAATAATGTGCCAAATGCAACTTTTAGAAATCTAAAACCATCTTCGCCTTATTGCCTTTCTAATGAAACTGGTTTGGGGCACGTCGGTTGGATGGTTTCAAAGTCTATAACGGACATAGGAAGAAACCTTTTTTTTGTGTTTTATATTTTATAGAGATTTAACAACGGATCCCTAAAAAACAATGCCGAATCGGCTTTACAATATTATCGTTTATGGCACAAGAAATATGGCGGTAATAAAGTTATAAGCAAAAGCAATACATTCGGCTCCGCGATATGATTTATTTGCACTATAAAGAGAGATTTATTGTGCGCTGTTGCCGAGGTATGAGCGCGCACACAAACACACATACAACATGCACGTATGTTGATTGCGGTCGGTATTTGTGGAAATGGGTTAATGACTACAGCACAGGAATCAGTGCTCAAAGTCTGTGCTGTAATCATTAAGAGGAGCTTATTCAGAGCGCGCTCCATACCAACGTAGTTTAATTATTACATGATACCCGCGACTTTGTCCGCGTGGATTTAGGTTTACCCTATGTCTTTCCCCGGGACGTAAGCCAACTCTGTACAAAATTTCATCAAAATCGGTTGAACTGTGGGGCCGTGAAAAGCTGGCAGACAGACAGACAGACACACTTTCGTATTTATAATATGGAAGTATGGATTGTAATAAAAAACTCGACAAGTGCGTTAGGTATCGTGGTTTAGTGACATATTTTAATGTCACCAAACCACGAAATAAGCTTAAAATCATTATTTTATTTTGTGTCTGTGGTATGTCAGATTTTCGTAAAAATATGCAGTTTCAAAGTTACACTGGCTGAAAATTTTAAACACAAAAATAAAGTCAGTTTTTAAACAAACATTTTAACCCTTGACACGATTCAGTAAAAACAATAATAAAACGGTTGTAAAAACACCAAACAAAACGTTTAAAAACACTTACCCAATCCCGCATGCACTAAAAACCTTGAGTAACCTCATTCGCCGCAAGGGAATCGGATCCGACCGATTTAATCCCAACAATAATGCGTCTAAAATAACCTCACGATATGGGTCACGGCTGGTGATGACGTACGGAACCGTTTCCGAGAGTCGCTCCAGACAGGTGCTTTGTACTCAAATACAGCTAATTAAAACTATGTACTTAGGTCTTAGGCTCATCGCACACGAGCTGAGTGGAGCCAATCTCTCGCTCTTTATTAGGACAATATGTCCGCGCTTCTTCCTTACAATTTCTTGTAAATATTATGAGTGTGTCCTACCTGTGATGACGTATGGCGCTGAAACATGGACACTGACAGTTGGCCTTGTCCACAAGTTCAAAGTCGCTTAGCTTGGTATGGAGCGGGCTATGTTGGGTGTCTCTGAGGGATAAAATCCGAAATGAGGAAATCCGTAGTGACCGACATAGCTCAACGAATTAGCCAGCTGAAGTGGCAGTGGGCAGGCCACGTCTGCCGCAGAACCGATGGCCGCTGGGGCAAATTGTTCTGGAGTGGAGACCACATATCAGCAAGCGCAGCATGGGACGACCTGGAGGTCGCTGGACAGGCGACCTTAAGAAGGTAGCGGGAAGTGGGTGGATGAGGAAGGCGGAGGATCGTGCGCGCTCCTGGGAAGGCCTATGTCCAGCAGTGAATGCAAACAGGCTGATTGATTGATTGATCGATTGATTGATTGATTGATTGATTGATTGATTGATTGATTGATTGCTTGATTGAATGAATGATTGATTGATTGATTGATTGATTGATTGATTGATTGATTGATTGATTGATTGATTGATTGATTGATTGATTGATTGATTGATTGATTGATGGATTGATTGATTGATTGATTGATTGATTGATTGATTGATTGATTGATTGATTGATGAAATCAAAAATGAGAAATGAGAAAATCAGAAATGAGGAGATCCGTAGGAGAACTAGAGTAACCGACATAGCTCAACGGGTTGCGAAGCTGAAGTGGCAATGGGCAGGATATATAGCTTGAAAAAACGATAGATGTTGAGGTCCCAAGGTGCTAGGAGTAGCGACCTCGTACCGGATAGCGCAGGTCCCAAGGAGGTGGACGGACGACATCAGCGAGTAGCTGGGAGCTGCTGGATTCAGGCGGCGCAAGATCGTGGCGTGTGGAAGTCCCTACAAGAGACCTATGTATGACCTACATAGATAATACATATTAAAAGTATGCTTCTGAAAAAAGCATATTATTACACAATTTGAAGATTATCTAAATGATAAAAGAGCGTAGATTTGACCTGCAGCTCGTTCCAGCAAGGCGCAGGACTCCAAATACTTTTCTAATAAATGGCATAATATTGTATATCAAATCTTTGAAAAGAGCAACCGCCGAGTTTCTTGCTGGATCTTCTCGGTAGAAAAGGTATTCCGAACCAGTAGTAGTAGCCTCTGATGATTCAAAAATACTTGTAAAAAATAAAAAATATTTTTATTTTATTTATTTTATTTTATGTGTAGCAGTGGACGTCTATCGGTTATTGATGATGATATCCACCCAACTTCAGATATCAGTCGCCACCCTAATTGAGTGAAACGTGGCTGAACGTTGTATCAGGGAACCGCAGGGGATGGTATAAGTTACAAGATGACGGAATATATTGTTGGGAAGTTATTTACCTACTGTCATACTGTTTTCGCCCGCTGGGAAATTGACGATATCGGAGGGTAAGCTTAACGTTAAATGTATTTATCAAAGCTTTGTAACATTCTTTTGAACCATAATATATATCATGATTATTATTTATTATTATTATTTATTTATTATTTAATTAGAACGGCCATAAAGCCAATTACACTAATTAAACTCGACACAAAACGAGTAGGTACAAACTAACATAAACATACTTACAAAAATTGTTAAAATTATAAATTATTAAAATTATGATATCCACATACTATATGTATTTACACTTAATATTATAATTGCGAAAGTGTCTGTCTGTCTGTCTCTCTGCTAGCTTTTCTCGATCCATCTGATTAATTGATTTTGATGAAATTCGGCATGCAATTTGGATAGCTTGCATCCCAGGAAAGGACTTAGCTTACATTTTATCGGAGGTTTAGTTTTAAGTTTACGAAATTTAAAGTATCACCATTATTATATATCTATAACCCGACTATCAAAAAGAGTACCTACTTTGAATAAAATATGATTTGAATTTTGAATTTTATCCCGGAAAGTCAAAGAGTTTCTACGAGAGCTTCAAAAGAGTTCTTAATTCCACGCTGAAGAAGATACAGCTGGCATCCAGGAGACGGATAGAGGCTACTTTTTATCCCGAAAATTGAAAGAGTTTCCACGGGCTTTAAAAAAACCAATCCAAGGCTTCATCTACTTTATTTAATATGATTACAAAGAAATGACTTCAAAAATATACAGTAAACTTTTTATAAATTATTTTTTTAAGAATCTAAGTCAGGAATAAAGGTAGATTTTCATACTTTAGAGATAGGTAACTGTCAAAAAATTAACGATTGAAAAATCGATCTAAAAAGTATATTTTATCTATTTAAGTAAATATTTTAAAGCTTATAACTTGATCAATTCCCGTTAGTAGTCTCACTTCGCTGATAAAGTGCCTATACAGGGGTGATTTTAATAGCAATTTAAAAATCAATTCCCTCAATTCCACGTATTGTTCGTAACACGCGTGTAATTTACTAAAATAATGGCCGATTTATCTACTGCCTATGTAATTTGGTTGTTGCCTTGGAAAATTAGCTATTACTTTGTAAAATGAGTTTTTTTCCAATATTGGCATCATGTATGATATTTTTCTCTACAAACTAAATTTAGAGTGAGTATCTGCATCTTTTTCTATTTAATATTGCTGAAAAAGGATGGAAAATGAATTTTAAATTTGTGAACTTAAGAGGGCTCAGGACGGTGCTTTCTTCATACAAACGTAGGAGGGTAATTACTACATTATTTGATACTGCACGCTCAAAACTAAGTATTATATATCGATTAATCTCGTCATTATCTAGGTTTAATGATAGGTATATGAAACATTGAAAAAAATATTGATTTTAAAGTTACGAGCCTCAAAAGATTCCTATTTTAACACTAAATTTATGACAACTTTGGATGTTAATAAATAAGATTAGGGGTATGAAAGGGGTAAGAAATTTAACATTAGACAGTTTATTTATTCATTAGTTGAAATAACTATACTTTGCAAACATAAACTTAGTAGTTTTTTCTCAAAAATACTTTTCCTAAACCCTTGATTTCAGTGAAAAACATCGTGCCTCTCACCTTTCTCATACAAAGTCAAGTGAAAAGCAAACAGGTTCGGTCGAGCGTACTGCGTCACCTTGCACCAGCAGCCCTGGCGAACTTCGTGGCGCCTAACAGTCGATTAAATTTTTTTAAATTTTTCTCTCCGTAAGAACCATCCTCGTACTTCAAGGAATATTATAAAAAAAGAATTAGCGAAATCAGTTCAGCGGTTCTCGAGATTTGCGATAAGCAACACATTTGGAGATTCATTTTTATAGATTATGCATCATAGTTTTTGAATTATCTTGCAAAATGTCGAAAAAATACGACTGTAGTACGGAACCCTCGGTGCGCGAGCCTGATTCGCACTTGGCTGGTTTTTTTTCTCGCTGTTAAACCTCTGTGTATTTTTATTTTTTAGCTCCGTTTAATCGAACTCATCCTGTCAATCACAGATGTTGGTGAAGACTGTTAGGCTCGTGCACGTCACTCTTATTGGTCCTGGCAGAATACCAGCGCTCAGGTTTTATTTTAAAACCTGCAGCATTAATGCTGAGCTGGGGCCATTTCATCTTGTGCCAAGTGGGTGCAAGAACTCATTTTAGATTTAATTAATTATTAAGTACTTCTACTACTATCTACTAACTATTAATTTTAAGTTTGTTTGTACCTTAGGCATAAGATGAATAAACCAGTTTTCTTTCTTTCTTTCTTCTTTCTGTAAGCACATTTCTGGGTGACTTATCGCGAAAATTCTGACCCGCGGTTCGATAGCATCAGTTGGGGGCGAGCCAGACTTTCATTGCTGTTTCTTCGATGGAAATGTTCGCCGAAACGTGTCTTGAGAGAACGACCTACATCGGTACTTTTGAAATTTATTATTTTGCAGTCGTTCGGAAATTAAAAAGAAGCCCTACGTACCTACTGAAGAAGATTGTGAACGAAAAATGGAAAATAAAAACAAAGAGATTTCCAGTAAAAGTAAACCCTTATCTTGGAAAACATTATTTACTTTATTCTTAATGTAGGTACTGTGTGTGTGTGTGTGTAATGTGTGTATGATCTTAATGTACTGTGTGTGTGTGTGTGTGTGTGTGTGTGTGTGTGTGTGTGTGTGTGTGTGTGTGTGTGTGTGTGTGTGTGTGTGTGTGTGTGTGTGTGTAATGTGTGTATGATCTTAATGTAATGTATGTAATGAGTAGCGTTTTCTGGGAAAATTGGTCACTAGTAATTATTATTATTATTATGGATATACATCTACTCTCACGCCCGTATAAGATAAATGGTTAGAGTTGCTATTTATTTCTTGAAATTGCTACTAAACTCTTTAGATTTTGCTTAAGAATTAATTCTTAACCATAGACATTTTATTTGTAAACAGAGGCACGTCAAAATGATAGACAAAATACTACAGACGTGACAGAACAATTAACAGATTATAAATGGCAAATCTATGGTACTTACATGGCGAAACTGAATTAAGATTTTATTATATTTTAGAAATAAAGTAATTGTAGATTTAAATAGAGTATAATGTGGTATTTAAAGTATATAAATTTAGTAGAGTTTAAACTCTATTGACTCTATTGAATTTAATCTTTACATGGTATCACTATATTTTTATACAGAGGGTGGGAGTTAATCCCAGCCTATAAATGGCTCTGCTTTGACGGTAGAAAGCATTAATTTTCCTATTTTTAAGAAGAAGCTGTGACATACCTACAGGTACGAATATTGTTGATTTTATATTTCTTTTGTTGTACTATGTATGTTGATTTATGTATTGTTCAAATGTGTAATTGGTATTTCAAAATAGACACCACCGAGTTTTTTCTTGCCAGTTCTTTCTCTCGGTAGATAATATGCTTTTTACGAACTGGCGGTAGATTTTTCTTAAAGGAAATAATAAATTATTTAATGATAAAGCAATAAGTAATGGTAAAGATAAACTTTGATTTGGAGGGAGTTTTTCCCTGAATAAACAGTTTATTTCCTTATACAATCTTTTATTTTGTCTCCTACCTACAACCACGCCCTAGCTTATTGATAACGAACTAAGGTCTAGACTCTCAGTAGGTTGATTCCTGACTCTATTGTCTCTATACTTCTGAGGCTAATCTAGCATCAGAAGTGGGATACGATATGGCTGAATTGTGCCTTTTCTAATGCAGTTTGTACAAGTTTCAGAAATACCGGCGAATTCGGATGGCTTTGTGAAAAGCCATCAAAGATGTTCCAACAGGCGTTGTGATGACTGACGTCCACGAGAGGTACCACAATGGACATTGGATACCCTAAATCTGGAAATCTTAATATGAAAATATGGTATGAAAAAAAAAGTGAAAGTGAATTAAAACTTTTTTGCAAGACAATTTTTCAGGCAGGTAGGCCTTAGAAAGTTTTATTGCGTAATCATGGACCTATTAATACTCTGTGTAATGTAGTAACACAGTTTCATAGTACCTGTCGTCATTTTATTTGTTTTAAAACTAATTGTATTATAGAAATAAAGATGTGGGTACTAAATAAATAAAATTTTTGCGGGTAATTTTGTGTTCAGTATAGATGTTCTGTTTCAATGACTCAGATTAATGTTTGAAGGTGTTTAATCGCATGATGTCCCAGCTAATAACACAAATCGGTATTACGAAAATTAATGTTGAAAATTTGCAGGTAGTTAGCTGGTATGAAATTTTTATTAAGTAAATGATCATACGATTACAATAGGTTAGACTTGACACAGGTTATGTCTTTTTTTTTTGTATACGGTTCATTAGTAACATTATCTAATCGCACCTAGGTTTGTAGTTTGAAAATGATAAAATGTGGTTAAATGTCAGACTGACCGAGCGGTGAAAAACTAAAGCAAGTTTGTCAGTAAATATTTACTGATGGTTAATTTGTGTTCTATTTTAATTTCCGTCTGACGTCTAGCCGTATATTTGTAATTTATATGATAGTGATGTTGACATTGAATCATTGAATATTGTTTTACGAGTGATGAGTCATCTTACTTTTTTTTTAGTTATGTTGGTATTCTTGTGGCATTTCCTATGTAAGTACTTCGAGAACGAAGTACTTTTCAGGTTGGCCGAATAAATGTTTATTAATTATTTATGTGTTACATAATGACAGAGAAAAAAAGAACAGAGAAAAAAAAAGAACAAAAAAAAAAAAAAAATTTTTTTGTTGTAGTTTTGTTTCAGAAATACACATTCCATCATTCGTTAAATGTTGATGATTCATTGATCAGAAATTGCGATTAGCGTGGCCATTTTGTTATTTTGCTATTGATTTTGCATCGGAGTTCTCACTCGCAAAACGTAGAGACGAAAGATTTGTGATACCTACCTACAATAGTTTAGAAATTTTGTTGGAGTTTATTTTTGTAGTTTTTATATAAGGATAGGTTAGGCTGCTGATGTCTTATCCTGTTGCTATGCCGCTAAGTCTAGAAGCTACTGATTGTTTGATGTCATTGTTTTTTTATATATACCCACCGTTATGTAATGTGATGTAATGGAGCTGCCAATCCACACTTGGCCAGCGTGGTGGACTATGGTTAAACCTGAAACTTAAATTTAGAATATTGGAATTTAGAGATTATTGACTACCCACTTGTGTTTAATATTTTTTAATGCCGTATTTTGTTGTTTTGTTTGAATAATACTTTTGATTTTTTTGACGTTTTTGATGTTTGAAGTGTTTAACTATTTTTGATATTGATTACTTCTTTGACGATCTTTTTAATGTAAATTATTTTTGTGGTATTTTTTGACATTTTAGTTTTTGATACCTACCTTTATGTTTTTATTTACGATCTTTTTGGATTTTTATATTTTATTGTGGAAAAATGTTTTGGTATTTATTTAAAAAGGAAGGTTGTTGGCACATCATTGGATGTGGGAAGCAACAAATGTTTTTGTATAGTCCAAGGACTGATTGCAGATAGACAAAAAGAGATTGAATAGAAAATATTTTGAAAGTAAATAACGATAATTAGATAAGTTTACTCTTTGATTATTTTTACTTCTTCTAACATAGTAGTTAGTTTTGTTTTGATATATCTTACATATAATTACTTTTTATATACCTACCCTTTGTTTTTGACTTTGGTACTTTAGGAGTAAGAGTCGATGGTATTTTATTATTTTTGCAAAATTATTAACTTGAAATTGAAAAAAAAGTTCTTATGATTTAACTTATTTTGAAATATTAATATTTTTGTAACTTTTTCATTTTGATGGTTCTTTTTTATGAAACATATTATTTTAAATTCTGATAATTTACAATTTGTTCAGTTGCAATTTTTCTTTGTTTAATATTCATCTCTATATTTTATTGGAATTTATTTAAAACTTTGATCAAATGTTCGATCAATGGAAAAATTGTATAGTGATATATGGATCAAAACCAATGGTGTTAAGGGACAATTTTATGATGGTTTACGATGTTGCCTTAAAACCAATGGTGTTGAAGGATATTTTGTAGATGATACTTTAAAACGTTGGAACCAACGGTGTTGAAAAGTATTTTTATAATATCGCTTTAATACCAGTGGTGTTAAAAATATTTTTTGATATTGGTTTAAAACCAATGGGGTTAAAGGATATCTTGTTTGGAAACATTTATGTGCTGTGGCGAGAAAAATATTTCTTGTATTTTTGAGAGTAAACTGTGTGGTAATTTTGTATGTCACACACATGTTTAAAATGTTTTTTTAAATTTTGTTGGAAGCCACAGACATGTTGTTTGAAAAAAAAAAAAAAAAATGTTTTGATGTTGTTAAAAAATTACTTTACGAATTGTTTGTTTTTATTTTGTTGCTTCGAGAACGAAGCAATTGTCAGTTTGGCCGTATAAGATAAATGGTTAGAGTTGCTATTTATTTCTTGAAATTGCTACTAAACTCTTTAGATTTTGCTTAAGAATTAATTCTTAACCATAGACATTTTATTTGTAAACAGAGGCACGTCAAAATGATAGACAAAATACTACAGACGTGACAGAACAATTAACAGATTATAAATGGCAAATCTATGGTACTTACATGGCGAAACTGAATTAAGATTTTATTATATTTTAGAAATAAAGTAATTGTAGATTTAAATAGAGTATAATGTGGTATTTAAAGTATATAAATTTAGTAGAGTTTAAACTCTATTGACTCTATTGAATTTAATCTTTACATGGTATCACTATATTTTTATACAGAGGGTGGGAGTTAATCCCAGCCTATAAATGGCTCTGCTTTGACGGTAGAAAGCATTAATTTTCCTATTTTTAAGAAGAAGCTGTGACATACCTACAGGTACGAATATTGTTGATTTTATATTTCTTTTGTTGTACTATGTATGTTGATTTATGTATTGTTCAAATGTGTAATTGGTATTTCAAAATAGACACCACCGAGTTTTTCTTGCCAGTTCTTTCTCTCGGTAGATAATATGCTTTTTACGAACTGGCGGTAGATTTTTCTTAAAGGAAATAATAAATTATTTAATGATAAAGCAATAAGTAATGGTAAAGATAAACTTTGATTTGGAGGGAGTTTTTCCCTGAATAAAACAGTTTATTTCCTTATACAATCTTTTATTTTGTCTCCTACCTACAACCACGCCCTAGCTTATTGATAACGAACTAAGGTCTAGACTCTCAGTAGGTTGATTCCTGACTCTATTGTCTCTATACTTCTGAGGCTAATCTAGCACCCGCGTACAAAATAGATACATATAAAAGCCAAAAGAGTTATAATATACTTACATACATAAAAATAAATGAACCTACATAAACATTACATACATACATATTTGTACCGGGCGGAGGGTTACACCCCGGCAGGGGAGACCAAACGGCCGGGGGTCAGGGCGACAGGTGAAGAAATCGGCGGACTATCCTAGCCGAGTCCAGCAAGACCGCTTTTTGCATCCTGGCTGCGAGCGAACTGCCACGGAAACCCAGTCGCCTCAGATGTTGAGCGAGGCTGACTGGGATCAACCCATTCGCAGATATGACGATTGGGATGATTTCAGTGGACTCCACATGCCACATGTCGGAAACCTCGTGAGCCAGATCGAGATACTTGCGCTTTTTCTCCGTCTCAGCTCTCACGAGGTTCTCGTCATACGGAATGGTGATGTCCACCAAAAACACCCTCGACTGTGCCCGGTCCACCACCACGATGTCAGGCTTATTCGCTAGAATAGTCCTGTCCGTGATGATGGACCGGTCCCAGTAGAGCCGGACTCCGTCGCGCTCGAGTACCGGCACCGGTGTGTACTTGTAATACGGCAGCCTCTCATCCAGGAGACCGTACTTCAGAGCAAGCTCTTGGTGAAGGATTTTGGCTGCTTGGTTGTGTCTGTGCAGATACTCAGTGTTGGCAAGCGCTGAGCATCCCGAAAGCACATGTCTGAGTGACTCGCCGGGATGGCGACAAGCTCGACAGATGTCATGAGTGCCATCCTTCAGAATGTACTTTCGGTAGTTCCGCGTCTTGACCACCTGATCTTGTATCGCACAGACAAAACCCTCGGTTTCCCCGAAGAGGTCACCAAAGCGCAACCACTGCACGGACGCTTTTTTATCTACGTGTGGCTCATTAAGAGCTTTAAAAAAGCGTCCGTGCAGCTCCTTCTCCCTCCATACGGCCTCCCGGTCAGAGGTGCTAAGTACCACCGGTTTCTGCCACTCGGTTTGGGCTAAGGATAGTGGGGTGAGTCCTTTATCACATTCTATGACCTCTCTATGCATGGGGGACCCCCTCATCGTCTCAAAGTAGGTTCTGAGGTTGGCTATCTCCCGGTTATGCATGGTCTTGACGCTCAATACGCCTCGACCACCACACTTCCGGGGGATATACAACCTCATCACAGACGATTTTGGGTGGTGCATGCGATAAAGAGTCATAGTTGTGCGGACTTTTCTGTCCAGGGCGTCAAGTTCGGTCTGAGTCCATCTGAGCACGCCAAAGGTGTACATGAGAACGGGCATGACCCAGCCGTTATAAGCTCGGATTTTATTGGCGCCTGACAAATAACTTTTACAGATTTTTGTCAGACGGCCAAAAAAGGCCTCGCAAACAGACTGTTTCACGTCCGTCTCTTTATTATTATTATTATTATATATCATTTGCTCTCACGCCCGTGTACAAAATAGATACATATAAAAGCCAAAAAAGTTTATAATATACTTACATACATAAAAATAAATAAACCTACATAAACATTACATACATACATATTTGTACCGGGCGGAGGGTTACACCCCGGCAGGGGAGACCAAACGGCCGGGGGTCAGGGCGACAGGTGAAGAAATCGGCGGACTATCCTAGCCGAGTCCAGCAAGACCGCTTTTTGCATCCTGGCTGCGAGCGAACTGCCACGGAACCCCAGTCGCCTCAGATGTTGAGCGAGGCTGACTGGGATCAACCCATTCGCAGATATGACGATTGGGATGATTTCAGTGGACTCCACATGCCACATGTCGGAAACCTCGTGAGCCAGATCGAGATACTTGCGCTTTTTCTCCGTCTCAGCTCTCACGAGGTTCTCGTCATACGGAATGGTGATGTCCACCAAAAACACCCTCGACTGTGCCCGGTCCACCACCACGATGTCAGGCTTATTCGCTAGAATAGTCCTGTCCGTGATGATGGACCGGTCCCAATAGAGCCGGACTCCGTCGCGCTCGAGTACCGGCACCGGTGTGTACTTGTAATACGGCAGCCTCTCATCCAGGAGACCGTACTTCAGAGCAAGCTCTTGGTGAAGGATTTTGGCTGCTTGGTTGTGTCTGTGCAGATACTCAGTGTTGGCAAGCGCTGAGCATCCCGAAAGCACATGTCTGAGTGACTCGCCGGGATGGCGACAAGCTCGACAGATGTCGTGAGTGCCATCCTTCAGAATGTACTTTCGGTAGTTCCGCGTCTTGACCACCTGATCTTGTATCGCACAGACAAAACCCTCGGTTTCCCCGAAGAGGTCACCAAAGCGCAACCACTGCACGGACGCTTTTTTATCTACGTGTGGCTCATTAAGAGCTTTAAAAAAGCGTCCGTGCAGCTCCTTCTCCCTCCATACGGCCTCCCGGTCAGAGGTGCTAAGTACCACCGGTTTCTGCCACTCGGTTTGGGCTAAGGCTAGTGGGGTGAGTCCTTTATCACATTCTATGACCTCTCTATGCATGGGGGACCCCCTCATCGTCTCAAAGTAGGTTCTGAGGTTGGCTATCTCCCGGTTATGCATGGTCTTGACGCTCAATACGCCTCGACCACCACACTTCCGGGGGATATACAACCTCATCACAGACGATTTTGGGTGGTGCATGCGATAAAGAGTCATAGTTGTGCGGACTTTTCTGTCCAGGGCGTCAAGTTCGGTCTGAGTCCATCTGAGCACGCCAAAGGTGTACATGAGAACGGGCATGACCCAGCCGTTATAAGCTCGGATTTTATTGGCGCCTGACAAATAACTTTTACAGATTTTTGTCAGACGGCCAAAAAAGGCCTCGCAAACAGACTGTTTCACGTCCGTCTCTTTTACCCCTAGCGACTGTGACATGCCCAGATACCGGTATGACTCAGCTTCAGAGAGGGTTCTGATGGTGGACGGCTCGAGACTCATCTCAGCCGAATGAGTTACCTGTCCCCTTTCCACATGCATGACCGCACACTTGTCCAGCCCAAGCTCCATCCTGATGGAATTGCTGAAGTCAGTGGTGACATTCAGCAGCTCCTGCAGGCGGGTGGCATTGGGTGCCAGCAGTTTGAGGTCATCCATGTAGAGAAGGTGAGGCACTTTTGTTGTGTTTATTATTATTATTATTATTATTATTATTATTATTTATTTATTATTTAATTAGAACGGCCATAAAGCCAATTACACTAATTAAAATACGAGTACAAACTAACATAAACATACTTACAAAAATTAACAACTTAAAATTATAAATTTTAAAAAGCAAAATTATAAATTTTCACAAAAGTGCAAGATCTGACCCATGAGGTCAGCCCATTTGTTATACAAGGGAAAACTTAAATTCTATTTAAATGTGATGTTACTACTACTTTGTGTGTTCCATACATTCCCATCGTGATCAACCTATCGCCGGCCCGCTACTGAGCAAGAGTCTCCTCTTAGAATGAGAAGGGCTTATGCCATAGTCTGTCACGCTGACCAAGTGCGGATTCACACACCTTTGGAAACATTATGGATAACTCTCCTTTACCGTTAAAGCAAGTAGGTAAATATTTAATTGCTTAATACGAACATAACTCCGAAAAAATAGAAGTCAAAATCTAGCCCCTTACCCCTTGTATGATAAAGTCAAAATTTAAACCACTAGACTTATAGTATCACAGCTTTTCTATCCTATTTTAATCCCATCGATTTGTGCGGAATTTTAAAGATCGTTGAAAGGTCTTGAAAGTCGCATAAAAAGTTATAAAAAGGAAAATTGGTCGTCGGCGCCTTTGTAGAAGGGAACCTTGGTTTTTTTCACTTCGCGATGGAAATTGCGAGCACAAATTGCGGACAAAGGAGTCATTTAAATAAGTAGTTACCGAATGTATTCATTTGAATGAGCTTAAAAAGGTTGTATTAGGGTAAGCGGGTGAATACGCGTTTATACTTGGAGTGAAATAAATGAGGCATTGCAAAGTTTAACCGACTTGCTTACAATGAAAATACTTTTATTTTTATGTCATCATCATCATGATCAACCCATCGCCGGCTCACTACAGAGCACGGGTCTCTTCTCAGAATGAGAAGGGTTTTGGCCATAGTCTACCGCGCTGGCCATGTGCTGATTGGTAGACTTCACACACCTTTGAGAACATTATGGAGAACTCTCAGGCATGCAGGTTTCCTCACGATGTTTTCCTTCACCGTTAAAGCAAGTGTTATTTAATTAACTAAAACGCACATAACTCCGAAAAGTTAGAGGTGCGTGCCCAGATCGAACCCCCGACCTCCGATTAGAAGGCGGACGTCCTAACCACTAGGCTATCACAGCTGCTGTATTTTTATGTACCTACCTCTATTTCAATAATTTGTTACGTCAGAGGGTTCCGTACCCGAAAGGTATTAGGTACTAAGCCTCCGCTGTAGGCCTGTCGGTCCGTCCGTCCGTCTGTCTCTCAACGGGCTGAATCGTATCTCGTGAACCGTAATAATACGTAGAGAATTGAAATTTTCACAGAATGTGTATTTCTATTGCCGCTTTAACAACAAATAATAAAAAAATCTAAATGACCACCATGAAAATTTAAAAAAAATGTGTTTTTTTATTGATCCTTATTTTTTTTTATTAATACTTGTGCGAGTCCGACGCGTACTTCATCGATTTTAACTACTTATTAATACTTCATTAATTGTCAAGATGTTGAAAAAAAAAAATGAAAAAAATGAAAATCTTTTTTATTCGTATAAACTTTTACAAGTGCTTACGAATAGTCGGATGCATCTACCACAAGTTGAAGTGTAAAACCGTCAAAATCTATTAAAGTGTGTGTCTGTCTGTCAGCAGATTATTTTGGCACTATGCATGTTGCATAGCGGAACTTATGTTTTTTTCATAATTCTAGGTTTGGCCCTGGATACAATTAATACATTTAAGTACTAGATGATGCCCGCGGCTTCGTCTGCGTGGATTAAGATTTTCTGAAAATCCCGTGGGAACTGTTAGATTTTCCGGTATTAAAAGTAGCCCATGTCCTTCCCTGGGAATTGGGAAGCTAACTCTGTACCAAATTTCATCTAAATCGGTTAAGACAGACAGACACACAGATGGACAGACAGACACATTTTCGCATTAATAATATTATAGTATGGATTTGGTACAGAGGTAGCTTGCGTCCTGGGAATCGACAATGGCAACTTTTTTTTTCCCGGAAATCCCACAAAATCAGAGTTCCCACGGTATTTTTAAAAACCTAAATCCACGCGAATGAAGTCGCAGGCATCCTCTAGTGTTGAATATGTGAGAATGCGTTAAAAATAAGGGGTTTTTACATTTTGTAAGTAATTGTTAGTTGTTGGTCATCGGTATTTATCTAAAAACGACCTTTAAGGTGACGCAGGACGCTCGACCGAAATTGGCAGCGCACGTGGGTAACATGTTTGCTTTTCACTTGACATTGTATGAGAAAGTTGAGAGGCACGATGATTTTCACCGAAATCAAGCGCGCGAAAAGGGTTTAGGAAAAGTATTTTTGACAAAAAACTGCTGAATTTATGTTTGCAAGGTAAAGTTATTTCAATTAATGAATAAATAAACTACGTCTAATGATAAATTGTTTTAGAATTTTCATATCCCTAATCTTATTTATTTACGCCCAAAGTTGTCATTAATTTAGTGTTAAAATAGGAATCTTTTGAGCCTCGTAACTTTTAAATCAATATTTTTTTTAATGTTTTATATATCAATAAACCTAGATAATGACGAGATAAATCGATATAATTCTTAGTTTTGTGCGTACAATATCGAATATTGTTGTAATTTCCCTCCTACGTTTGTATGAAGAAAGCACCGAACTGAGTCCCCTTAAAATAAAAGCCTGGCTCGGGACCAACCCAAATGATCCTATCGACAAGTCGGGGTCGAGAATACGAGATAAGGTACCAATAAAACGTTTGTAAAGATAGTTCGGAATGTTGTAAGTATTAAGGTGCAGCATCCACAAAAGCCTGTGATAGCCTAGTGGTTAGGACGTCCGCCTTCTAATCGGAGGTCGGGGGTTCAATCCCGGGCACGCACCTCTAACTTTTCGGAGCTATGTGCGTTTTAATTAATTAAATATCACTTGCTTTAACGGTGAACGAAAACATCGTGAGGAAACCTGCATGCCTGAGAGTTCTCCATAATGTTCTCAAAGGTGTGTGAAGTCTACCAATCCGCACATGGCCAGCGTGGTAGACTATGGCCAAAACCCTTCTCACTCTGAGAGGAGACCCGTGCTCTGTAGTGAGCCGGTGATGGGTTGATCGTGATTATGATGATGATAACGGTGAAGGAAAACATCGTGCGGAAACCTGCATGCCTGAGAGTTCTTTATGTGGTTCCAAGGCCTAAAGCGTTATCAATAAAAGCGCTTGCAAAGATAGTCGGGAGTGTAGAAAACATTAGTGCAAACGTTTTGTTAGATATTGCCATATATTTAGGGAAAGATATTTATGCCTTTCCTTATCTTTCCTCGAGGGAAACTACGGAAGATAAGAAAAGGCACAAATATTTTGCAAAGAGAAATATTTAGCTTCAGCTTTCCCTAGGAAAATTGTAGAGAGAATATTTTAATGATGCGGCTAAGTATGCCTCATTATTTTTCATCTAAAATCTTAAAAAAACCGGTCAAGTGCGAGTCAGACTAGCACACGAAGCGTTCCGTACCATCGGTACAAAGGTATAACTAACACTTTTATGTAGAACACTGCAATTTTAAGACGGACTGGGCCATCTATTTAGCAAATTAATTTTTTTGTTAACACATTTTAATTTATTTTTATGCTATAACCACAAAGTTACGGTTTTCGGATTTTTTCCTTTACTTGTGCTAAAAAACCTACCTATTTACCAAATTTCATAATTCTAGGTCAACGGGAAGTACCCTGTAGGTTTTCTTGACAGACACGATAGACAGACGGACAGACAGACAACAAAGTGATCCTATAAGCCATATTATGCCATAAGATATAAAAAGTAATACCCGCGTATTGCTGGAACGAGGTGCAGGTCAAATCCACGCTCTTTTATCATTTACAATAATCTTCGATTGTGTAATATGCTTTTTTCAAGAGCATACTTTTAATATTTTTTTATATTTTGTGTAAAGGCAAGTCCAAAATAGATTGCGAAACTTTGTTATAAACTCAAACTCCACAAATCTATAATTAAATTGGTTGGTAAGACCAAGAACACACAATATTAAATTTATGAGGCCATAATTACGTCCGGAAGTTAGTTAGGTAACTGTAATAATTATTAGCTTTTTAATGTGCTGTGTAATTTTGAGGGACATAATAATTTATCATTTAGTAATTGCTGCTCGGACGTGCTACCCCTAGGTTTTAACCGTCTTCAATATTACCCCAGACACAAGTTTATAGCCCTCATTTTAGGTTACTAAATATTTAGGTATCTATAGTACGCGACAGGGCGAGATGGCAATCGGGTATAAGGCGGGGGACGCCCCGCACACCGGTTGCCATGTCGATTTGTCTCGTTATAGGTACTGTGTAATTTTGAGGGCGATAATAATTTATCATTTTGTAATTACAACTCGGACGTGCTACCCTTCGGTTTTAACCGTCTTCAATATTACCCCAGACACAAGTTTATAGCCCTCATTTTAGGTTACTAAATATTTAGGTATCTATAGTACGCGACAGGGCGAGATGGCAATCGGGTATAAGGCGGGGGACGCCCCGCACACCGGTTGCCATGTCGATTTGTCTCGTTATAGGTACTGTGTAATTTTGAGGGAGATAATAATTTATCATTTTGTAATTACAACTCGGACGTGCTACCCTTCGGCTTTAACCGTCTTCAATATTACCCCCAGACACAAGTTTGTTGCCCTCATTTTAGGTTACTAAATATTTAGGTATCTATAGTACGCGACAGGGCGAGATAGCAATCGGGTATAAGGCGGGGGACGCCCCGCACACCGGTTGCCATGTTGATTTGTCTCGTTATAGGTACTGTGTAATTTTGAGGGAGATAATAATTTATCATTTTGTAATTACAACTCGGACGTGCTACCCTTCGGCTTTAACCGTCTTCAATATTACCCCAGACACAAGTTTATAGCCCTCATTTTAGGTTACTAAATATTTAGGTATCTATAGTACGCGACAGGGCGAGATAGCAATCGGGTATAAGGCGGGGGACGCCCCGCACACCGGTTGCCATGTTGATTTGTCTCGTTATAGGTACTGTGTAATTTTGAGGGAGATAATAATTTATCATTTTGTAATTACAACTCGGACGTGCTACCCTTCGGCTTTAACCGTCTTCAATATTACCCCAGACACAAGTTTATAGCCCTCATTTTAGGTTACTAAATATTTAGGTTTCTATAGTACGCGACAGGGCGAGATAGCAATCGGGTATAAGGCGGGGGACGCCCCGCACACCGGTTGCCATGTTGATTTGTCTCGTTATAGGTACTGTGTAATTTTGAGGGAGATAATAATTTATCATTTTGTAATTACAACTCGGACGTGCTACCCTTCGGCTTTAACCGTCTTCAATATTACCCCAGACACAAGTTTATAGCCCTCATTTTAGGTTACTAAATATTTAGGTATCTATAGTACGCGACAGGGCGAGATAGCAATCGGGTATAAGGCGGGGGACGCCCCGCACACCGGTTGCCATGTTGATTTGTCTCGTTATAGGTACTGTGTAATTTTGAGGGAGATAATAATTTATCATTTTGTAATTACAACTCGGACGTGCTACCCTTCGGTTTTAACCGTCTTCAATATTACCCCAGACACAAGTTTATAGCCCTCATTTTAGGTTACTAAATATTTAGGTATCTATAGTACGCGACAGGGCGAGATAGCAATCGGGTATAAGGCGGGGGACGCCCCGCACATCGGTTGCCATGTTGATTTGTCTCGTTATAGGTACTGTGTAATTTTGAGGGAGATAATAATTTATCATTTTGTAATTACAACTCGGACGTGCTACCCTTCGGCTTTAACCGTCTTCAATATTACCCCAGACACAAGTTTGTAGCCCCCATTTTAGCTTATTAAATATTTAGGTACCTACCTACTTATTTTCCATCACATTGCTTTATGCGCATTAAATCCGCCATTTTGATTTTTAAGAATACATAGCCAGTGACACTCGCGCCATCAATACAAAATCTATAATGATGTATCATTTATCAAAATCGGTTGAGCTGTTGAGAAACGAACAAACATACATACAGGTCAAACACATAAATTTACTCTCCTATTGTGCTTCGCCGCAGTCGTAAAAAGTACAGCTTTTTACCATGTAGGTAACTTTTTTAAATTACCATTTCTGAGATTCAGCGAACATTTTTTCCATCGAAAGGCCCTTTTGAAATTTAAACTCTTGTAGGTACTACTTATAGAGATACAGATGTTGCAGCTTCAGCGTAAAGCGCTGCAGAAAGCGCTTTATGCTTTATGGAGCACTCCGAGCTTACGAGCGCTTTATGCTGAAACTTTTGTACAGACACGGCAGAATGGCTTTTGTCTTTGCGGACACCAAGCTATTTCCGTGGGAACTATGAAATTTAATGCCTCTGGCGACTCACTTATTATACAGATTATTTTGAGAGTAGTAATATTATTATGTAGGTATGTTTGTATTTATATATTGCTAGCTTGTATTCGCGAATCGCCACACACGACATGGCTTTGCACGCCATGCTTGGCAGGATATGTGACTGATTACCTAATTTTTAAGACCCCATGTAAATAATATACATGTACCTACCATATCTGAGCAAAATAAATAAATGATTATATGATTAAGATTATGATCGTCCGCGTGGACTCCACAAATTTCAAACCCCTATTTTACCCCCTTAGGGGTTTAATTTTCAAAAATCCTTTCTTAGCGGATGTCTACGCCATAATAGCTATCCGCATGCCAAATTTCAGCCCGATCCGTCCAGTAGTTTGATCTGTGCGTTGATAGATCAGTCAGTCAGCCAGTCACCTTTTGCTTTTATATAATATGTATTTTGTCCTTCTTCAGGTCAAACTATGTCAGTTTTATACTTGTAAGAGTTACAGAAAAGAGGGTACAAAAAGGGTCTAATTTTCCTTTGAAATCCCGTGATAATAAAA
This sequence comes from Maniola hyperantus, assembly GCF_902806685.2. NCBI lineage: Eukaryota > Metazoa > Arthropoda > Insecta > Lepidoptera > Nymphalidae > Maniola > Maniola hyperantus. The sequence continues at coordinate 551,494 of NC_048557.2, read as the reverse complement.
CTAGTGCAACTTTTCAAACTTTTAGTTTGAAATGTCTACATGAAGAGATCTTAGAACAAGTGGAAATCTTCAAAGAGGAAAATACGAGTAGAGAATGGGAATTTATTTCTTAGCACAATAAATTGTAAAAGCACTTAACACAGAATGTGAGGCTCCTTTGGACGAGTGTTTTCTAGTTATAATAAAAAACCGGGCAAGTGCGAGTCAGGCTCGCGCACCGAGGGTTCCGTAATACAGTCGTATTCTTTTGACATTTTGCACGATAACTCAAAAACTATGACGTATAAAAATAAATAAAAATCTGTTTTAGAATGCACAGGTACAGCTCTTTCATATGATACCCCACTTGATATAGTTATCTTACTTCGAAAATTGAAAATTCAATTGAAAGTTCATGACAACATTTTTTGTGGGATGTAACCCTAAATTGACTGTTTTCAGATTTTTCTCCTTATTTCTGCTATAAGACCTACCTACCTGCCAAATTTCATGATTCTAAGTTAACGGGAAGTACCCTGTAGGTTTCTTGACAAAGCGACAGACAGACAGCAAGGTGATCCTAGAAGGGTTCCGTTTTTCCTTTTGAGGTACGGAACCCTAATAACAGCGTATAAAATAGCAATAACACAACCCTTCCCTTGAGGGTTATGAGTTAGTGCTGACAGCGCAACATGGCATTGCTATACACTGAAAATAACATACGAAAAATAAATTATTTTGGCTTCTTCAGTATTGTATAAGGCGCAATGCACACCTACAGAGTGTCGGAGCCGAGGCTAAGCGGTCTTTCAAATATGACTTTGTTATATTATCTATCTACTAATTATACCTTCATCTTATGCTGCATCATCACTTGCCACCAGGTCTGATTGCAGCTACGCGATAGTCTATTAAGTAAAAAAAAACTACTATATCCAAAAAAAATCATTTCATAGTTTTAATTTTTCAATTTTAGAAACTAGAAAGAATTTCGAAAATCTAAAAGATTTTTGTTTGGACCTTTGTATAAAAATTACTTTTAAATAAAATTTAGTATATACCCCGCAATTTGCTAAAGCGCGTGGTCACCATTTTAGTGACGTCTGCACTAGACTGAAGTTTCGAGCTGATGATATATTTTTATTTCGGCTAACGTCAAAATTTTTTATTTTTTATTTTTTATTTTTTATTTTTTATGTTTCCGTGTGTTTTATTAGTTATCATTAGTTTAGTTATCATTAGTTTATAATCCGTGGCGTCACCCGGTTCAGGGTACCAGCTGAAAATCAGCGCTGTATGTCCTTGTGCAACAAGGCATACAGCATAATGCTGAGCTGGGAGTTGGGACCCTTTTTTCGGGTTGTGCCACACAATATAACAGTTTGTTCCGGCGCTTCTTTTGCTTGTTCTCAGGTGGAAGAAGCGCCGGAACAACCAGCTCTTAGCTTTAAGTTGTGATGTGTGGCATAATTTGTATTAATAAACGTCTTTTCTTTCTTTCTTTCTTTCAAAATGTCGTCATTTCGACGTTAATGAGTCATGGTTCCAGCGCTTTAGCAATTTTCCGGACTTATAGAACTGGCGACGGTCGATTTAAACCATAAACACTGGAATTTCATGGCATGTTTTTAACCGTCCGAGCATTGACATGACATTTTATCCCATTTCAGCTGCATGCATGAATGCAATGATTTCCGCATACCGTTGCCTACTCGCACAACTGACGTGCATAGAATTAGTATATTTAGTTTCAGTTCTGTTGGCAGGCAGCCATCGCTATTGCGGTCGTTGACCCCTTTCCGCGTCTTCTTCAAAACAATGCGTGAAACGTGCGAAATTTTTCCGCGAGTATAATTTGACACTTCATTTTTTTTATTGTTGTGAGTTTAAGCTTGAAGGGCTTGGAGGTTTTTTTTTTTAAATTTTAGCAAGATCCTTTTTGTTTAATTTTTGTTGGAAAGTTTTAGCTCACGTTTTAAGTGAAGGCTTTGTTTTTATATTTTTAGTTACGAGTAAAATGTGCATAGTGTAGGACATACTTAAGCTGCCAACGCACCTGAGCTGCGCTGCGTAATTCTGCTGCAAAAATTCAAATTTTAGTTAGTTTTTCGAAAATAGTAGACTAATCATACATCGAAGGCTTATGGTAATGAGTTTTGCGGGCATAACATTTATGCATCTACATGTTTTTCCATAAAAACTTTGGTCAAAAATACGTATTTATTTTATATTTGTGAAAATCTGAGAGAATTCAGAAAATTATCTTTCAGGAACAAATATGAAGTAAATGAGTATGTTTGACCAAAGTTTTTATGGAACTGTTATGCCCACAAAGCTCATTACCATTAGCTTTCGATGTATGATTAATCTACTATTTTCGAAAAACTAACTAAAATTTGAATTTTCGCGGCCGGATGTATCTAACCACCACACACTTTCGTCAAACGATAAAACGTAGACGAAACTGAAAACGCAGCTTGCGTCCAGTCTTACCCTTTCATGCAAATATGTAAATTCAACTTTAGTGAGGTGGTGAGCAGAGCGGCGAGCGAAGCGGCGAGCGAAGCGGCGCGCGACAAACAAATCCAGCCGTTCATTAACTAGAGCGGCAATTTATTTTTTTATTTTTTATAGAATATTAGCCATATTAAATGAATTAATTCCCATTTCCTCTCCAACTAAGCGTCAGGCCTGTGCTAGGAGTAGGTACGACAATAGTGCAACGGGCGGGGTTTGAACCGTCGACCTTTCGGTTTTCAGTCACTCCTATACAGGTTGAGCTATTGAGGCTCTGAATATCGCCAGCAGCCACATGGCGTTTTCACACATTGATTTACTAGCTGATGCCCGCGACTTCGTACGCGTATATTAAGGTTATTAAAAATCCCGTGGGAACTCTTTGATTTTCCGGGATAAAAGTAGCCTATGTATGAGTGTGATATGTGACTGTTGAACATTATAATTCTAAAAAAAAAAGTTAAAAAAATAGCTTATTAATAATAGATAATAAGAAAATAAATTTTGCATGCCCACTGTATGGCGGATTGTAGCTGTAAATAAACCACTGTAACACCATCATTGTACCTGCAATCGTGCAAATAAATGATTTGATTTGATTTGATTTGATTTGATTATGTCCTTTTCCAGGTCTTAAACTATACCCATGCAATAAATCACGTCGAACCGCTGCTCCGTTGCGACGTGATTGAAGGACAAACCAACAAAAAAACACACTTTCACATTTATAATAGGGGTAGTGATGCCGCTCGCCGCCCCGCACTAATCTGCCGCTCATAACGAAAAGTTTGTGGACAGGTAATAGGCATGCGGTAAAAAAGCTGTGATAGTCTAGTGGTTAGGACGTCCGCCTTCTAATCGGAGGTCGGGGGTTCGATCCCGGGCACGCACCTCTAACTTTTCGGAGTTATGTGCGTTTTAAATTATTAAATATCACTTGCTTTAAAAACATCGTGAGGAAACCTGCATGCCTGAGAGTTCTCCATAATGTTCTCAAAGGTGTGTGAAGTCTACCAATCCGCACGTGGCCAGCGTGGAAGACTATAGTCAAACCCTTCTCACTGTGAGAGGAGACCGGTGCTCTGTAGTGAGCCGGCAAGGGGTGATCATGATGAATAGGCATGCGATGCCATGACCTTTCCATGGAATTCATTTAAAGCATTCCAGAGTAGGTAGGTACTCTTAAAAGTACGCTTTATTCAAACAAATGGAATCACCCTTTTCACTTACAAGATAGATATAAAATTACCTATTTTCTATCCCCGTTCCAATAAATTATACTTTGATCTGTGAATGTATTAGGAAAGGGTAGCTCTAATAAAAAAGGGATATTTTTATTATTTTGATGTTTACTCCGAAGAAAATGCTATGAGATAGAGTTGTATATAATATTCAACAGACAAAATGGATATGTTAAGCAAGGGTCGAACCACATTTATCCTCATTCGCGCGACTTATATATTTTGTTAGTCGGAACGTTTCTTTTTTTATAGATTAGGTACTAGCTGCCCGGGCGAACTTCGTACCGCCTAACAGTCGATTCTTTTTCAGGCAATTTTTTTAAATTTTTCTCTTCGTAAGAACCATCCTCGTACTTCAAGGAATATTATAAAAAAAGAATTAGCGAAATCCGTTTAGCTGTTCTCGAGATTTGCGATCAGCAACACATTCAGCGATTCAGTTTTATATACAGAGACTAGCTGAAGCCCATAACTTTATCTGCGTGGATTGAGATTTCTAAAAGTCCCGTCCCGATCTGGTGAGAGGCTTCGGCCGTGGCTACCACCCTACCGGCAAAGCCGTGCCGCCAAGCGATTTAGCGTTCCGGTACGATGCCGTGTAGAAACCAAAGGGGTATGGGTTAATAAAAACTGCCATACCCCTTCCTTCATCTTAGACTGCATCATCACTTACCACCAGGTGAGATTGCAGTCAAGGGCTAACTTGTATCTGAATAAAAAAATAAAAAAAACTGATTTTCCGGGATAAAAGTAGCCTATGTCACTCTCCAGGTCTATACCCACTACCCATGAAAAAATCACGTTTATCCGTTGCTCCGTGATTGAAGATCAAACCAACAAACTTTCGCAGTATAGGTAGTGATAAGTATACATCATCATGATCAACACATCGCCGGCTCACTACAGAGCAGGGTATCCTTTCAGAGTGAAAAGGGTTTGGTCATAGTCTACCACCCTAGCCAATCAGTGGCGTGCACAGGAGTTCAAGCCAGGGTATGCATTTAGGTATGAACTTATTTAGCGGCAGGTTAAAATGAAAAATAAGCATTGATTAATTACAATGAGGGTAAGCAGTGCGTTTATGCCTCTATGAGCTGCACGCCACTGCTAGCCATGTGCGGATTGGTAGACTTCACACACCTTTGATAACATTATGGAGAACTCTCAGGCATGCAGGTTTCCTTCACCGTTAAAGCAAGTGATATTTAACTACTTAAAACGCACATAACTCCGAAAAGTGAGAGGTGCTAGGCTATCACAGCTTTGTTTTTAAGCATACGCGTGACCACAATCACATCAGATGGGAAGTGATGGTGTAGTTGAAAATAGTAGACCGTACGCTAACGGGTTAGAAATGCTAAAAGAACATCATGTGATTAATAGACGACCCCTTACATATAAAGTTGTTCAAAGCGAACAAATGTGAACAGTCCCAGAAACGGAATGAATAAAATATAAACGAATCTATCGACAGATAACTAAAAAAATATATTCGTATTCGACGCCGAACCGATAAAATGGCGACGCGAAGGTAAACAAATTCGAATCCGAGTCAATATTATCGTTTGATTATTGGAAAAATTGAAACTTAATTCAATATTCGATCTTGCCAACGGGCGATGTCGCACCGCTAAGGGACTAACGATTTTTATAGCAGATAAAGAAAGCTATATTGAAGTATGAAAAATCATAAATAGTTTAGTGACTAAGATGTCGGGCTTCTATTAAGGGGATCCAGGGCTCGACTCCCGGCACGCACCTCTAACTTTCTGGAGTTATATGCGTTTTAAAGAATTGAATAAAAATAAAATATCAATTGCTTTAACGGTGAAGGCATGTGATGGTTTGAAAAGAGGTGTGAACTCTGCACTTGGCCAGCGTGGCGCACTATGGCCTAAATCCTTCTCATTCTGTTAGGACACCTGTAGTGGGCTGGCGATGGGTTAGTGATCATGATGATGTACACAATCTCAAAACTAAACTAAATTAACGAGTCTAAATCTAGTGGTATCCTTTTCCGCAAGCAACTTTATGACAGGGATAGCAATAGATTTAGACGAGTAATTTTAGTTTAGTTTAGAGATTGTGTACAAGAGAATCGGCCCCATTGTGGCTAATTCCGCTGTACACAATCTCTAAACTAAACTAAAATGTCACGTCTAATTCGATTGCTATCCCTTTCATAATGTTGCTTGCGCAAAAAGGATGGCACTAGATTTAGACTTGTTAATTTAGGTTAGTTTAGAGATTGTGTACAAGAGAATCGGCCCCATTGTGGCTAATTCCGCTGTACACAATTTCTAAACTAAACTTAAATGTCACGTCTAATTCGATTGCTATCCCTTTCATAACGTTGCTTGCGCAAAAAGGATGGCACTAGATTTAGACTTGTTAATTTAGGTTAGTTTAGAGAATGTGTACAAGAGAATCGGCCCCATTGTGGCTAATTCCGTTGTACACAATCTCTAAACCAAACTAAAATGGCACGTCTAACTCTGATGCTATCCCTTTCATAATGTTGCTTGCGGAAAAGGATATCACTAGATTTAGACCTGTTAATTTAGTTTAGTTTAGAGATTGTGTACAAGAGAATCGGCCCCAATGTCGAACTAAAAATCTCAGCATCATACTAAAGTTAATTAGATAAGGCTAGCTTTAAGTTTTATTGTAATATTTTCATTAAAAAAAAGTTAAGCTGTTTTGTGTAATATATTTAAGCTGTTGCTTCGCCGCTGCATTATACTTACCACAACTTTAATATCCCTCAATTAGAAAATTCGCTTCAGTAAATCTCCTTCAAGTTTTTTACTGCCCTTTGAATAAACTTGCTTAGGTACTAATATTTCCATTCCAGAATAATCTTCTTTGCTACAATATGGTCTATAAACACCTTATGGCCTCATAAGAAAGTTCAGTACAGTATTAATCAGCAGGCGATGGATAGGTTTATGCTTGGAGTTTTTAAATAAAATTAGAAATGAGTAGGATCTTCCCTTCCGATTGTGTAAGAAAAGCGTACTCATCGTTATCGTAATCGTCAACAAATTCTGCCCTTTGATTGGTTGATTCGCTGTTTACATTTTTTCACAGCCAATCAAAGGGCAGAATTTGTTGACGATTACGATAACGATGAATACGTTATTCTTACACAATTGGGGGGCGTTAAGAGAACCAGAGTAACAGCTCAATAGCACTGAAGTGGCAATGGGTAGGGCACATAATTTAAAACACCGACTAAGTGCGAGTCATGCTCGCGCACGGAGGGTTCCGTGCTACAATCATATTTCACACGATAAATCAAAAACTATTATGCCTAAAAATGAATAAAAATCTGTTTTAGAATCTGTTTTAGAGAGCTCTTTCATATGATACCCCAATTGTATAGTAATCTTACATTGCAAGTTGAAAATAGCAATATTTGTCCATGAACACATTTTAACTTTTTTTTTGTGATGTAACCACAAATCCGCTGCTGGATAGCGGTTGTGCAAGACCGTTGCTTGTGAAAGTCCCTACAAGAGATGTATGTCCAGTTGTGGACGTCTATCGGTTGATGATGATGATGATGATATACCTACTATACAAATCTCAGGCCTTCGCCATTAAGAATCAATATAAGTATCGCATTTCTTATTAAAATGTTGCTGCAAATTTTTACACAAAGCGATCCATTCAATTATTTTAGTATAAAAAAGATAGAAAAAAGGTAAACTGTCTTTTTGTACTTTTCTGTACCTATTTTGTGGGAAATTTTCACAAAGAAAAACCGAAGCGGCAGAGTGAAGCGTGGGAGCGGAAACGATTCTTTAAGCTTCTTAACTTTTATTTGTAAAAACTACAGTTTGATAGACATTCCTTTTACATTAAGAAGAATAATTGTTTAACCAGTAATGTTTGGTGCATTCATAAACTTATTTAAAGTTTATGAATGCACCAAACTTATTGTAAACTGTAAATATTCTTCTTTAATAAAATAAAATAAATAAATAAATAAAATACTCATTTGAGCAGGTACAGTTAAATAGTAGATGGTACACACAACAAGGGCATTTAAAATAAGCCCTTTTATGACCGAGTATGAGAGCGAGGAATGAAACAACAAATTATAGTACGCTGCAGAAAGTAATGTACATCCTTTAAAAGGAGATAGCAGATCTGTAGAGCATTGTCTCTGTCGTTGAGACCGACAAAACGTCATAGAGACTAGCTGCACCGGCGAACTTCGTACCGCTTAACAGTCGATTCTTTTTCAGGATTTTTTTTAAATTTCTCTCTCCGTAAGAACCATCCCCGTACCTACTTCAAGGAATATTATGAAAAAAGAATTAGCGCAATCGGTTCAGCTGTTCTCGAGATTTGCGATCAGCTACACATTCAGCGATTCATTTTTATATATAGAGATAATAGTACCTACAAGTCTATTTAGTTAAAATTTAAAGTGAAATTCGAGCAATTCTGTAATGAGGCTGTTCTAGTGTTGCCACGATACTAAGTGTCGGGCAATGCATGCAGTGGCGTGCACAGGGTTTGAAGCCAGGGTAGGCATTAGTTAGGTAGGAACCTGTTTACTGGCAGGTCATAATGAAAAATATGGTCATAATGATAAATAGCTTACAACTGGGGTAAGCAGTGCATTTATGCCTCTATGACCTGCACGCTACTGAATGCATGATGTGATTTCTGATACTATTCCGAAGAAAATAAAAAAAAAAATTGCCTTTATATTTTTTCGTAAGATTTTGTGAACCTTTATTATTACCTGTTATCTCATAAAGCCGCCATGATCCCAACTTCATAGTCACTGATCGGTCCTCCCAGAGCTGGGAAAGGCGAAAATTCAAACGTTTTATATAAACTCGTAAGGAATCCCTCAGGGAATTCAGTAGATAGCTACCTCTCTACGTGATATGCCAAGGCTGTACTTGTAATGAAACACATAAATCTCTGAGCGAACGAAATTTCATTTGCGTTGAGACAATATTGACTTTTCGGTCACAAATACACCTAAAAACGTTTCATCTAATATAAGGAAGATTTAATGTAACGATACTTATACATTAACTAGCATATGCTCGCGACTTCGTCCGCGTGGACTACACAAATTCAAACCCCTATTTCACCCCCTTAGGGGTTGAATTTACAAAAATACTTTCTTAGCGGATGCCTACGTCATAATAGCCTATCTGCATGCCAAATTTCAGCCCGATCCGTCCAGTAGTTTGAGCTGTATGTTGATAGATCAGTCAGTCAGTCAGTCAATCAGTCACCCTTTCCTTTTATATATATAGATTACACTTTTTTTATTCCATTATTCCTGCAATCCCACCTAGTGGTAAGTAATGAATGATAAGGTAGGCTAAGATGCAAGCGGGCTAACTTGGAAGAATCCTGGTATGTTTTTCTTTATAATATGTTTACTTTGTGTTGTGTGCATGATGATCATGATCAACCCATCACCGGCTCACTACAGAGCGCGGGTCTCCTCTCAGAGTGAGAAGGGTTTGGCCATAGTCTACCATACTGGCCATGTGCGGATTTACAGAAGGCACTTAGAAGGTATTGTGTGCAATAAAGTAAAAATAAGTAAATAAAGATATTGAAGACAGTAAGAGGTAGGTAGCTGAGGTAAAACCCCAGGAAAATATTTGAGTTCCACGTGAGAATAGATTTGAAAAACGTATAAATTCACGAGATATGTTTCCTATCAGTTATTTTCCGAATTTTCCAGAACAAACGACAAATAAATTCCAAACTCACTGCAGTCATGTGAAAGCGGTGGGAATTTGCAGTAACTTGTAAGTTTTAGAGTTTATAGCGACCTGGCTCGGGGAATGGTTGGGAAAACAATCTTTAGATTTTCTCTTTTCTTCTTTTAAAGATTGAATTGCTTTGTTCCACACCTTGGTTTTACTGATTTGTTTTTGAATCCATAGGTGTTTTTAGGGTACCGTACCTCAAAAGGAAAAACGGAAACCTTATAGGATCACTTTGTTGTCTGTCTGTCTGTCTGTCTGTCGGTCTGTCAAGAAACCTACAGGGTACTTCCCGTTGACCTAGAATCATGAAATTTGGCAGGTAGGTAGATCATTTTCTTGACGCACTGTTCGAAGACTTACTGAGAAATTCACAAGTTACCTACTTAGTTTGTGGTATAACAATAGTTTAGATAAATGGTTTTATTGAGTTTTGAAAGCTCTTTGGTAACTTCATCATCATCATGATCAACCCATCGCTGGCTCACTACAGAGCACGGGTCTCCTCTCAGATTGACAAGGGGTTTGGCCATAGTCTACCACGTTGGCCATGTGCGGATCGGTAGACTTCACACATCTTTGAGAACATTATGGAGAACTCTCAGGCATGCAGGTTTCCTCACGATGTTTTCCTTCTCCGGTAAAGCAAGTGATATTTAATTAATTAAAACGCACATAACTCCGAAAAGTTAGAGGTGCGTGCCCGGGATCGAACCCCCGACTTCCGATTAGAAGGCGGACGTCCTAACCACTATGCTATCACAGCTTCGGTAACTTAGTATAAGTATTTTATTATTATCTCAACTTATAAAGTAACGTTCGCACTTTATAAAATGTATTCCATTGAAATTCTCTAAAAGCTTTTCCACTTGGTATTTCACGCTTAGTTTAACTGTAAAATAGGATTTGGGCTTAAGTGTTAATACTATTTGCGAAAAAACTTTGCTGTCAACTGGATAGAGAAAATATATGGGCATTTAAAATACACTTTCTAAAATAAAGGTTGGATCACACTAGCACAGGTAGCTCGTAGTGATCAAACATGACGACCTCGAGGCTGGTACTAGCCACGGCCGGAGCCTCCCACCAGATTATACCAGAAATTTAGAAATTCTAAAATTCGAAACCCCTGCCAAGAATCGAACCCGCGACCTTCCACTAATAAGACAACAGCGCTTACCACTGCGCCAGGGAGGTCGTCGAAATATAAAAACTATTTAGTCAAATACGCAGTCTTCACTTTTTAAAATACGAATGTGTGAATTTAGTCTATCGTTTGTAATAAATACCTTGAGTTTAGTGCAAAACAAAATCGTCCCGAATTATAAATAATAAATAAATAAATAAATAAAAATCTTTTTTATTCGAATAAACTTTTACAAGTACTTTTGAATCGTCAGATGCATCTACCACTGGTTCGGAATGCCTTTCCTACCGAAAAGAACCAGCAAGAAACTCGGCGGTTGCTCTTTTCAAATATTTGATATAGGTACAAGATTATGCCATGTATAAAATAGTATTTGCAGTCTTGTGCGTTGCTGGAACGAGCTGCAGGTCAAATCCACGCTCTCTTATCATTTAGATAATCTTCAATTATAAGTACAATACGCGGCCGAAAGTAATGTACATCGAACTTTAGAAGGAGATAGCAGATTTGTAGAGCGCTGTCCCTGTCATTGAAACCGACAAAACTTATAGGTATGAGTGACAGAGACAACGCTATACAAAGCCGGTACTGTATGATTTATTTCTCTGCTAAGAAACAAATCGAGTAAAACATTATTCAAAGGCAACAAATAAACATTAAGTATTGTACTCAAATAAAATAACATCAGATAAAATGTGGTAATATCTCACGAATCGAACAATACAGGATTTCAGGCCGGAACCGAATGGACAAGACAAATATCTCGTCTCCACCATTAATCCTGTAATCTTGACAGAAAACCTCCGGCCCATGGCCCATGGGGGCTGCGAGAGTGCGTTCATCAAAATAGGGGATTGGATTTCATTGTCGGATTGCTAAATAATGATCGTGTATTTTTCATACCCTTACAGTAGTCAGCAGGAAATATTGTACACTAGCTGATGCCCGCGACTTTTTTTTTTTTTTTTTTAATTTATTATTAACATACAAGAGAAAATTACACATAATATGCATTGCAAATGCACGCATTGTAAAAACCACAGAGGTTTGACCCTCAATGCGTACGTCTGCGCATTACATCATGCCTACTTATATCATTAAAAAAAGATCTTCGCCCGTGTCGATTTAGGTTTTTAAAAATCCCATGGGAACTCTGATTTTCCGGGATAAAAAGCTGCCTATGTCACTCTCCAGGTATTTATCTATAGGTACACATGCAAAAAACCACGTCAATCCGTTTCACCGTTGCGACGTGATTGAAGGACAAACCAATAAACCAACAAACAAACACACTCTCATTTATAATAAGGGTACTGATTTTATACTTAATATTATAGATAGAAAATGTGACTATCTGTCTGTTACCTTTGGACAGACAGCATAGAATGGTAGATTACTTGTTATCTAAATATATAAAAGGAAAAGGTGACTGACTAACTGACTGACTGATCTTTCAACGCACAGCTCAAACTACTGGACGGATCGGGCTGAAAGGCATGCAGATAGCTATTGTGACGTAGGCATCCGCTAAGAAAGGATTCTGGAAAATTCAACCCCTAAGGGGTGAAATAGGAGTTTGAAATTTGTGTAGTCGACGCGAACGAAGTCGCGAGCATAAGCTAGTCGCGAATAATTGTAAAGTTCTATGGGTAAAGTAATATTTAAAAAAACCTCAATACACGTAGACAAAATCGCGGGCATCAGTTAGTGACCAATAAATACATCATCATCATCATCGTTAACAGATAGACGTCCACTGTTGGACATAGGTCTCTTGTAGGTACTTCCATACGCCACGCTCTTGCGTCGCCTGAAACCAGTGGCTGAATAAATACTAATTACATCTGAAACTGAGATAAAACTTGTTTCTCTCAAAGGCTCTATAAGTTTGCGAAATTCATAAACTTAATTAAGAAACAAAGAGCATTAATTAATGCTTCATTAATTTGTTCGGAATCAGCAAAGTAAACTTGTTTTATATTCGGCCAAGAAAATCGAGTAATTTGAAATGAGTTCACATCATTGACTTGAATATTCGTATGGACAGAGCTATTGTACAAACAAAATGGCACCGACTCAGTGGTGCTTTAGCACCAATGCAACCTCAGTAACGTCTGGATTTCAAACGGGTCGTTCATTAGTACCTAAGAGGTGGCGCTGATTTATTTGGTTCCAAAACCGTGAAAATTTTTGTTCGCTTGACCATATCTTGTCATTTATATCGATGGTTCAAATTTAAATATTACCACATAAATTGACATTATGGTAAAGTAATCGTATAAAAGCCGGGATGGCCTAGTGGTTAAGACCTCAATCTCTTATTCGGGAGGTCTGGGGTTCGATCCCGGGCACACACCTCTAACTTTTCGGAGCTATGTGCGTTTTAAACAATTAAATAACACTTGCTTTAACGGTGAAGGAAAACATTGTGAGGAAACCTGCATGCCTAAGAGTTCTCCAAAATATTCTCAAAAGGTGTGTGAAGTCTGCCAATATTCATTTGGTCAGGGTGGTAGACTATGGTCTAAACCTTTCTCATTCAGTAGTGAGTTAGTGAGCCGACGACGGGTTGATGATGATGATTACGGTTATTACATAAATTATATTATCAAATGGTTTATTCAAAATAGGTAATTAATTACGCTTTTTGAAAGTCAGTTGTTGCATTTGTAAGATGATGGTGATAATTTTTACGTGAACTTAAAAACTAATCAAAAAGATAGGTAGCATAGTACGTAATGGTCGTTTGGGCTGGTTGTGGGTGATGATGGTGATTTTTTTTTTTTTTTCCTACCATAAAGCACCATTATAAAATGGCAGCTTTATTACTACTACCATCTAGCCTATGGGCTAATAAGTAATATTATTCTAGCTTAAACTTCTACTTATGATTAATTTTTAAATCTAATTTACAGTCCAATAACTGTCCTTAGTTTATTCTAACACGTACTTACAGTTCACTATGCTCTTGTGACCTAGAAAAATAAAGTAGCACAAGCACTATTACACAAACGCTGCACTTATGTACTTTTTAACACTAATTCGAACGGCTTGGTTCTTTTGAGCCTCCTTTTGATATCCATGTTATCTAGAAGCTTCACAGCCTCCAAATTAACATGATGGCGAAGTCGATGTTGGTGAGCTTCTGCGTACTTTTGGATGATTTTGTTTACGAACTCTATCTTATGATGATGGTGATGAATTTTATTTTTCAAATAATGAACATGTTCTTACTGTTGTTCCAGGCATACCGCCGATGTAACCACAAAGCCGAAATGAGATGAGTATGCGCGTGTCGTGGGCCAGGTGGTATTGGATAATCGTCTTCACCACGTGCACCGCGAGGACGGCCAGCGACTGGCTCGACTGCGCCCACATCGCCACCTGTCGCTGCAAGTGGTCCTCAGGGAAGAAGACCGCCACGTGCGCCTCCAGCGACCTCCGCCGCCCGCCCGCTCTCTCGCCCGACATCCAGGTCCTGGACCTCCACGACAACCCCCTCAGAAACCTCCCCCAAGAAGTCTTCTCCAACATCGGCCTCCTAAATCTACAAAGGCTCAATCTGAGAGCCACCAAACTTAGATCTATCCACCCAGACGCTTTTCTAGAATTAAGAATTTTAATCGAAGTTGATTTAGCCGACAACGATCTAGCTCTTCTTCCGAGAGACATATTCAGAGGCAACGAGAGATTGCGACTAGTGATGTTAAGCAACAATCCCTTGACGACGCTGCTGGCAGACCAGTTCCCGCCGCTTCCCCACCTGAGGATACTTCTCCTGGATGGCTGCAGATTAAAGACAATACACACGAACGCCTTGCGGAATCTAAAATCCCTAGAGACTATAGACTTACGAAGAAATCAACTGACATTCCTAAGATTGATCACATTTTCCTTGCCCGCTTTAAAAACGTTGTCATTATCTGGCAACCCTTGGAGATGCGACTGTCGTTTGCGCGAGTTTAAAGATTGGTTTTTAGATAGCAAACTCGGAACTGAGGAATTAAACTGTGTAGAACCTTCTTTTCTATCAGGAAGCACATGGCGCAGTGTGCCCAGTGAAACTATGGCATGTCCACCAGAAGTGAAATCGAATACATTGGTTGTGAGAGCAGAAGTTGGATTAGCTGCTTCGTTTGGTTGTTGGGTCCATGGAGTACCAAATCCTACTGTAACATGGCTATTAGATGGAGTAGAGATACGAAATAGTACGATTGATTGTGACATGGAAGAAACGGATACGACTGTCGAAGACGATTATTCAGACGACAGAGTACCGGGTAGTGTAAGATGGGTGAACATTACCTTACTAAATGTCACTTCGAGTGTAGCTGGTGAATGGACTTGCGTAGCTAAAAGTTTAGCAGGAGAAGCGAGAGCTGTTATAAGCCTTGTCCTACCAAGATCTCAGACGGCTACAGCACGAACAGCTCCAGGAATACCACAGCTATTAGGAGTAGTCTTCGGAGCTTTAGGCGCATTAGCGACTCTTGGGTTTCTAGCTGCTGTAGCTTGCTGGAATTTGAGAAGAAGGACTGTACCCCCCAGTAGAAGTTTTACTGACCAAGAGAAACGTTTGATAGATGCTTCTGTAGTTGTAAGTTGCGATCGTTCTATCGCTGATATGGCGTCACCGTGTAACTTTGAACTTACAGAACGGTCTATATCAGAAGACCAGCCTAGAGGATGTGGTTTTGATCCTGTTCATATAACGATAGAAGGTACACCCGGAGCGTTTCCACCGCCACCGGCAGAGTTTGCCGTACCAGTTCCTTATGGTAATATTTTTATATCTGTCCAAGTAGCTGGTAGAGTTGAGCCTGGGAAGTATCCTGATTTGTTGAGCGGAGGAGCAACCTTGCCTCGCCGAAGTAGAACATGCTGTAATGCCCCAGCATATGATAATATGGGTCCTAGAGTTACAGCGACTGGAAGCTCGACATGGTCGTTGCCAGGAGCGAGTTCGGAAAACGTAGAATCTTCAGAAACTCCAGTACTGTCGTTACCACCACCTCCGCCAGAGTTCGTGTCACTTTAGCCTCGGCCCTTGGTACTGGACGCCTCGAGCCTGAGGTGACCTGGTACCTAAAACTTTTGAAGTCAATTAGACTATTTCCCAATTTTATTGTATTTGTAATACGATAATTTTAAAGTGATTAATTTAAATGAGAGTTGTGTAAATAGTGTGCGTGAATGGTGCGAGACATCCTGTGAGATTTAAATACGTAAGATTGTTATCAATATTGAAGAATTGTATGATAAATAACATTTTATGTGCATCGTTTACTCGTATGGAATGTTTATTACTCGTAAAGCATTTAGTGTCTACCTGTTTGTTTACTAGTTATTATTTTTACTACTTCGCGTAAGTGTCTTCCCAACTTTTGTAAATATTGTTTAATCGTGTTTACAAACTTCCCAATTATAAGACTGACCTCTTTGTCTTATTTTCGTCTCTTCACGACTCGGGAGGACGACTTCGACTGTATAAAGCTATATCCTTCAGATAGGCCAAGCTATAGCTTCGAAAGTTTCATTTGAAAGCGAAATAATGTAAAAATAAACCGATCACATTAATATGAAGATGTTTCTTGTTTTATTACACCCTTACCAGCAATTAGTGTCAATGCAGTCTAAGTTGCGGACCAACTCCTGAAAGGCCGGCAACGCATTGGTGGTTCCTCTGGTACTGCAAATGTTCATGGGTGGCGGTATTCACTTAACATCAGGTGACCCGCATGCTCGTTTGCTCGTCATTTTGTTGATGATGATGATGAATATAATCGGCCGAGCTCGGCTGCATTATATAAGTCCCGAAAATTGCTAATGCACGTGGCCGCCATTTTAGTGACGTCAGCACTAGACTGAAGTTTCGAGCTGACGGTATATTTTTACTTAAATATACGTCAAATGACGTCAAAATGACGTTATTTCGATGTTAATGAGACATGGTTCCAGCGCAATAGCAGTTTGCGGGACTTATAAATGTTACATAACCAAATGAAGGGTAAACGAGCACTTCAGCACGCAGCACGCGGCACTATTTCAACTTAATGTAAGTGCATTTGTTGTAGGCGCCTGCCAAAACAATTCGTTTGAGCATTTACATAATCTTTGACCCACTTTCAATGATTTATAAACTCTATTTATTAGTCACAGATAGGATAAAGTGAGATTAATAAAATCAATTTTCTATTTACTTAGCACCGAATTCAATAATCAATCTATTCGCATCTATCTTGCTGGTTATTTTACTGAAAAATATTCTGTTCTATTCTGTAAGCTGTTGATAAGTTAATTAGCCACGATGTTGTTTTGTCGACAACAAAGACAACATTTTTTGACAAATAACACCTTTGTTAAATATCAACAGATTACAGATAGATTGATTATAATTTCGGCTGTTCATAAAACTAACATTGGCTGACTGACAGACAGTCTAGAAGCATACAATTTTGCACAGAAGTTCAATAAAGTTGCTTATATAAGCAAGGTTGGCATTGTTTTAAGCAATCAATGTTTAAAACAAGTGTTTTTCTCTCGATAACGTAGACTGTGGCGGATTACCACTAAGAAAAGATTTTTAGTGATTTCACCGGAACAAGTTAGTTAGCTAGTTTATTTATAAAAAAACAAAGGCCAATTGGCAAATTTTTTTTTCAATATGGTCAGTGAAGGACCCAAAAGAGGCTCAAAATGGTGGAATCAGCCCACTGCGCAGAGCAGCGGAAAGGTGGCGCAGAGCAGCGGAAAGGCGGCGCAGAGCAGTCACCGGTGTCAAAAAATGGGTAATATGGGAGATACTAAGTCTAACGCAAAGCTACGGAATCGTGTGGAGCATTTTTTGATAGCAACTTGAGTAACTCCGCTTTATGCACAACAAATTGTACAAATTACAATACATACGGTTCAAAATATAATTATGAAAACAAGTAAGAGACTCAACTGAGTCGCGGACGCTATGCCAAATTGAATAAAGCTGAGTTTGAATTGTTAGCAAAAAGTCGCTGCGCCTCGGCTCCACTTCAATATGGAGGTGTGCGTTACGCCTAAACCTTAAAGCTCACTTTATGAGGTGTGTTTTTAGCGGTAAGTGTTCTTTTTAGCCGCTCTATAATTGAGGTGTTTATCTTTGTCCATTTCGACGCGATTTACGAATTTCCTCTATTAATAGGCTACTTGACAATTTTTTTAAGTTGGTCTTAAATGGTTAATATTTGTCCTATTATATCAAAAAAATTAACACTATATTTTTTTGCACCCTAAAAACCGTAAAACTTTAATTTAAAAAAATATTTTTCTTAGACAGGTGAAAACACTGTCGGCCATGTTTGGCCGATATGCATTTGTAAACAACAGTATAACCAGGTTATACTGTTGTTTACAAATGCATGACGTCAGAGCACAGATAATCTATCGGCCAAACATGGCCGACAGTGTTTTCACCTGTCTAAGAAAAATATTTTTTTAAATTAAAGTTTTACGGTTTTTAGGGTGCAAAAAAATATAGTGTTAATTTTTTTGATATAATAGGACAAATATTAACCATTTAAGACCAACTTAAAAAAATTGTCAAGTAGCCTATTATTTGCTTGACTAGGGTTGTCAGAAATGTGTGAATATTCAATTTAGTTAAATTTTTCTAAACATACAAGTATATTAATATTGACAAGAGAATGAAGCAATGAATAAAAACAATCAACAATGGAAATGGACGCTTGGTAAGTTATAATTTACACTATATATCTTCTTCTTCCTTACCTTATCCCACGCTACGTGGGGTCGGCACATTTCTTCTTACATATTATTATATATAATTTACACTATATATAATAATAAAAGATATTTCGTACTAGATGATGCCCGCAACTTCGTCCGCGTGGATTTAGGTTTATGAAAATCCCGTGGGAACTCTTTTTTCCGGGATAAAAAGTAGCTCCTTCCCCGGGATGTACCAAAATTCATCGAAATCGGTTGAACGGATGGGTCGTGAAAGGCTAGCAGACAGACAGACAGACAGACACACTTTCGCATTTATAAAATTAAGTATGGATTAGTGACAACCCTAGGCCTAACCCGCTTCCAATGGTTGAACACCGGAACCTCTTTCGGTAATAATTCATTTTCTTTTGTCGTTTTCAGATGATAATAATTTATGAGATAATTTCTCTACTAAGTACTTTGATAAGCTCTCGAGATAGGTACCTACTCATAGAATTTTAAGAAGTTAGATTTTATAAAAAAAAGTCAAAAAAAAAAAAAAAAAAGATTCCGACGAATTGAGAACCTCCTCCTTTTTTTGAAGTCGGTTAAAAAGACGGGCTGAATTGAGAACCACCTCCTTTTTGGAAGTCGGTTAATAAGGGATGCGTTGACTGTAAACCGTGATAGCCTAGTGGTTAAGACGTCAGTCTCGAAGTGAGAGGTACGGGGTTCTGTCCCGGGCACGCAAACGGATCCCTGAATCGAAAATTGGTTTTTTCACACTCGAAATGTTTTTGAAAGAAAAAATCGTCCCCACTTTATTTCCATTGTACCAGTTTATCGGCATTATTAATTGATTGAGCGAAGCGAGGTCAGGGTCTCCCAGTCTACTTGAGTGCAATTGCAATAGTCCGTCTGTCCGTCTGTCACATGCTTATAACTTCTGCATTGCTGAACTAAATTACTTCAAATTTAAACTTAATATTATGTAAACTGATGGGCCTTATCCGAATATTGCATAAAAAAATAAAAAAGCTATATTTAAAAGGAGCTCTCATATGAAATGGGAGCTTTAAGGTGGAGATTGAATTGGGTATTTGACTCCAATTTTTTTATTACTTTATTATAAACTAGAATAAAAATAATGACGTAAACTGAAAAAACGAATTAAATCGATCAAGTAACAAAAAAGTTATAAGCATAAAAATATTTCTGATTAGACAGAGATAGCGATACAGCAGTTTGACATCACACTTACTAATGCCATATAGTAGCTTCATGCGGTTTCATACAAATTTTCGTTTTGCGAGAAAGGGATAGAAGACCCTCCCACTCCAAAATTAAAATGCCTGTAACTTTGTAAATCTTTGTTGGATTTTAATATTTTTTTCAGTGTACGTCATTATTTTTATCCTAGTCTAAATATATAAAAGGAAAAGGTGACTGACTGACTGACTGACTGATCTATCAAAGCACAGCTCAAACTACTGGACGGATCGGGCTGAAATTTGGCACGCAGATAGCTATTATTACGTAGGCGTCCGCTAAGAAAGGATTTTTGAAAATTCAACCCCTAAGGGGGTGAAATAGGCGTTTGAAATTTGTGTAGTCCACGCGGACGAAGTCGCGAGCATAAGCTAGTTTATAATAAAGTAATAAGATTTATCAAATTCAATGGTAGGAAAATACCTAATCATCAGTATTTTCAGGTATCAGTATTTTTAACATAACTTAACAATAATGTTAATAGATGGGCATGGCAAACTATAAAAGGGTTCCTTGGTAACGACGGAACCCTAGATAGCACAGTAGGTACGTACCTAACTGTAAATAATGGTTTTCAAAATAGTTCAGTACCCGTAGTATAAGATTTTACGTCTCACCAAACGTTGCTAGAATTCGAGAAACCAAACACAATAACATCAAAGTAAAATGGACCTAAAGAGCCTTGAACTGAAGTCAAAAATTCAATGCCACTGATTTTAATTTCGCAACGTTTCCGCTTGGAGCGCTGGCTGTAGATGTGTAGACAAACTTGAGCTTTGAAACAAGGCATTTAAGATCCAGTTTACTATAACGCAGAAGTGTTTCGACTCTCGAATTCTAGCAACGTTTGGTGTGACGTAAAACTACGGGTACAGGATAGCTTTTATTTCACTCATCCGTGAATATTTAAATAAACATAACATCGACGGGCCTTTTATACAAACATGCCACATTTTAATACAAATATCACAATATTACGTGTTACAATATTAATTGAACTAGCTTTTATGTAGTCCTACCTAGAGCGTGTTTTGATAAATAAATAAATTGACGAGTGTCTGATCACAAACCAATAAATAAAAAAAAATAAAAAAAAAATTTCTTTATTTCAGACCGTGGTCAATATGGTGTTAGTAAATAGTAGTAATATTTAAAGACTTAAAAGTAAAACTATGTTAGTACGTATAACTTACATGTAATTTAAAAAATAAAAACCTTAATTTAAATCCAATAAATCCAACTCCAAAAGAAAGCAACTCAACCAATAAAATAAAAACTCTATAAGTCACTTGTGAATAATAGCAATGAAAAAGTCACAGTTTGATTATAGGTGGCATTATGTGACACCCCGCTAAGCACTAACATTACTAACATAACTACACATAAGGAAATATTGTTACTAACACACTAACTCTAGTAAATATATAGTTGTAAATTTAATTAATTTAAATATGGACTCTTATGGTCTGAAATAAAAGATTATTTATTTATTTATTTATGTGCCTAATTGCGGTGAAATTAGAGCCACTTTATGAGCAAGTGTGTTGAAAAAGTTTTTTACGAGTTCTTCCCACTTCAGTTTCGCAACCCGTTGAGCTATGTCAGTACACCTATACCTAGATTTTATGTGTACCAGTACCTAGATTAGTGCCCTGTCCTACACCCACACGTTGCAAAGGGCCTCATTATTTAAAGTAGTGTAGCTACTGACAAGTTTCGTTCTGGCAACACCACTTCACCCACTTTACGTATAGTCAGCATAAAATATATCAAGATCACAAGATTCACATCTTAGGATGATTTAGTTTTTTTTAGGGGACCTGATGTCAAAACATATTTTTCTCCACATTGATCCTTTATTGAATGTCTCAATGATCCGTGCTACGAAAACCAGTCATTAAAAGATTGATGCAGACGATTTTCAATCGCGCCGCGTTGCTCACTTCTTTTATACATTTTTCAACACACTTGCTCATAAAGTGGCTCTAATTTCATCGCAATTAGGCACATAATGACACTTATTATGAAACTGTGACTTTTTCATTGCTATTATTCACAAGTTTATTTTTATTTTATTGGTTGAGTTGCTTTGTCTTTAAAAAAGTTCAGTGACACCTACTTATAATCAAACTGTAACTTTTTCATTGCTATTATTCACGAGTGAGTTATAGAGTTTTTTATTTTATTGGTTGAGTTGCTTGTTCTTAAAAAAGTTTCGATACAAAATAGATCGTGTTCAATAGTACAAATAACAACCAACAACAAATACCAACATTTAACACTTGTACTATAATGTACTATTAAAATTCTTATTTAATAGGTAAGCTTTGCAGTAATTAAGTCATTACATTTCTGGCTCGAGTCAGAAGCATTTTACATACTCTATCCCAATTACTCCGTTCCGTTGCTAGTAATAATTTATTTCTGATGCTGACTCTACATCTCAAAAGGGTAGAACCGTAACATAATTTCACTCGGACTTCACAACACCAAGGTATTTTCGACTTTAAGCCCTTGTAATATAGTTTAGATCACCACTTCTTAGACGTGTAAACGAATTTAGTTGGTGTATAATGCTGCTCTTGTTATGGGATGCGTATGAATAAGTTAGGAATATAATATTACTTATATTTTTTTTTATTGATGGTATGATTATCTATGGTCAAAACCCTTCTCACTCTGAGAGGAGACCCTTGCTCTGTAGTGAGCTGGCGATGGGTTGATCATGATGATGATGGTGATGAGAAAAGGTGACTGACTGACTGACTGATCTTTCAACGCACAGCTCAAACTGCTAAACGGATCGGGCTGAAATTTGGCACGCAGATAGTTATTATGACGCAGACATCCGCTAAGAAAGGAATTTTGAAAATTCAGCCCCTAAGGGGGTAAAATAGGGGTTCGAAATATTTTTTATTTATTTATTTACACTTTATTGCACACAACACAAAGTAAACCTCCCTGGCGCAGTCGTGAGCGCTGTGGTCTTATTAGTGGGAGGTCCCGGGTTCGATTCCTGGCAGGGGTTTGGAATTTTATAATTTCTAAATTTCTGGTATGATCTGGTGGGAGGCTTCGGCCGTGGCTAGTTACCACCCTACCGGCAAAGCCGTGCCGCCAAGCGATTTAGCGTTCCGGTACGATGCCGTGTAGAAACCAAAGGGGTACGGGTTTAATAAAAACTGCCATATCCCTTCCAGGTTAGCCCGCTATCATCTTAGACTGCATCATCACTTACCATCAGGTGAGATTGCAGTCAAGGGCTAACTTGTATCTGAATAAAAAAAAAAAAAAACATTGAAAAAACACAATACAAGGATCTTAATCTAATAGCTGTAGCATGCAAAGGCGGCCTTATCGCTAAAGCGATCTCTTCCAGGCAACCTTTGACGAAAGGAATCACGAAAGCACGGGTTGGTGCGGCAGCCGAAATATGTGCAGTCCACGCGGACGAAGTCGCGGGTATAAGATAGTCTTTCTATACAAGTACCTAGCATGCTTTATCTAAGCTTGACAAGCAGTGGCGTGCAGGTCATAGAGGAATAAAAGCCCTGCTTACTCAGGTTGAAATAACTCAGTGCTCATTTCTCAATAACTTGCCACTAAATAGGTAAGTTACCTAACTAATGCCTACCCTGGGTTCAAGTCCTGTGCACGCCATTGTTGGCAAGCCAGAGAAGAGAAAGTTTCCCGCAAAATTACGATGTCAATGAGTAGGTATCTCGCTGAAAAGATCCTTGACACACATGATGCGGTGTCTAGAAAATTAGGTCTATACGCAACCCGCTTAGAATTATGCTGGCCTAGTAGCTTGTCAGACACGTCTCCCTATTAGGGGTTGCTTCAAAAGAGTTTTTTTAAAACATATATTCTATTCTATTCTGTTCTATCCTTATTTCACTACCAAATTTTAAAAATAACTGATGTACACACAAATTATAATATATACCTAAGGGTATAACCATGAACGCTAGCAAAAACTTAGCGTTATTGTTATACTATCTAAACACAATCCAATACCAATAACCATTTGCCTCATTTTGTAGTTTTAATGATTCAGTATCTTTCAAACCCGCAATGTACCTTTAGCACGTAAAACTCGGGTCAATGCCTCGCCTACGATGCGGCATTGACTCCGAGTGGCCTACTTATGCAACGTTCGTTAACCTCTAGCGTCAGTCAGATGTTTTATTTGCAATATATCGTGAACTTTTACAAAAAAAATTGTTTCTTTTCGCGTTTTTTTTGTGGTATTATACCAGTAATCATCAGTAGGTAGGTACTATCATCTGTCTTCGTTTCTGGTAGCATTCTGTATACAATTTACAGCCGCACTCAGAGTCGCTAATCGTTACTTAAGATTGAGTTAAAACAAGACAGATTTTTGTGAGAGATATAGCTCTGTCTCGTTTTACTAAACTTAAGTAACGATTAAGTGACTCTAAGTACGGCTGTTAGTAAAACGTCGATATAGTGCATAAGTGATATAAATAGCCGTTTGTAAAATAAACAATGAAATAAATAATAGCCAATTTTTAACTTAATTTGATTCAATCATTTCAAATTAAATGAAACACGAAATGCGAATCACAAAAGAATTCCTTTGTACGAATAATTTGTTTTGGGATCTTTACACCAAACGATAAGATCGCATGAATTATATTCATACACTTCCGATTTTTCCCCTTACGTGTGCTATAAGTGCCTACCTACCTGCTAAATTTCATGATTCTAGGTCAATGGGAAGTACCCTCTAGGTTTCTTGACAGACAGGCAGCTAACGAATTGATCCTATAAGGGTTACGTTTTTCCTTTTGAGGTACGGAACCCTAAAAATCATCAAAATTGGTTCATTATTTTGCGAGATAATCGCGAACATACATACAATACCATACATAAATAACATAGTTCTTGAAGTCGATTAAAAATTCCCAGTACCCGTAGTACAAGATTTTACGTCTCACCAACCCAAACCAAATTCGAGAGTCGAAATACTTCCGCGTTACAGTAAACTGGATCTTAATTGCGTTGCTTTAAAGCTCAAGTTTGTCTACACTTCTACAGCCAGCGCTCCAAGCGGAAACATTGCGAAGTTAAAATCAGTGGCATTGAATATTTGACTTCAATTCAAGGCTGTTTAGGTCCATTTTACTGTAACGCGGAAGTATTTCGACTCTCGAATTTGGTTTGGTTTGGTGAGACGTAAAATCTTGTACTACGGGTACGGATTCACAGATTTATGTGTGGCCAATTCGAATTCCAATGAAAAAAAATTCTGTGATCGTACCTTACAAGAGCTAAAGAAATAGACTTAATACAGGGTGTAACCAAAACGTTAGCAAAAACTTAGCGTTAATGTTATACTATCTTAACACAATCCAATACCAATAACCATTTGCCTCATTTTGTAGTTTTAGTAATTTAGTATAATATTTCAAAGTGATTTCAAACCTGCAATGTATAGCTTGCAAAACTTGGGTCGATACCCCGCTTACGACGCAGCATTGACTCCGAGTAGCCTACTTACGCAACGTTCGTTGACCTCTAGAGTCAGTCAGATGTTTAATTTGCAATATATTGTGAACTTTTACAAGTTTTTTTAAATATTTTTTCGTGTTATTTTTTTTTAGTAACATAATATCAGTACATCGGCCTTAGAATGACATTTCGGATTTATAGAGCGTTGTCTCTGTCACTCATAAGTCATACCTATTTGACGTGTTGTCGGTCTCAACGACAGGGACAACGCTCTACAGATCTGCTATCTCCTTCTAAAGGTCGACGTACATTACTTTTGGCCGCGTACTGTGATCATTAGTACTATCACCTGTCTTCGTTTTAGCTAGCGTTCTGGTTACACCCTGTTATATTTTGATTCGGCGAGCGCGGTGGACGTGCGGCCGCGAAATCCTGCATTGCGTGTTCGCGAGTAATAATAAATGAACAGCAGCCATATAAAACACTTCTTTATTGCTGCTGCGGGTTTGTATTCATAAAAGCGCTATTTGAACAACTTTTATATTATTTTCAGGATAAAAAGACCCGTAGGAACAATCACACCTAATTGAAAGTAACGATGTGATCTCTCCTCTCTCTCTTTGGATGTCGTGTAGCGATACGACAGAGACAATGCTCTACAATTCCGCTATCTCCTTCTAAAGGTCTAATGTACATACATAACTTTACTGTAACGTACATTGTAATAGATTTTTCAATAAGTTTACGTTTTATGAAAACTTTGAACTTGTTGAGAGACATCTCCAATATGACTTCCCAGTTCTTTCCGCCTGCCTACAACTCTACTAAATTATATTTGGCGGAGAAATCGCGTAACAAACATACAAAGAAACATACATTTCAATTGAGAACCTTCTCCTTTTTTGAAGTCCGTTAAAAATATGCTATGCCTGGTTAAAATACTCTTATTAATTGAGGAGTTCCGTTCTCCATCTCCGAAGATATTCATCAGATCTTTACCAAATTGAAATGGGACCACCTCGAAAGTATGTCCTATAAAACAAAAAAAGAATCATCAAAATCGGTCCATAATTGGCGGAGTAATCGCGTAACAAAAAAAAAACATACAAACGAATTGAGAACCTCCTCCTTTTTTGAAGTCGGTTAAAAAGAGCGAGACATCGATTCTGGTTCTTTTAGTAATTTACTATCAACTAAATGATGCCCGCGACTTCGTCCGCGTGGGTTTAGGTTTTTAATAATCCCGTGGGATCTCTTTGATTTTCCGGGATAAAAAGTAGCCTATGTCCTTCCCCGGTACGCAAGCTACATCTGTACCAAATTTCATCAAAATCCGTTGTACGAATGGGCCGTGAAAGGCTAGCAGACAGACAGACAGAGACACATTTATAATATTACTAGATGATGCCTGGTGGATTTAGGTTCTTGAAAATCCCGTGGGAACTCTTTGATTTACCGGGATAAAAAGTAGCCTATGTCCTTCCCCGGGATGTAAGCTATCGCTGTACCAAATTTCGTCAAAATCGGTTGTACGAATGGGTCATGAAAAGCTAGCAGACACACTTTCGCATTTATAATATTATAAGTATGGATGTATTAAAATTTATATTTTATTATTCGCCGGAGTCAAATATAATTAACTTTGACCATAAGAGGATAAGAGTATAATATGAAGTGGTTAATCAATTGTTGTATGAATCAATTGATATCGCTAATTATTAATTATTGTTCCATTTTAATTAGCAGAGGTAGAGTATCCTGTATATTGCAGGAATTGTTCGACTATTTTTGGTTTTGATTAACATTTATTTATTGAGCTTTTTATCCCAGAAAATCAAAAAGGTCCCACGGGATTTTTTAAAACCTAAATTCACGCGCACGATGTCGCGAACGAAACACTTATGCTTTACCCTAGCTTATGCTCGCGACTTCGTTCGCGTGGACTACACAAATTTCAAACCCCTATTCCACCCCCTTAGGGGTTGAATCAAAAATCCTTTCTAAGCGGATGCCTACGTCATAATAGCTATCTGCATGCCAAATTTCAGCCTGATCCGTCCAATAGTTTGAGCTGTGCGTTGATAGATCAGTCAGTCAGTCAGTTAGTCAGTCACCTTTTCCTTTTACATATTTAGATTAGTGGATACCCGGCGGCTGAAGTGGCAATGGGCAGGGCACATAGTTCGAAAAACCAATAGACGTTTGGGGTCCCAAGGTGCTGGAATGGCAACCTCCCACCGGAAAGCTCAGCGTTGGAAGACCCACCATTAGGTGGACGGACGACATCAGACGAGTCGCAGGGAGCCGCTGGATTCAGGCGGCGCAAGACCGTGGCGTGTGGAAGTCTCTACAAGACATCTATGTCCAGCAGTGAACGTCTATCGTTTGATGATAATGACGACGCTGATGACCCGGCGTGTGCTAAAAAAATGGCCAATGCAAAGCCATCTTCGCATTATTGCCTTTCTAATGAAAACAGTTTGGGGCACATCGGTTGGATGGTTTCAAAGGCTAAAACGGACATAGGTAGACACATTTTTGTCTTTTATACCTATTATTAAGACAGATTATCATGAATGTAAAATAAATTACTAGTTAAGGTTTGATGCTCTTCTTTGTTTGTAGTATATTAAAATTAAAACATGTATGATATGTACCTTAATAAACCTTCAGTCTCAGAACGTATATGTCCATTGTAGTCGTCCGATGATTTTGCCGGTGACGGAATGACGGACAATGCGCAGCCTATTATCATACTATGCTACAAGCAATCAAAATTTTTTTGGGATCTGAATCTGAACATCTGATTTTTCGGAAGCATATACTTCCATCAAAACACTCGGGTAAAGCTCTATCATTAAACTAACCCTAGAAAGAAGTAAACTCAGAAAGGTGGTGGGACTTAGGGCATAGCATATTAAAAAAACGCTTTTTCGCTATAGGTCTCACCGACAGTCCTTTGTGTAGGCCTAGTTCTCACCGACAGTCCTTTGTGTAGGCCTAGTTCTCACCGACAGTCCTTTGTGCAGGCCTAGATCTCACCGACAGTCCTTTGTACAGATCCTAAATGCAGTTAGATGAAATACCGACACATGTGCTACCAGAAGTGCACAAGCGTTGCAGACCAACGCAAGCACTATTTGAGATCCCCAGCCTAGGTCCGGGAAGCTCTCAAGAAGGTCATCCAGATAAAGAAAATGCACGTATTCTCTATTCAGTCTATGGTGTACAATAAAAGTGTTCTCATTCATTCATTTATTCATTCATTCATTCATTGGCGTGTCGTCTCTCATCGAACAATGTGAACGGACCCTGACCCCTGTCACACCTGACTTATAACTGTCGCGTGTAGAATTTGCATTAATATAACATTCTTTGTGAATACAATTTGCATTTTGTAATCTTGAAAGGCAGCGACCACTTTTGAGTTACGGCTAGATGTAAAAATAAAGTTAGGTTAAAAATTTACTAGCGCTAGGCAATTTTTTTTAAGAAACCAATTATATTAGCCATGTTAAATGACTAATATTCCCCTTTCCTCTCCAACTAAGCGTAAAGCTTGTGCTAGGAGTAGGTACGACAATAGTGCAACGGGCGGGGTTTGAACCGTCGACCTTTCGGTTTTCAGTTCACTTACCACCATGAGATTGCAGTCAAGGGCTAACTTGTATCTTAATAAAAATAAAAATAAAATGAAACATAGAAATCTAAATAAGATTCAATAAAATTCTTAGCTTTACCTTATGCATAACTAGCTTATGCTCGCGACTTCGTCCGCGTGGACTACACAAATTTCAAACCCCTATATCACCCCCCAAGGGGTTGAATTTTCAAAAATGCTTTCTTAGCGGATGTCTACGTCATAATAGCTACGTTCAGTAGTTTTAGCTGTGCGTTGATGGATCATTCAGTCAGTCAGTCCGTCACCTTTTCCTTTTATATATATAGATTTAGATTTATTTTAACTGGTAACGGCTGGTTTAGTTTGAAGGCCTCTCAGCATCTCAAAGCAAGGGTAAAATAAAAGAAACGCCCACATTTTCGCTCGGATTTATAAAAACTTTCAGTTGAATGAAAAATTCCTCGTGTTGCCCGCTGTAAAAAATTCCGATCAAGTTATTATTAATGATGCAAAGTTTTGTTCAGTCATCAATCAAGCTATACTTCAAAACTTATTGGATCCAATTTTTTTTCTCACAGCTTGAGTGACATAAATTGCAAAGCGCTTCAACAATCTTGAATTATACATAGCTTTCTGGCGCTAAGATCATACTGGAAGATAATTTTTAACTGATTTCGAAGAAGGTGGAGGTTTTCAATTCAGTGCGTTTTTTTTCTATCCATATGAACACCAATTTTGTCATACTCCTTAGTCGTGGGGGTTCAGGCAATGTTGATGGTACTTCATCATTACCATGATCAACCCATCGCCGGCTCACTACAGAGCACGGGTCTCCTCTCAGAGTGAGAAGGGTTTACTCTACCACGCTGGCCATGTGCGGATTGGTAGACTTCACACACCTTTAAGAACATTATGGAGAACTCTCAGGCATGCAGGTCTCCTCACGATGTTTTCCTTCACCGTTAAAGCAAGTGATATTTAATTACTATGCACATAACTCCGAAAAGTTAGAGGTGCGTGCCCGGGATCGAACCCCGGACCTTCGATTAGAAGGCGGACTTCATAACAAGTAATTAATTAGATGGTACTTAATAATTAGGATAAAAGCTTAAAATTAAAATTATATCCAAAAACCAGAAACTGATTTTTAAAAAAAAATATTTTTTCATGAGGAAAATCGATTGCATTGAAAGTATTATATCTTCAGTTGTTGTATAGAAGCAGGCGTTACTTTGCGGTAGTCCATGATATACAATGAACCAAAACCATAATTTGCTGTAATACGCTGTTTCAGCGTATTATAGAAAATATATCTTCAGTTGTATCTGCTGCATTATATTGTAATTTAAAATGTACTTAATTAGGCTACGACAAACGAACTGTGACGATTTTTTGGGACTTTTGTCTGCATTAAGTTAGAAGACCCATAAAATTTGTATTATAAAAAGTCATCTAAAGTCAGCATCAGAAGCGCTGCGAAATCAAAATCACTTATATCAAGGCAATTTTAGTATATCGATTTCGTAAAACCTGCATCAATCATTATTACAATCTCAATTGTTGTGATTCGCTGAATTTGTGCGATTTTTTTTTGCAACTTGCAATAATGCATTGTAGCCTCAGAATACAGAACAAACATTGTAGCCAAATAGTGAGCGAGCGTCAACCAATCAGAAGTGATTGCGATCGTAATATTGTAACTGTCGTTCTACCGCAATCGTGCCGCTGGTTCCTTTTACCTTGAAGTTATTAACTGTCCGAACATACTTAATAACTTCAAGGTAAATGAAGTTATTAAGTATGTTCGGACTCTCGAATTCTATCAAAGTTTTGGTAAGATGTAAAATCTCATACTAAGCACACGGAAACTGTTCAAGATTCATCAACAATTTAAAATGAAAAATTGTCGTACCTTGACAAATAAAATACTCAGTTGGTACATTAAAATGAAAAATTATTCATTTCATACCGCCGTTTTCGAGCTCGGAATAATATTTGACTTTATCTAGACTCTCTAAGATCCCCAGGTGGACCTTAAATGGAGTTTATGTTTGAAAATATCTCACTGAAATAAAACCAAACATTTGCACGGGATTTTTTTTATTGCCGTTTTAAATTCCTTCAACTCTTGAAGTGCAGTTCGGGGGCGTATTTAAAAATGCAAATCGTTATCTCGTTCCCGAGTTGACAAGGAGATCCTCCTCGGTTTATCTGAAAAGATATTTAAATTAAAAAAGGAAAAGATAAATATTTGCAAGCGAATTGGTACTCGGGCTCTTCTAGATTTCTTGCTGCATTTTTATATTCAAACGAGGTTAAGAAATTATTAAAGATCTTCAATGCAACCTTTTCACTTGAATACCTCCGTGATAAAAGGGCGAATTGAAATCCTTGGTATAAAACCTTTATAGAATTAAACATAATACTGATAATCGACGTACCTATTTTCTAAAAAACTTATCGCAAAAGTCTTTTGATGGGGAAATTGAGAGCCTTAGTGTGACGCCAAGACAATAGTAGATATGGCCTCAAAATAGCTTGACAGTAATTGTGGGAGCTAGCACAAGTTTTACGCTTAGTTGGACAGGAATGCGTAATATTTTTAAAAGGATATTCAAGCTCAGGATATCATGACTGATATTCTCATTTCGCCTCCAACTAAGCGCAAATCTTGTGCTAGGAGTAAGTACGTCAATAGTGCAACGTGTGGCGGTTGAACCGCTGACCTTTCGGAATTCAGTCCGCTTCTCAACAACTGAGATATTGAGGCTCAGAATGTTAGTCATGATTAACATGGTAAACATTTATTTTTAACAGTTTCCCTTGAGATATTTCGTAAGTCTGGAGCCCACTCATCTGTTATAAGTATTGTACTTACTTGGAAACGGTATTTGCCTATATCAAAAATAAATTATTTCTCAGTGATTCTTAAATAGAGGGTCTTCCAAAATACTAACGTGAAATCCACGTCCTTTGTTAGTTTTAAGTGTAATAACCATAAATTATGGATTAAACTAAAAAAGAACGTCAAATAATTGTGACATCGCATGCCAGTATTTCATAGAAGCTCGCATATTAAGGTGACGCAGTACGCTCGACCGAACCTGTTTGCTTTTCACTTGACTTTGTATGAGAAAGGTGAGAGGCACGATGATTTTCACCGAAATCAAGGGTTTAGGAAAAGTATTTTTGAAAAAAAACTGCTGTGTTTATGTATGCAAAGTATAGTTATTTCAACTAATGAATAAATAAACTATGTCCGATGTTAAATTTCTTTAGGATTTTCATACCCCTAATCTTATTTATTTACGCTCAAAGTTGTCCTAAATTTTGTGTTAAAATAGGAATCTTTTGAGGCTCGTAACTATAAAATCAATACTTTTTTCAATGTTTCATATATCAATAAACCTAGATAATGACGAGATTAATCGATATAATACTTAGTTTTGAGCGTACAGTATCAAATAATGTAGTAATTACCCTCCTATGTTTGTATGAAGAAAGCACCGTCCTGAGCCCCCTTAAGCGCGTGTTTCGATATTCGTGTTTGATAAAAAGATACTGATTTGACTAGTTGTCAAACACCGGATTGGTTGGTTGGTTGTCACTTGGTCATGCTAACGGCGGCTACGCATTCATTCGATCCGAGTCCGTGAAAATACGTTTATTTTTGTTTTGTGGGAGCTTATGACATAATTATTATGTCGTAGATAATCGCTAGTATTCTCACGGATGACGGATAGAACTCGGAGGAGGGAAGTGCAGTGCGTAATCGCCCTTAAGGAAACTCACTTCAGTGCTTTCTTCATACAAACGTAGGAGGGAAAATACAACAATATTCGATATTGTACGCACAAAACTAAGAATTATATCGATTTATCTCGTCTTTATCTAGGTTTATTGATATATGAAACATTGAAAAAAAATATTGATTTAAAAGTTACGAGCCTCAAAAGATTCCTATTTTAACACTAAATTTATGACAACTTTGGGCGTAAATAAATAAGATTAGAGATATGAAAATTCTAAAAAAAATTATCATTAGACATAGTTTATTTATTCATTAGTTGAAATAACTTTACTTTACAAACATAAATTCAGTAGTTTTTTCTCAAAAATACTTTCCCTAAACCCTTTTCGCAAGCTTGATTTCTGGGAAAATCATCGTGCCTTTCACCTTTCTCATGCAATGTCAAATGAAAAGCAAACATGTTACCCACGTGCGCTGCCAATTTCGGTCGAGCGTCCTGCGTCACCTTAAGGTGCTGGTGTGCTATGTTAGCGTCAAACTATACCTCCTTATCGCAATTTTCTGACACCGTGTTCATGTGCTCGAGTCTCTTCCTGTTGCGGAACACGAGCGGGCTGACGATCGTCATGAAGCCCATCTTAGAGTAGTTGCCGTCTTCCACGATGCCGATCTAAGGAAACAGGCATATTTACCAATCAATCTCGTTTTCATCATCGATCAACCCATCACCGGCTCACTACAGAGCGCGGGTCTCCTCTCAGAGTGAGAATTGGTTTGGCCATAGTCTACCACGCTGACCAAGTGCGAATTGGCAGACTTCACACACCTTTGAGAACATTATGGAAAACTCTCAGGCATACCGGTTTCCTCACGATGTTTGCTTTCACCAGTAAAACAAGTAATATTTAAATGCTTAAAACGTACATAACAAATTTTGACGACCTCCTTGACGCAGTGGTAAGCACTGTGGTCTTGTTAGTGGGAGGTCCCGGGTTTGATTTCCGGTAAATAAATGGAATTTTATAATTTCTGGTCTTGTCTGGTGGGAGGCTTCAACCGTGGCTAGTTACCACTCTACCAGCAAAGCCGTGCCGCCAAGCGATTTAGCGTTCCGGTACGATGCCGTGTAGAAACCAAAGGAACATGGGTTTAAAAAAACTGCCGTATCCCTGCCAGGTTAGCCCGCATCCATTTTAGATTACATCATCACTTACCACCAGGTAACATTGCAGTCAAGGACTAAATTTTGTTCAAGATCAAATCCATGTATGTGTGTAACTAGATGATTGAAAAATAAACGTTTTATTTATTTTATTTATTTATTTAACTTGTATCTGAATAAAAAAAAACCGAAAAGTTAGATGTTAGGAAGAAGCCGAGTGAGGCTGTCACTACTTTTTTCCAGGGCTAATAAAAATATTATAAATCCTCAAGTTGATCCAGGGAATCCAGTAAATCCCACTCATAAGATCAAATCGGTCATCGCCTGAATGATGGTCATGCTTTGTCGCATAATTCCTCCTCCTTCTACAACCGCACCGCACGCCACCGCAATCAATTGTGACCTTTTTTCCTCGCACATGCAAACTGTGGAATCAACTCCCTTCGGCGGTGTTCCCTTTAGATTACAACATGGGGTTATTCAAGGGGCGAACTAACAAATTCCTAAAAGGCCGGCAACGCATTGGCGGTTCCTCTGGTGCTGCAAATGTTCATGGGCGGCGGTAATCACTTAACATCAGGTGACCCGCCTGCACGTTTGCTCGCTATCTCTATTTTAAAAAAAATACCTTTTCCAGCAAACAGGTGATGATACAGGCAGACTTCTCAGGAAAAGGTGGATCTTTCCGAAGGAACTCCAGGTCAGCTTCTGTCGCGTTGACGTGGGCCATGCAGGAGCGGGCGGTGGCCTTGAGGGTCTTGTGGACTACTGACACCACTGGGTTTTCTGTACAAGAAAGAGTATGCAGAAGTTAAATCGTCATCATCATCGTCAGCTCTCCACTGAGCGCGAGTCTCCTCAGAATGTAAGGGTTTCTGTCTACCATGGTAGCCAAGTGCTAATTTGCAGACTTCCCACACCTTTGCGCGTTTGGAACGCTCGGAGCTTTAGTTTTAAGTTTTCGTAATAATTATTATCACCACTAGGTAGATCTTACAAATCCAACATCTGACTATCAAAAAGAGTAATTTATTACCTACTAGCTTATGCTCGCGACTTCGTCCGCGTGGACTACAAATTTCAAAACCCTATTTCACCCCCTTAGGAGTTGAATTTTCAAAAATCCTTTCTTAGCGGATGCCTACGTCATAATAGCTATCTGCATGCCAAATTTCAGCCCGATCCGTCCAGTAGTTTGACCTGTGCGTTGATAGATCAGTCAGTCAGTCAGTCAGTCACCTTCTCCTTTTATATATATAGATTTTGAATAAATCATTTGACTTTGACTTTGACTATATATAGTACGCGACAGGTTGACATGGCAATCGGGGTGGGAACGCCGCGCACACCCGCACAGCCCCCGCGCTATCGCCAAACCTAATAGCCGGACAGACCAGCCAGTTTGGCTGGACATTTGGGTAGAAAGGCCGGACACCCTACATTATTGAGGATTTTGTGTCTTGTATTAATAGGTACGACAATTTTTTTTAATGTAAAATCAAGCTTTTTTATTATTGTCTTAAATCTTGTTGTCGGGCGGCACTGCCGCCTGCGGGAGCGACCAACGTATTCGACTCGCCTGCGCTCGGCCACGCTCGCTTGTGAAATGTAAAAAGCCTAACAAGCCGGATAATCTGGACACCGTTTATTTTGGCCGGACATGCAATCAAAAAGCCTACCTATGTCCGGCTTTATCCGGACGCCTGGCAACCCTACCCCTGCCTCATACCCCGATTTCATGCAGGGGTTTGAAATTTGGGTAGACGACGCGGACGAAGTCGCGTACATAAACAAGTATTATACTAGGACCTACTAGGCAAGACATCAAAATTTTATCACGTCTTTCTTTCAGATCTATTTATTAGGGGCTCAAGGGTTTGTCGAGGAAGGAAGGGAAAATTATAGCTGCCATTTCCGTCCGTCATATTGAATTTATGACCACATTTCATACCCTATGTCCCTTTTCGGGTCCGAAGTTACTATTGTTTCGAATTTCAAATCGAACCTATATACGACTGATTCGTAATTTGCTACGCTATATTCGAAGCCTCCTCAATATGAGAACCACAGAATATATAGAGTTAACAGAAGGTCCACTTAATACAACGCGGTTTATTCTTTATTCTTTACTAGCTGATGCCTGCGACATCGTCCTTCAATCACGTCGCAACGGTGCAACGGATTGACGTGATTTTTTTCATGGGTATGGAATAAAGACATGGAGAGTGACATAGGCTACTATTTATCCCAGAAAATCAAAGAGTTCCCAGGGGGATTTTAAAAAACCTAATTCCACGCGGACGAAGTCGCAGGCATCAGCTAGTATGACATAAATGACACTACCTTTTATCCCGGAAAATCAAATAGTTTTTTAAAAACCTAAATCCACGCGGACGAAGTCGCGGGCATATATATACAATATTTTTACTTTAGCATCTAAAGCAACGTAAATGAAACTGCAACGCTATGCAAATAATTAGTCTTCTATTGCAGTGTCGCGCCTGTAATCGCGCGTTGTGTTGAGTGGGCCCTCTATCTCTCTATTTTATGCGAGAACACTCTTTGACGCCATAAATTGCAGTTACGAGTAAAATTACGATTTCATTTTCATGTTTTGCAAACAATGCACAAACTACGACCAAACCGAGCAACATGAAATTTGAAATTCGAATTCGTCAAAGAAATACGAATGCCGTCATTCTTCACCTCATATGTCGTGTAGGTATATGTCCCGCAAATTGCTGGTGCGCGTGGCCAATATTTTAGTGACATCAGCAGTCAGCACTAGACTGAAGTTTCTAACTGATGGTATATTTTTATTTCGGCTGACGTCAAAATGACGTCATTTCGATGTTATTGAAACGTGGTTCCATAATGGAATACTCTTCCGAGATCAGTGTTTCCTGCCAATTATAATCTGGGTATCTTTAAAACAAGAGTGATTAAGCACATTCTAGGCAAACGCGTCCCATCTTAGGCCACATCATCACTTACCATCAGGTGTGATCGTGGGCCTATCGTTCAATAATGAATAAAAAAAAACCCTTTAACCCTTTTTAAAAACGAATTCCCACTTTTCACCACAAATATTCAAATGTGGAAGATGTTATTCTAAAATGAAATATGAACAATACAAT
Source organism: Maniola hyperantus (assembly GCF_902806685.2). Lineage (NCBI taxonomy): Eukaryota > Metazoa > Arthropoda > Insecta > Lepidoptera > Nymphalidae > Maniola > Maniola hyperantus. Next base: position 514,737 of record NC_048557.2, on the reverse strand, counting down.
GAAACGAAACATATACGAAACTCGCAAAATGCTAACTTGTTTAAACTTGTCTGTGTGAGATCCCCGCCCGCCCGCCCGAACCCGTAGCGATGCAATCGGCTGAATAATTCAGAACAAGTAAAGAATAAATTTAAATCGACGGTACATTTCGGACGTCTGAATTTGGATCGAGTTTTGAGAGCATGTGGTGATATTCTCTAAACGGACAGCCTCTTTCACTTACTTTCAAAGCTGATTCAGCAATAAAATATTCTATATACCTATAAGTAGACAGAAGATTGAATTTAAAAATTGTTATGTTTAAAAATATTTTAAAAATGACATATTTTTTATAGTATTGCACGCGACAAAGTGGCAAACTGTTAGGACTATTAAAACTTAATATTATAACACCTGAACATGTACACAGTTAACGCAATAAAAATTTATTATATTAATTTATTATTTATTATTAAATAATTAAATACATTTATTAAATTAATTTATTATTACTAAAATTGTTTTGTAATTTACACTAAGATATTCTTTTGAAAATATGTCAATTAATACCAGACTCGATTTTGCCATAGAGAAGTTGTTTCCTAGCATGCTCCCCAGCGCTCTTCAATTCATAAGGTAGTTTGGTGCTCATTTGCATATTAACCAGTCAAACTAAAAATTTTTTTAGACACGTACCAAAAACCATTACAAGTGTCTATAATTTACCAGATTTCTTTCTGTAAAAATTTGTACTTAATTCCAAAGTGGCACGGGAGGAAAGATTTGTATGTGTTTGTATGTCCGTGTTACATAAAACTACTTACTATTTTTGTGACATAATAGTAAGTTATTTCTGCACAGATCATTGATGTACCTAATCTAACCAAAGTATTCATATGTGACATGTCGTTGAAAACTAGCACCGCAGATCTGGCTGGCCGTGATTCCGACCTCAGTATGTTTATAGTTTAACCCAAATCGATGGCGAACTCGAAGACGAACTGAGAGCTTTACAGAATAATACTGAAGCTTTGATGTAGCATTCCTTTCTCTATTTTCCGCTGTGTGAGTTATGTTAAGAGCTTGTGATTTATGGATTATGTTCAGTAGTGGTGAATACGTGATCAGTTTGCACTTCACATCATCTTACAGAATAGGGAACACGAGAAATTGTGTTTTGTGTGTGAAAATGACAATGCCGATTCTCAGGCGCGTTTCGAATCCTCGTAGTTTTAATTTTAAGTTTACGTAATAAATCACTACCCTTATTATAAACTAGCTGATTTAGGTTTATAAAAATCCCGTGGGAACTCTTTGATTTTCCGGAATAAAAAATTTGTTGGTTTGTTGGTTTATCCGTTAATCACGTCGCAACGGAGCAACGGATTGACGTGATTTTTGGCATGGGTGTAGTTGAAGACCTGGAGAGTGACATAAGGTTACTTTTTATGCTGGAAAATTACAGAATTCCCAAGGGATTTTTAAAACCTAAATCCATCCGAGTGAAGTCGCGGGCATGAGCTAGTAGGTAATAAATTACACTTTTTGATGGTCGGTTGTTGGATCACTACCCTTAATAAATGCGAAAGTGTGTTTGTTTGTTGATTTGTCCTTCAATCACATCGCAACGGAGCAATGATTTGGGGTGATTTGCATGGATATAGTTGAAGACCTGGAGAGTGACATAGGCTAATTTTTATCCCGAAAAATCAAAGAGTTCCCACGGGATTTTTAAAAACCCTAATTCCTCGCGGATGAAGTTGCGGGCGTCAGCTAGTAAAGCATATTTCATTCATTCATTCAGTTATCTACTCTTATATTAAAAGAAAGAAGACATCATGCGCAAAGTATTTACTTTTACAATATAAGATCCAGGCAAACACTAGTAACGATTCAAAATGCTAACTTCTTCAAACACTTCTTCAGCTTCTCTAGTGCTTACCGTGATCCAGTTCGGAAGCAATCGGCTGAATAATGCAGAACAAACAGACAATACATTTGAATTGTCTATACATTTCGAACGTCCTTTGCAATACAATATTTGTAGAATAATAACAACATTTTGAAGTACAATTTTATTGATAAAAATCTACACAGAGATTACAATAAATACTACGTTTAAATTTAATATTTTTGAGATACAATGTTATTATTTTACGTGTGGATGATTTTGCTAAGAGTCCCTAATTATGTAAAACTAAACTAGCTTATGCTCGCGACTTCGTCCGCGTGGACTGCACAAATTTCAAACGTCTATTTTACCTGCTTAGGGGTTGAATTTTCAGTAATCACTACCCCTATTATAAATGCGAAAGTGTGTTTGTTTGTTGGTTTGTCCTCCAATCACGTCGCAACAGAGCAACGGATCGACGTGATTTTTTGCATGGTTATAGTTTAAGACCTGGAGAGGACATAGGCTACTTTTTATCCCGGAAAATCAAAGAGTTCCCTCGGGGTTTTTAAAACCTAAATCCCCACGGACGAAGTCGCGGGCATCAACTAGTTTAATAATAATAGTTTATGTTGCAATGTAATGACTTGATATTACTACTAAAACCCAATTGGACATCATTTTAGGGGACGTTCTGGGAAATGTTAGTGAATGGTAAATGGCAATTAGTTTTGCTCAACTAGGTACACGGCACACGGCTCCATGTTATATTATGATTTCAATTTTCCACTACATATTATTATACAAATTACCTAACTTCATTGTTATGTTATTACATATAATAATATACAGAATGTAGGTTTAAGTATTACAATTAATCATGAAATCAGTTACGTTATAAATGCAAAAGTTTCTTGTATATACCCATGCAAAAAATCACGTTAATCCGTTGCACCGTTGCGACGTGATTGAAAGACAAACCAACAAACACACTTTCGCATTTATAATAAGGTCTGATTCTGTGCAACTCTCTACCTATTAAAGTTCACGAGATACAGTCCACCGACAGACAGTCGGACGGACGGACCGACAGCGGAGGCTTAGTAAGGTCCATGTTGGCACCCTTCGGGTACTCTAAAAATGGTATTAATTAAATCCCCAATGAGAGAAGGATATTTTAATCAAGACGATTTAATGTCCCTGGGGGGATTATATTCCAATATCAAGGCGTTGTCGTCAATTTAATTGAATATTGAAAAAGGGATCATTTCCCGCAGATTGCCCCATTTATTTCGCAGATAAGAAAAATCTGGGGCCATGGAGTCTTAGTGCTAAAAATTTTTTACGAGACATTTCACCGCGATTAATAGCCTCATCTGGTGACAGAAGGGCTGGCTCATTTTTTGCACAACGGATCAGCCTGGCTGTCCAGCGCGGAAATGCAGCCAGTATTCTTGGCACCATTCCACGCGGTCATGATTTATATAGTAATTAGATAAGGCTAGCTTTAAGTTTTATTGTAATAATAATTAAAAAAAAAAAAGAATAATCTACTTTTTAAAGAGTCTCTAAAAAAGATGGTCTTGATTCTAAACACAGTAAAAGTTACATTTTTTTATTGTAATATAAGTGTACTTAGTAATATCAGGGGGCACGGCAGTGCTCCCGCCAAGACGAGCCAAACTAAGGACGGGGCACTACGTACCTTTTCTCGAATACATATTACTTATTATATTTGACTTATTATACTACTAAATGATACCCGTGACTTCGTTCGAGTGGGTTTAGGTGGGCTGACAGACAGACACACATATTTATAATATTCGTATGGATTATTCGCTTCGTTCAACTACTTCACTAAAAGCTTGTGTGTTTATTTGTTTGGACACACATCACACAAAAATAACTAATATTAAAAAGAATTACCTAAGTTTAAAAAAATATGATTTTATTTAATGGTGAAGGAAAACATCGCGAATAACACTTGCATACCTGAGAATTCTGCATAATGTATGGATTCTGCCAATCCGTACTTCGCCAGCATGGTGGACTACCTTCTTATCCTGTTAGCAGACCAGTGTTACCTTCTCATTCTGTCAGCAGCTCAGTGGCGATGAGTTGAGATGGTAGATGAAAATTTCGAAATTGCCCCTAACTGAAATCGAATCCTGGACTTCCTAAGACCACAACGCTTACCACTGCATCAGAGAGGTCACAGACTTGAACCAAACTAAAGCCAGATAGCCTGTAGAGCTCTAGAGTTACTCAGAACTCCACCATCTTCGAGTATCTAAAGCCTATAAAATATATAACGTAGGAGCCGCTGCAGCCACTCTTGTTTCCTGAAGATATTCCGATACGCCTTCAAAATTGCATACTTATTTTACAACAAGTCGATAGGGAAAAGCGCAAACTTGGGTAGAGCCTCTATTCAGAGCAATGCTGGTCCGAGAGCCCATAGAAAGATTTGATGAGGTGCTTGAACACGAAGCTTCGTCGTCAAACGATAGAGGTCTACTGCTGGACATGGGTATCTTGTATTGTAGGGACTTCCACAATCCACATGCCACAGTCTATACAATACAACAATACAATTATTTATTTGTATAATGTGTGTAGATACATAAGGTGTTAAATCTAATAAACATAGTCCAGCATAGTCTAGCTCCGTCTGAATCCAGTGACTCCCTGTAACTCGTTTGATGTCATTTGTCCATCTAGTGGTAGGTCTGCCAACCTGCGAGATTGTCATTTCAGCACCTTAAAAGCTAGGACCCAAATGTCTATCGGTTCTTTGAACAATCTGCCCCGTCCATTGCCACTTCAGCTTCGCAACTCGTTGAGCTATGTTGGTTACTCAGATGCTTCTACGAATCTCCTCGTTTCTTATGAGGAGGAGAAACTCTGAACTTTCTTATGAGGCCTACAGTTAGCGACCATGTTTTGGATCCGTATATCATCACTTGTAACAAACACTCACTGTTCGAAGACTTTGGTCTTCAAGCACTGAGGAATTATGGATGACATCTTGAAGCTTCCTGAACGCTGTCCAGACGAGTTGGATTCGGCGGCTATTCTCTTTCTATCACCTATCTATATAATAACTGGCACTGTTCGAAGAACACCAAGCAGCAAGCTGAAAATGGGTTTGGCGGTTCTTCTGCTTTGAATAATTGACCTAGAAGATCTAGAGATTAGCTTGTTCAGCTACGGATCAAAAAGTATTGGCCGTATTGGTAACAGATTTGATCTGTTCTAGCGGATTCATTGTATAAAAGGTATTGGGTTCTAGACAAAAAAAGGTTATTGGAGTTTTCTGTCTATAAATTTTCAGTATTACCTTGGAGTTGGGAAGTTCTTGGTGTACTCGCGTGCCTTCGAGAACACAAAACCGTCATCCTAGTGCAAATGTTGCCGTTTTGGGAAGTTGACACCATTCTTCAGAATTTGCCATGGGCTCTTGCACTAGGAGCGTTTCTTGGCACGGCATTGCACAATATCATCGGAGAATCTTAACATATTTTCCTCTACAGAGCTTTCCTTTTGCTTTATTATAATTTCAAGCACTATACGGCAACACATATTTGGAACAAGTCGGGTAAACTAAAGATATGTAACATATTATATATTATTATTCTCTTTGAATTAAATAGTTATAGATATTTTACTTACAAATAGGTTTAAGTTTCGTGTGATTACTAACACTAATATTATGATCCTTGTTGATCGAAAAAAAAAGACATTTTATTTATTATTTATTTATTTATTAACATAATATCTTCAAATTTAATAAAAACTTATCTGCTAAACAAAATTTTACACCATCATCATCATCTCAAACTATCGTTGGCGCACTATTGAGTATGGATCTCTGCTCAGAATGAGAAGGGCTTAGGCCATAATCCGCCACGCTTTTCAAGAACGGATTTGCTTACTTTATATGCCTTTGATATCTAACATTACCTACGTGCTTTTACAGTTAAGAAAATATCACGAAGGAACCTGCGTCAGTTTTTCTTCTACTCTTTATAAGCTTCAAGGTGCTGCCATTAAAAGGTTCTTTTGTAAGAAGTCATTAAAGATAATAATAACACTCAAGTAAGCAAAGTTTCTCAGAACTGTTCTCAGCAGTAAAGTGCATAATTTTAACGATGTTGTTCTCAGCAGAATCCTTTATATTAATTTTGAGAACTGCGCTCAGGGATGCATTTTCTGTAACTTAGGGACCATTATTTGTGTTAAATTCTCTAGCACTCTCCATAGTGCTCCCCATACATACGCAGTTTGATTATTCGGATTGAATATTAACCAAACAAACTCAATGAAATGTAGACATCGTTCTAAAAATATTGCTTCATCTTAGACTGCATCATCACTTACCACCAGATGAGATTGCAGTCGAGGGCTAACTTGTATCAGAACCCTTATTATAAATGCGAAAGTGTGTTTGTTTGTTGGTTTGTTCTTCAATCACGTCGTCGTTGTCGGATTGACGTGATTTTTTGCATGGGTATAGATAAATATGGAGAGTGACATAGGCTACTTTTTATCCCGGAAAATCAAAGAGTTCCCACAGGATTTTTAAAAACCTAATTCTACGCGGAAGAAGTCGCGGGCATCAGCTAGTAATCTAAATATATAAAAGGAAAGGGGACTGAGTGACTGACTGACTGACTGACTGACTGACTGATCTATCAACGCACAGCTCAAACTACTGGACGGATCGGGCTGAAATTTGGCATGCAGATAGCTATTATGACGTAGGCATCCGCTAAGAAAGGATTTTTGAAAATTTAACCCCTAAGGGGGTGAAATAGGGGTTTGAAATTTGTGAAGTCCATGCGGACGAAGTCGCGAGCATAAGCTAGTAGATATTAAAAGTATAAAATTGGTTTTCTCTCGTTATATGAAAATTCGTTCTTTCCTCTAGCACATGACATAAACTACCTTCAGAAAGTGCATTACTTTCCACTGCGATAAGTCAGCAAGGCGGCAGATAAGCAAATCGTTTACTGCACTTCTTGGCACCAAAATGCACAACATCATTTGAAAATCTTAAAAATGTTCTCAACGCAGACTAAAGGTGAAACATAGACAAAACTTTATTTTTTACTTGCTGATGCCGGCGACTTTGTATGCGTGGATTTAGGTTTAAAAAAATCCCATGAGAACTCGCCTATGTGTTAACTTAATCCAGGGTATGATCTACCTCCGTTCCAAACTTCATCTAAATCCGTTCAGCCGTTTTTTCGTGATTGAGTAACAAACATCAAAACATCTACACTTTCACATTTATAATATTAGTAGGATTAGGATTTTCGCCAAAAAGTGAAACGTTTTAAGGTCCACAAATTGATTTTTATTAACTTCAAAGCTTAGAATAACAACTTCAAAGATAATACAAACTTTTAACAAAACCCTCTGCTGAACATCAGTGTTGAGGTCTTTTGTAGGGATTTTTTATAATAATCTGCGTTTTGTATCGCTTGTACCCAAAATATAACCTTTCGCTTGTACCCAAAATAAGTCGGGTAAAAATAGGACGTGCTGCTAAAAGAGTGATCGACTTACCCCCTGTATATTTTTCCTTCAGTCTGAGGATCTCGGCAGCGAAGAATGGTGTATTTTAATCTTAAATACTGCACTCCCGGACACATTTGGGACGTCTCGCGGGAACCACTGCGAGAATATGCGACAGTTTTACTCACTAAGTTTTGTATGGGACACACAACATGTAATATTTGATAATATTGTCATTTTTCCTTCAGTCTGAGGATCTCGGCTGCGAAGAATGGTGTATTTTAATCTTAAACACTGCACTCCCGGACACATTTGGGACGTCTCTCGGGAACCACTGCGAGAATATGCGACAGTTTTACTCACTAAGTTTTGTGTGGGACACACAACATGTAATATTTGATGATATTGTCATTTTCCTTCGGTCTGAGGATCTCGGCAGCGAAGAATGGTGTATTTTAATCTTAAACACTGCACTCCCGGACACATTTGGGACGTCTCTCGGGAACCACTGCGAGAATATGCGACAGTTTTACTCACTAAGTTTTGTATGGGACACACAACATGTAATATTTGATAATATTGTCATTTTTCCTTCAGTCTGAGGATCTCGGCTGCGAAGAATGGTGTATTTTAATCTTAAATACTGCACTCCCGGACACATTTGGGACGTCTCGCGGGAACCACTGCGAGAATATGCGACAGTTTTACTCACTAAGTTTTGTATGGGACACACAACATGTAATATTTGATAATATTGTCATTTTTCCTTCAGTCTGAGGATCTCGGCTGCGAAGAATGGTGTATTTTAATCTTAAACACTGCACTCCCGGACACATTTGGGACGTCTCTCGGGAACCACTGCGAGAATATGCGACAGTTTTACTCACTAAGTTTTGTGTGGGACACACAACATGTAATATTTGATGATATTGTCATTTTCCTTCGGTCTGAGGATCTCGGCAGCGAAGAATGGTGTATTTTAATCTTAAACACTGCACTCCCGGACACATTTGGGACGTCTCTCGGGAACCACTGCGAGAATATGCGACAGTTTTACTCACTAAGTTTTGTGTGGGACACACAACATGTAATATTTGATGATATTGTCATTTTCCTTCGGTCTGAGGATCTCGGCAGCGAAAAATGGTGTATTTTAATCTTAAACACTGCACTCCCGGACACATTTGGGACGTCTCTCGGGAACCACTGCGAAAATATGCGACAGTTTTACTCGCTAAGTTTTGTATGGGACACACAACATATTGTGTAATATTAATTGATGATGTTGTCATTTTTCATGACTTTACAGGGATTTTTATTGCATATTTGGACGGAGGCCTATGTTACTATTAGTAAGTTTATTACCATTTTTAAAAGTCCATAGTAAAAGATTTTTTTTTTCCAGTCTTTCTGTCCATCTGTCTGTCCAACAAAGCTTGCAATCGAGGATTGAGGCGGGCTATCCCGCACCGGGTTAGTGCGGGGGCTGTGCGGGTGTGCGGGGCGTTCTTACCTCGATTGCCATCTCGACCTGTGGCGCACTGTCGTAATATGTCTACGGAACCGTGCGTGTTCTGATCTGACACGCATGAGGCACGGTTAGGCAAAGTATCCCAGTTTTTTTAACAAATAACATCGTTGCTAAGTAGATAAACATGTTATCAACAGATTATATTACAAAGATTGATTAAGTACTATTAATGTTTCAAGTAAATAGTAAACTTTGCTTTTTAATTTGTGTAAATTGTGCCTACTGTAAAAACAAAGTTTAATATTCTCTGTAAAGTTTTGTTTACAATTTAATGTAATCGGCTCCGGGTTCCAATTCATCGTACTGCCGCTTTTAGAGGATCCTTTACGTACTCCGCAACTAAGTGCTGGAATAATATTCCTCCACCAATCAGAGACTCAAAAACTATTTCTACTTTTAAATTAAAACTAAAAAAATACCTTTTAGATAAGCAAGTGGAATTCCAGGATCATGTGGCGGAGTTCTCATTTCTGTAGTTTCATGTATACAAGTATTATGTGTATATATTTATATATGTGTATGTGTATGTATATATAGCTGTGTTTTATATATTATATACAAACTTAACCTGGTGTTAACATTTATATTAAGATATAATATTTATATACCTATAATATAATTATGTATGTGTGCTTAGTCTTTGTTTTAGTAATAACTAGTATAGTTACAGTCTGTGTTAGTGTAGTCATTAATAAGTATAGTTGTTAGTTAGTGATTTTTTATTTTATTAATTTTTTATGTTTCCGTGTGTTTCATTAGTTTAGTTATCATTAGTTTATAATCCGTGGCGTCACCCGGTTCAGGGTACCAGCTGAAAATCAGCGCTGTATGTCCTTGTGCAACAAGGCATACAGCATAATGCTGAGCTGGGACCCTTTTTTCGGGTTGTGCCACACAATATAACAGTTTGTTCCGGCGCTTCTTTTGCTTGTTCTCAGGTGGAAGAAGCGCCGGAACAACCAGCTCTTAGCTTTAAGTTGTGATGTGTGGCATAATTTGTATTAATAAACGTCTTTTCTTTCTTCTTTCTTTCTTCTTTCAATTTCAAACGGAAACATAAAAAGCATTTTTTCCGTTTCGAATTGTAAACAAAACCTACATTGCCATATAAATCTCGAAGCTGAAATGTTGAAATTGTTGCGGAAAATAATATATTATTTGCAGTTGGCAAATCGCCCACTCGCGGTGCGGTTGACTTTCTAATTTTAAACAATTAAACAATTTTATGAAGATTTATTGTTTTTAATTGTACACTGAAGTTGTTTAAACAATATTTTGTAGTATGTTAATTTATTTATGTTATGAGCATAAAAATGGAGATGGGCGGGTCACTCGCAAAGGGACAGGTATGACAAATGGAGCAAAATTATTACAAACTGGTATCGACGAGATGGAAAAAGGATTAGAGGCAGACCGTGCAGACGATGCCGATGGGAAGATGAAATAAAACAGACCGCGGGACCAAATTGTCGCAGAGTAGCGCATGACAGAGCACAGGGCGGGAGCTAGAGGAGGCCTTTGCCAACAGGCCATCCGAGACACGGGATATCATCTATATATATAAAAGGAAAAGGTGACTGACTGACTGACTGACTGACTGACTGACTGAATGACTGACTGACTGACTGACTGATCTATCAACGCACAGCTCAAACTACTGGACGGATCGGGCTGAAATTTGGCATGCAGATAGCTATTATGACGTAGGCATCCGCTAAGAAAGGATTTTTGAAAATTCAATTCCTAAGGAGGTGAAATAGGGTTTTGAAATTTTGTAGTCCACGTGGACCAAGTCGCGAGCATAAGCTAGTTTAAAAATAAAATCTCAAATTCATTTAAAACTCATAATAAATATTTAAAAAAAAAAAATTAATATGTAAATAGTCGTAATTAATATTTTAATAATCTAATTTAATGTAATACTAGCTTATGCTCGCGACTTTGTCCGCGTGGACTACACAAATTTCAAACCCCTATTTTACCCCCTTAGGGGTTGAATTTTCAAAAATCCTTTCTTAGCGGATGCCTACGTCATAATAGCTATCTGCATGCCAAATTTCAGCCCGATCCGTCCAGTAGTTTGAGCTGTGCGTTGATAGATCAGTCAGTCAGTCATTCAGTCAGTCAGTCAGTCAGTCAGTCACCTTTTCCTTTTATATATATAGAAGAGAAGATTATATTGTAAAGACTTAACTCAAAGTCAAAGTCAAAGTCAAATGATTTATTCAAAATAGGTAATAAATTACTCTGATGGTCTGGTATGGTGTTAGATTTCTACACTAATATTATAAAGAGGAAAACTTTGTTTGTTTGTTTGTTTGTTTGTTTGTTTGTACTGAATAGGCTCAAAAACTACTGGACCGATTTTAAAAATTCTTTCACCATTCGAAAGCTACATTATCCACGAGTAACATAGGCTATATTTTATTTTGGAAAAAAATAGGGTTCCGTAAGATATTTGGGTTTTTCGGACACAAGGTGTAAAAAATCAACCAGAAAAGTTACTTATTTTGCGTACGCTGCCTAAACTATAAAAGATAGAACCATAAAATGTTCTAATTAATTGTAGATCTTATAAATATCTACAAAAAAGTCCGCGACACACTATACCCATCTATGTCGAGTGAGGCACAGCAACCATTTTTTTATTTAAAAATCTTGAATTTTTTTTGGACTACATTTAAACGCGTTTATTTTACTCATGCTATTAATCCTTATCAAAATAAATGATTTCATCACTAAGAACAGTTTATGGAGATAATATTTGGTCTTTGAATGATTAAAATTGGACGTTTGGTTTTGAAGTTATGGCGAAATTAAAATATTACGATTTCTGCTGCACGGCCCGTTGTCTACACTTCTACACTAATATTATAAAGAGGAAAACTTTGTTTGTTTGTTTGTTTGTTTGTTTGTTTGTTTGTTTGTACTGAATAGGCTCAAAAACTACTGGACCGATTTTAAAAATTCTTTCACCATTCGAAAGCTACATTATCCACGAGTAACATAGGCTATATTTTATTTTGGAAAAAAATAGGGTTCCGTAAGATATTTGGGTTTTTCGGACACAAGGTGTAAAAAATCAACCAGAAAAGTTACTTATTTTGCGTACGCTGCCTAAACTATAAAAGATAGAACCATAAAATGTTCTAATTAATTGTAGATCTTATAAATATCTACAAAAAAGTCCGCGACACACTATACCCATCTATGTCGAGTGAGGCACAGCAACCATTTTTTTATTTAAAAATCTTGAATTTTTTTTGGACTACATTTAAACGCGTTTATTTTACTCATGCTATTAATCCTTATCAAAATAAATGATTTCATCACTAAGAACAGTTTATGGAGATAATATTTGGTCTTTGAATGATTAAAATTGGACGTTTGGTTTTGAAGTTATGGCGAAATTAAAATATTACGATTTCTGCTGCACGGCCCGTTGTCTACACTTCTACACTTCTACACTAATATTATAAAGAGGAAAACTTTGTTTGTTTGTTTGTTTGTTTGTTTGTTTGTTTGTTTGTTTGTTTGTACTGAATAGGCTCAAAAACTACTGGACCGATTTTAAAAATTCTTTCACCATTCGAAAGCTACATTATCCACGAGTAACATAGGCTATATTTTATTTTGGAAAAAAATAGGGTTCCGTAAGATATTTGGGTTTTTCGGACACAAGGTGTAAAAAATCAACCAGAAAAGTTACTTATTTTGCGTACGCTGCCTAAACTATAAAAGATAGAACCATAAAATGTTCTAATTAATTGTAGATCTTATAAATATCTACAAAAAAGTCCGCGACACACTATACCCATCTATGTCGAGTGAGGCACAGCAACCATTTTTTTATTTAAAAATCTTGAATTTTTTTTGGACTACATTTAAACGCGTTTATTTTACTCATGCTATTAATCCTTATCAAAATAAATGATTTCATCACTAAGAACAGTTTATGGAGATAATATTTGGTCTTTGAATGATTAAAATTGGACGTTTGGTTTTGAAGTTATGGCGAAATTAAAATATTACGATTTCTGCTGCACGGCCCGTTGTCTACACTTCTACACTATCTACACTAATATTATAAAGAGGAAAACTTTGTTTGTTTGTTTGTTTGTTTGTTTGTTTGTTTGTTTGTTTGTTTGTTTGATTGTACTGAATAGGCTCAAAAACTACTGGACCGATTTTAAAAATTCTTTCACCATTCGAAAGCTACATTATCCACGAGTAACATAGGCTATATTTTATTTTGGAAAAAAATAGGGTTCCGTAAGATATTTGGGTTTTTCGGACACAAGGTGTAAAAAATCAACCAGAAAAGTTACTTATTTTGCGTACGCTGCCTAAACTATAAAAGATAGAACCATAAAATGTTCTAATTAATTGTAGATCTTATAAATATCTACAAAAAAGTCCGCGACACACTATACCCATCTATGTCGAGTGAGGCACAGCAACCATTTTTTTATTTAAAAATCTTGAATTTTTTTTGGACTACATTTAAACGCGTTTATTTTACTCATGCTATTAATCCTTATCAAAATAAATGATTTCATCACTAAGAACAGTTTATGGAGATAATATTTGGTCTTTGAATGATTAAAATTGGACGTTTGGTTTTGAAGTTATGGCGAAATTAAAATATTACGATTTCTGCTGCACGGCCCGTTGCGAAGTGGGCGTTACCAAGGCGGGGGTGCGCGTGCGGGAGGGGAGTTTAGATCTATGAGTAATTCGGCAACAAATGAAGAAATACCTATGTATTTCAGGATTTTCGGAAATTCAACCCCCACCTCGATTTTCTAAATTCCACCCGAGCGAAGCCGGGGCGGGTCAGCTAGTAATAATATTATAAAGAGGAAAACTTTGTTTGTTTGTTTGTTTGTTTGTTTGTTTGTTTGTTTGTACTGAATAGGCTCAAAAACTACTGGACCGATTTTAAAAATTCTTTCACCATTCGAAAGCTACATTATCCACGAGTAACATAGGCTATATTTTATTTTGGAAAAAAATAGGGTTCCGTAAGATATTTGGGGTTTTCGGACACAAGGTGTAAAAAATCAACCAGAAAAGTTACTTATTTTGCGTACGCTGCCTAAACTATAAAAGATAGAACCATAAAATGTTCTAATTAATTGTAGATCTTATAAATATCTACAAAAAAGTCCGCGACACACTATACCCATCTATGTCGAGTGAGGCACAGCAACCATTTTTTTATTTAAAAATCTTGAATTTTTTTTGGACTACATTTAAACGCGTTTATTTTACTCATGCTATTAATCCTTATCAAAATAAATGATTTCATCACTAAGAACAGTTTATGGAGATAATATTTAGTCTTTGAATGATTAAAATTGGACGTTTGGTTTTGAAGTTATGGCGAAATTAAAATATTACGATTTCTGCTGCACGGCCCGTTGCGAAGTGGGCGTCACCAAGGCGGGGGTGCGCGTGCGGGAGGGGAGTTTAGATCTATGAGTAAGGTACCCGCGCGGCTCAGTCGCGAGGTCGGCTCTCTATTTCGTGCGATTTTTTTTAGATTTCGTTCTTAAAACTACACCTACGCAAAAGTTCTTATGTATTTCAGGATTATTATGTATTTCAGGATTTTCGGAAATTCAACCCCCACCTCGATTTTCTAAATTCCACCCGAGCGAAGCCGGGGCGGGTCAGCTAGTGTAAGATATAGTGGTGATAATTATTACGCAAACTTAAAACTAAAGCTACGAGGCTCAATTTTATCTAATATGAAAAATAATGCAAATCCTATCGCATGTTTTGGAAATATGTAAAGGCTATTTTTATTTTATTTATTTATTTTATGAGTATATTAATTTTACTTCAATAGGGTTCATTCAAATATTCGGAGATGAAGGAAAGGAAGTTTAACATCTGTTGGGATTTGATCATATCCCTAAGGTATCTGATCAAATCCCGTTTTTTTGTAATTTTTTAAGGACGGGATGATTATGTCCTTAATAAATCTTAATTTATAAAAATTAATATTTTGTCTCTAAAACTATATTATCATAAATATACCTACTATGAAAAAACTTTTGTAAATTTTAAGCGAAGGAATTCGCGGGCGAGTTATAAATTGATGAAAGGCAAAATTTCTTAATAAATAGTCTCAACTGTGTCAATCTTTATTAATTAAGCGAGCATCATATTATAAAGCTTGAAACTCGCGGCTAAATTTATACACCGACATTAATAATGTTAAGCCCGTAGGTAACATTTAACCACGTAGATCATTAATTGCGTTAAATTAATCCAATCATATTATTTTATAAGGTAAAACTTTATACCGCATATTTTTTTTTAAAATTTTGCACGTTAGTAAATTTATTTTAACTAGCCACTACTCCATACTTTGCTTGTATATGAAGAGCAGATATTATAGGACACAAAACAGATTGGTGCCGGCCGACGACGCGTCGTTCTTATTATTAAAAAAAACTAGTTTATGTCCGTGACTTCGCCCGCGTGAATTACACAAATTTTACCCACTCAAGGGTAGAATTTTCAAAAACCACCTAACCTAAGGCTTGGCTGGCTTGACTGGCTGGCTGGCTGGCTAGCTTACGTGGGAGATGCGTAAAGGCATTTCCCAGCGATAAAAAACAAAGAAAAAGCATAACTATGATTATTAATTAATATTCCATTTGTTAAACACTAACTACATTTTAATGAAGTACCGTAAAATTTAGCACATAAATTAATTACGGTCGGGTTCCGATGTTTTACATAATGTTTAATCGCACAACAATGGCGGGTACCACCAAAAACGTTTATTGTATCCAATACGTTACTGATTGAACAAATCGCTTCAGTAAATGGACGCTACACCAAAAATCTATTTAATGGTTGGTCTTGCATGTTAATTTATTATTTGGCATGATTAATTGTCATTTTATACCTTTGAAATTTACATTAACCCCACAGAGAATTGAACCGCAAGAGTACGCATATATGTTTAGTACTAACTAGCATATGTCTTCCTTTTCCTCATTCATTTCTCATCCTGTATGAGGTTTTGTATGAAAACAAAATTGTAAAATGTTGGCGGAGGACAACCTACCACCTCCCATGGCGCCACCAACCTCGTGGCTATATAGGCCGAAGTGCGGGAGGGCACCCGTTCGGTACTCGGTGGCTCTTTCCCGGGGCGCCTTCTTGACTCCCTCCAAATTCTTTCTATCTTGTCCCTATGAGTCTTCCTCCCCTTTCTGAGGTAGGCGTTCAGTACTCGCAGATCCCCGCGTGCCTGGCGGTCCGAATTCTTCGTCAAACACTTGCTGGTCCACGGCCACGGAGCTGTGCTGTTCCGCCTCTTGTACCACTGGTGCGGTAACTACCATAGCTTCCCGTAGTTGGTGGGGGACAGGGGAGAATGCTTTGTTGTGATTGGTGGACTCAAAAGTCACGTAATCAAGACAATGTACGGAATGAGGGTACCGAACGGGCGTGGGTGGACTTTTATGCTAAGCAACTGCCTAAGCTTGCTATCGGGGGTGTCCGGCTATTAGTTGTCTACTGTCTATATATTCTATGTCTGCCGAGTTTCTTGCTGGTTCTTCTCGGTAGGAACGGCATTCCGAACCAGTGGTAAATTAAAACTACCTGACTATTCATAAGCACTTGTAAAAAGTTTACATGAATAAAAAAACATTCTATTCTATTCTATTCTATTCTATAGGTGGTGGTCTGTGGTTAATCCTCAGCTAGCAAATTTTTAGGGTTCCGTGCGTTCGCATGAAAAAACAGAAACCTTATTGTCTCACTCGTGTATCTGTCTGTTATAGTCAATGTGCTCCGAACGTGCTGGACCGATTAAGTTGAAATTTGGTACACATTATTATTATTATGAGAGCTTGTAGCTAAACTTTTAAATTGTACCAAATAGAGGATGGCTTCAAATTTATCTTTATAATAAAAATATATAGATTTATAATAAAAAATATATTCCATCCTTGGGATGCAAGCTAGAACCAAACTTGAAAATCGGTTAAACAGAAGGGCCGTGCAAAGCTAACAGATAGACTGACAGACAGACACACTTTCGCATTAATTATAATATCAGTAGGTATAGATTAAAGATTAATTAACAAATTTTAATGGTGTAATATAATACATTTTCAACAGGTACAATGAATTAATTATTCTCATTCATAAATATTAAATTCATAATTAATAGTTACCGAACATAATTCTGTAGCTAACTCAATTAATTATTTATTAGGCATAATAACGGAATACCTCCATCCATACTAATCTATTCTAATACTAAAATAAATATGCAAAAGTGTGTATGTCTGTCTGTAACCTTTTCACAGCTCAGCCACTGTACCAAAGTTTGGCACTGAGTAAACTATGTAACCGAAATGTGTCAATGGTAGCCTCGGCTGTCCGTCCGTCCATCAGTCAGCCGTCATATCGTGAGGTACATACCACGATTAATTTGATGTTTTTATTTGTATGTATATGTGCCGGTTATTTATATTAAAATATTATAAAAATTACTCGTGAAATGATATTGAATTGCACTAACAGCCGTACTCAGAGTCGCTAATCGTTACTTAAGTTTAGTTAAAACGAGACAAGCTATATCTCTCACATAAATCTGTCTCGTTTTAACTCAATTTAAAGTAACGATTAGCGACTCTGTGTGCGGCTGTAAGTACGGCTGTAAGAAATTTAGGGACGTAACAATTTTTTTTACAGTCCATCAAAGCTATTGCTAATGTTATGTATTATGGTTAAAAGAGTACGTTTCCATCATCATCATCATCATCATCATCATCAACAAAAAGACGTGCACAGCTGGACATAGTCTCTTGTAGAGACTTTCACACGCCACGGTCTTGAGCCGCCTGGATCCAGCGGCTCCCTGCGACTCGTCTGAAGTCATCCGTCCACCTAGTGAGGGGTCTTCCAACGCTGCGTTATATTATATTATGTTAACCCGGAGACCACAGAGCCTATTGGGTATTAAAAAAATTACGTCATTAGTAAAAAAACCGGCCAAGCGCGTGCCGGGCCACGCGCAGTGTAGGGTTCCATAGTCACAATTATTTTAACGTCGAAAAACAGTTGATATAACTCCTTAACCTGTGAACCCTACTTAGCCATGATAGTTTTCCTTTAAAATTGATTATATATAATACTGATGTGAATTTTTTCACGTTCCTATATACTACCATTTGGCTGATAAAGGGAGGAGGACACTTGACTAATAAAAAATTGCACTTTAAAACATCATATTTTACAAACAGATCTAGAAATCGAAAAATGATGTTCCCACACCCACAGTACTTTTAAAAGACTTATTCAACGATACCCCTCACTATGGAGTAGACGATAAAAAAAATTCATCCCCACTTTACATGTAGGGGAGCTACCCTAAAAAAATATTTATCACAATTTAATTTCACCACTTTGTCGGCGTGATTAATATTTATACCCATGCCAAATTACATATTTCTAGCAATAATATTCTCTGAGATTAACCGAGGACGGACGGACGGACAGACGGACGGACATGGCGAAACTATAAGGGTTCCTTGTTTTTTTTTTTAAAAGAATATTAGCCATTTTTTAAATGACTAATATTCCCCTTTCCTCTCCAATTAATTGTTTACCGAAAACCTAGCGATTTATACTATTTTAGAGTTCCGTAAACTCTAAAAAAGTATAAATCGCTAGGTTTTCAACCACAAAGGTTGTGCAATGGGTAGGCTAGACTTTGACGGATGTGGCCACTGGCCAGTGCACACACTAAATGTTCAATTTGTCAGCGGCCTTGTTTCGCATCGCGTGTAATTTATGGTTTAAACAACACCAAATATTACATCATAGCTGCCTACATTGAAAACCATACATTGATGTTGGAAGGCCAAAACTATGCCTACATACCTACATAAACACTCGGGAACGCATCGGGAGCCTCAATAGCGCAACTGGTAAATGAGTGAACTGAAAACCGAAAGGTCGACGGTTCAAACCCCGCCCGTGGCACTATTGTCGTACCTACTCCTAGCACAAGCTTGACGCTTAGTTGGAGAGGAAAGGGGAATATTAGTCATTTAACATGGCTAATATTCTTAAAAAAAAAAATCTTTTAACTTCAGGGTTCCGTACCTCAAAAGGAAAAAGGAACCCTTATAGGATCACTTCGTTGTCAGTTTGTCTGTTCGTCTGTCAATCGTGTCTGTCAAGAAAACCTACAGGGTACTTCCCGTTGACTCAGAATCATGAAATTTAGCAGGTAGGTAGGTGTAACAAGTACACAAGTAAAGGAATAAAAGCGGATAAGTGCGAGTCAGGCTCGCGCAACAAGGGTTCCGTACTATAGTCGTATTTTTTCGACATTTTGCATGATAATTCAAAAACTATGATGCACAAAAATAAATAAAAATCTGTTTTAGAATGCACAGGTGAAGCCCTTTCATATGATACCCCACTTGATATAGTTATCATACATCGAATATTGAAAATACTAATTATTAGTTTATGTCTTATGACCACAATTTAATATTTTTTGTGTGATGTAACCACAACTTCACGGTTTTCAGTTTTTTCCCCGAATTTCTGCTATAAGACCTACCTACCTGCCAAATTTCATGATTCTAGGTCAACGGGAAGTAGGTACCCTGTAGGTTTCTTGACAGACCGACAGACAGACAGACAGACAACAAAGTGATCCTATAAGGAATCCGTTTTTCCTTTTGAAGTACGGAACCCTAGAAATTAGAGATCTCTACGAAGATTGTACCGTGCGAAGCCGGGGCGTGGTCCAATAAAGAAGAAGAGGAAGAACCATTCTATTAATAAAAGCTGAAGAAATAAACCGCGGCCAAATATCTTTGCCAATAACGCCTCTCCATTGTTTTATTGTCCCTAAATGATATATCGGTATTTAAAGAAAACAAAGACCGTCTTAATACAATATTTGTCGAGGACGCCATGAAGTCAATATTTACTGGAGAAAATGTGGAGAAAACAGAAAGAAATCCTATAATAATAATTGTATTGTGGAAATGACGTACGGAAGTTGTCTTTGACTTGACTCAGGAATCAAAAGAAGGATTGTACATAATCATATAAAAGGACTAGCTTATGCTCGCGGCTTCGTTCGCGTAGACTACACAAATTTTAAGCCCCTATTTCACCCCCTTAGGAGTTGAATTTTCAAAAACCCTTTCTTAGCGGATGTCTTCGTCATAATAGCTATCTGCATGCCAAATTTCAGCCCGATCCGTCCAGTAGTTTGAGCTGTGCGTAGATAGACCGGTTATTTGGCATGCTGTATTATGACGTAAACATCCACTAAGAAAGGATTTATGAATTCATCCTCTAAGGGGGTAAAATAGGGGTTTGAAATTTGCGTAGTCCACACGGACAAAGTCGCGAGCACAAGCTAGTTGAATATAAAATCAGTACCCTTATTATAAATGCGAAATGTTTGTTTGTTGGTTTGTCCTTCAATCACGTCGCAACGGTGCAACGGATTGACGTGATTATTTGCGTGGGTATAGATAAGGTCCTGGAGAGTGACTCAGTGACAGAAAATCAAAGAGTTCCCACGGGATTTTTAAAAAACCTAATTCCACGCGGACGAAGTCGCGGGCATCAGCTAGTTATATTCATAAAATCAATTGTTGAATCTTGTCTGAGATTTCAACAGAATGAGCTAATCAGAGTTTCTCCAGACATCATTATTGTTATTTGCATAATTTCCACTGATGAATTCATTCTCGATATCAAAGAGAAAATACGTTTTCGACGTGGAACAATAAAATATCTTTCTGCTGATTTTCCCAAACATTGAATATGATTTTTATTTTTATTCCTCTTCAGTTTTTCACTGCGCATTGAGAAATCAGACAATTGCATTATTCTTTTTTCGTGATTAAGTTTCTTTGTTACGATAAGAATTATTAATTTCACAAGAAATATGGGTAAAATATTATTTCGTGCTTTTTTGATGAAAATATTACAATAAACTTAAAGCTAGCCTTATCTAGTTACTATACAAATTATGCCCGCTTGGAATGGTGCCAAGAATACTGGCTGCATTTCCGCGCTGGACAGCCAGGCCCTTGCGCAAAAAATGAGCCAGCCCTTCTGTCACCAGATGAGGCTATTAATCGCGGTGAAATGTCTCGTTTAAAATTTTTAGCACTAAGACTCCATGGCCCAATGGTCTCCACGGCAAACGGAACAGAAATGTAACTCTCGATAAGAGAGGCATACTTGCGCCGCTTGCCGTTTTCAGCTGTTTCTGCTGCGGCTCGCGGTCTTGATGCTGTCTCCCTGATGGCCTGACACGGGGCCAATATGTTAACGCAAGTTGCGTCCCACATTAGGTTGAGTAAAGAGAGCAGATTTTTTTATTACTAACTACATTAATTTTAAGTTTGTTTGTACCTCAGGCACAAGATGAAAAAAACTACTTTTCTGTCTTGCTTTCAAATTCTCGTAGCTTCAAAGTCTGACCATACTGACTAGAGGTTACCCTACCGTATGTCCGGATATAGAATAAATATGACTTACCCAGGAGTCCCGATATCACGTAGCAGATAGCATCTAAATCAAATTGACGTATATTACCATATTACCTGGTCGGAGCCGTGCTTGTTAGCTCAATTTATTGCATTCTCCACTTTCCTACAAGGAACGGAAACGTTCGTATTAGGCAGTGGTCCGACCGCCGCCGGCGAGAAAACGACTATTGGCGATTTTCTCTCTCAAGAAACGCACAATAAATGTACATTCCGTGTAAACGAAAGAGATGCATAGGTATATCAAAAGTGCTCTCTGACTGTTCAAACTGCCGGCGACGACTCGCTTTTCTAGTTTTGTCGCTCAGCGATGCTCGCTCGCTTGAACACGTGTAACGCGCGCGCAGGTTTGCACAGGACTGAGCGACCGCGGGCCAATGGCGCGAGTAATCGCTCGTCGCACTTGCACACTCGTTTATAGCCCGGCGACAAAACTATCGAAACTACACATTCGCTTCCCGCTGATCGCCAACTCGTTTATAGTTTCTAGTTCTACTCGTTTCTCGTTCATCGTCGGCGGTCGGACCACTGCCTCATGCTTGAGGAAAATTTCTATCGTAATTATTTATTTCTTTATCATACCGACACGTGGATGCTACTTTTTACCGACTTCAAAATAGAAGGAGGTTCTCAATTCGTCGCATATTATATAAAAGGAAAAGCTGACTGACTGGCTGAGTGATGATCTATCAACGCACAGCTCAAACTACTGGACGGATCGGGCTGAAATTTGGCATGCAGATAGCTATTATGACTTAGGCATCCGCTAAGAAAGGATTTTCGATAATTTAACCTATAAGGGGGTGAATTAGGGGTTTGAAATTTGTGTAGTCCACGCGGACGTAGTCGCGAGAATAGTAATATATATAAAAGGAAAGGGTGACTGACTGACTGATCTATCAACACAGCTCAAACTACTAAGCGGGTGAATTTGTGTAGTCCATGCGGACGAAGTCGCGAGTATAAGCTAGTATAATATAGCACGCTAATCGCTCATATAAAGTCGTCAAGGCCTATATATTATGGCTGTATGTGAGTGTAATCTTCAGGTAAGCAAATACAGAAGGTAAATGGTCCATAGCTGTTGTCAGCCCCGTAATGACGTCATCACGGCACCCCAGTAATACAGGGTGTGGACATTCCGTCCGCCCGTTCTCGCCGCCCATTACACCGTTTCAATGGCTTTTTTTGTTACACAATTTTGTTTCTTTTGAAACTTGGCACACTAATATAGGTCAAAACCGAAGACCTCTATGTATTACTAGCTTATGCTCGCGACTTCGTCCTCGTGGACTACACAAATTTCAAACCTCTCTTTCACCCCCTTAGGGGTAGAATTTTCAAAAATCCTTTCTTAGCGGATGCCTACGTCACAATAGCTATCGGCATGCCAAATGTGATAGGTCAGTCAATCAGTCAGTCAGTCAATCAGTCAGAGGGATATGTTAGGAGTTTCCCTGAGGGATAAGATCCGAAATGAGGAGATCCGCCGGAGAACCAAGGTCACTGATATAGCCCAAACTATTAATAATAATAAAAAAGCCTTTTATTACTGAAAAAAGATAGATTTACAATGGGGCCGATTCTCTTGTGCACTGTCTCTGAGCTAAACTAAATTAACAGGTCTAAATCTAGTGCTATCCTTTTCCGCGAGCAACACTATGAAAGGGATAGCAATAGATTTAGACGTGCCATTTTAGTTTAATTTAGAGATTGTGTACAAACGAATTAGCCACAGTATTATTTTATTACAATTTTAATTAGATACCCAAACTATGAGCAAACTAAAATGGCAGTGGGCAGGTGATGCCTGTCGTAGAGACGATGGCCGTTGGAGCCGGAAAGTCCTTGAGTCGAGACTGGAGACTGCGTATAAGCAAGCGCTGGGACGCCCTCCAGCTATCGATGCCTCCAGCAAGATGGACCGACGATAGAAAGAGGCTGGCGGGAAGTGGCTGGACGAGGAAGGCTGAGGACCGGGTGTGGTGGCGCTCTTTAGGGAAGGCCTATGTCTGATGATGATGATGATTATTGTACGGTGTAACACACGGAATAAACAAATGTTTCGAGTACACAAAACACTGGCCGTGGTCCGAACCTTTTGTAAATGGATCTTATCTAAATTTGCGGTCCTACCGTGCAGCCGTAACAGGTAAGCGCGGGCCTTGATTTGTGATTTCATTTAATCCGCCATTTTGTTGTGTACAATTAATTTACGTTGGCGCTTTGTGGTCAATAATGTAACGTCTCTTGTTTTTGTGGAAAATGGTCGGAAAGATTTAATGTTGTTGTTATGACTGGGATTTACTATATTGGAGGGAGAATCTAGGTTTATGGGGTTTATGATTAATTTATGTCAATGTCACATTCGCAATAATTTAGTTGTGCTGGCCCTTTACTTGCTTTTTAGGGTTCCGTAGCCAGTAGTTAGTTACCTGGAAGAGATCATGTAGTGATAAGGTCGCCCTTTGTTTCAAAGTATTTCCTGTATTTTTTATTCTTTATGATAGTATTAAGCAATAAATATATAAAACCTTTGAAAAGAGTTTCTTGCTGGTTCTTCTCGGTATTCCGAACCAGTGGTGAATGCATTTTGATGATTCAAAAGCACTTGTAAAGTTTAAGTAATTGAATAAATAAATATTATTTACTAGCTTATTCCCGCGACTTCGCCCGCCTGGACTACACAAATTTCAACCCCTATTTTACGCCTTTAGGGGTTGAATTATCAAAAATCCTTTCTTATTGGATGTCTACATCATAATTATAGCTATCTGCATGCCAAATTTCAGCCCGACCCGTCCAGTAGTTTGAGCTGTGCGTTGATAGATCGGTCAGTCAGTCAGTTTTTTTCTTTTATGTACAAAAGTCAAAGTCCGCCCCTGGTTGCCCCTGGGCCAAAGGTGCCCATCAAGCTGGCAGCATTGCCACGCTGAATGGCAATGGACAATCTTTGGACCAGGCAGACCCCAGAGCTCTGGTCGCAGCCTTTATAATCATCATCATCAACCGATAGACGTCCACTGCTGGACATAGGTCTTTTGTAGGGACTTCCACACACCACGGTCTTGCGCCGCCTGAATCCAGCGGCTCCCTGATCCGACTCGTCTGATGTCGTTAGTCCACCTAGTGGGGGTCTTCCAACGCTGCGTCTTCCGGTGGGAGGTCGCCATTCCAGCACCTTGGGACCCCAACGTCTATCGGTTATACGAACTATTTGCCCTGCCCATTGCCACTTCAGCTTCGCAACCCGTTGAGCTATGTCGGTTACTCTAGTTCTCCTACGGATCTCCTTATTTCTGATGTGATCACGTAGAGAAACCCCGCACATAGCTCTCTCCATCGCCCGCTGAGTGACTCTGAGCTTTCTTATGATGTAAGGGTGGTAAATTGGGCGGAATAGAAATATACCCGGATACGGAATAATCTACCACCTTACAAAGATTAGAGGAAAAAAAAAATAATTTACTTTACTTGATCTATCTACCTAGTAAAGAATAGAAGCTAGCCGTCGACTCCCTTGTAATGTATATGAGGTGTTATAAATGAAATTTGCTAGATGTTAGGCAAAATTGTTTTTAATGTAACTTTTACCGGGGTCGCTTAATACATAGTGATGGCTAATAATGCTTAGTTATTCTAGCTTAATGCCAAGACTTAATTTAGATACATTAGAATGCCTTAGGTAGATAGTACATAAAATCTATGTTTTAAATTTAAGATGCCATTGGCATGGAATAGACAATGACACAGTAAAATTCATAAAATTGTTTCAAAATAAAAGCTCAGTAGTAAAGACAGGGTTCTTACTGTACACATACACTAAGAAGGTTCACTAAACTGTTCCAGGATACAAACATTTGCTTACTTGTAGGTGCGAAGACTGCAATGTAGCTGGACGGCATCGGCCAAGATCCAAAACTCAATTTAACTTGATTCTTCACAACCGAAATGTTTCCTTACCAAGATTTTCACCAAGTCTTATCCATAGAAATTAAGTTGCCAACGTGAATGTGCAAAAGAAATAAATACGGAAAACGAAAGCAAAAAAAACGGAAAACCGAAAACTAAAAACGGAAACGCAAACGGAAACGCAAACGGAAACCCTGTAACAAAGAAAAACAAGATTATAATTTGTGCTGTGTGAAAATTTCGACACGTGGAATTTTTCCGATCAAACACAACTCACCTATTGAACTCCTGGCCACCAATGGTTTTCAGGAGTCCACCCACAACCCATTATCCTCATTTATTTGGGAAGGTAAAATAACTGGAACTGAAAGGGAAAATCATGAAATTAGGATTTTCTCTAACCAAACCGCCATTTTGTCGAATCCACATTACTTGATTTTTCACTCACCATAATTGATGAAACATTGAAATACGTTAGGATGACTAAATTTATAACTATTGTATTTTCCCAGGCGAAGCCATGGGCGAAAAGGAGTGAGATTTTCCTGGAACGAAAAAATTCGTCTTCACATGTTGACTCCAGAAAAATTCTAAATCTCACCAATCGGTGTTGCC
Organism: Maniola hyperantus; assembly: GCF_902806685.2. Lineage (NCBI taxonomy): Eukaryota > Metazoa > Arthropoda > Insecta > Lepidoptera > Nymphalidae > Maniola > Maniola hyperantus. The sequence continues at coordinate 488,720 of NC_048557.2, read as the reverse complement.
AGACGCAACCCGAGTGTGGCCGCTCTCAGTTAGTTTGATCATGAAGCCAATTCATTTTTGAATATTTGCGGAACCTAAGGATATATTATAAGAACCGTTTTGTTAATGACTTAACAATAAACAAATGATATTATGGTTTTATTTAATTATTTTGTTTTATTTTTACGACAATTGACAACGAAGCAAACGCCATCTATTGTGGCTCGAATGAACTCTGAACATCGACCCACGCGTAGTTCTGCACCTTGATGCTAGGTGGCACCAACATACTTTGAACAAAATAGATTTTAATTAAAAGCGAAACGCTAATTAGTAGTTCAAAATTTACAACGTCACAATACTTCCCCTCCTACGAAAAGGTTCAACAGGTTGAACCACGCTGCCCTCAGCGTCATCCAACAACTACTAACAATTTGCCTGAAACAAACAAACAAAAAAACACAGAAGTTACGCGTGAACGCACATCTACTACTAACAAGGAAAATTGTCTAACAAAATAAATATGCTGAAAACAGTGTAAGGTTTTATACATTATACTTAACTACACAACCCTAACTTCTAAAAAGAATATATACAAAAAACTTCATGGTGTCTAAGACACTTGAGTGGAAACATCTTGGCATCATTCTTCAGCTGACTGATAGAATGCGTCTAGGCCTACGGTGGTTCACTCTTTTAAACTACCATCGTAATATTTGTTACTCAACAAATACGGAAAATCTGGTTGTGAACGGGTCCATCTGATATGGCAACCGTTCTCTATCCCATTCGGAAAAATAAAACCGAATCAAAATCGGAATATGAGAAAAAAAAAAACGAAATAACTCTCCTAGAAAATAGATCTCGGAACAGAATCGGAAAAATAACAGAAATGATCCATTATCTAGAAGGAAAACGAAAACAAAACACAAAACCCCCCCTTTTCGTTATCCCCAAAGTACGATATTTGCATTTTTACTTTCTCTACCGGTTGGTCTACCACAAGCATTCCAATCATCACATATTCATCCCTACATACATCCACTACATTCATCCTCAACTGAACCATGGTAATGTAACTGTTAATTCAGAACATCACTACACTCATACAAATTCCTAATTGAATATTGATAACTTAAATATTCAAACAGTTTAGACCAAACTAAGTAATGGCAAATATCTACTTCTTAATATCCTTAATATGCCAAGTGCCTATTGGGTGGTTGTCAGCTACTCTAACTAGTTCGTAAACCAAAGGTGACAAAACCTTGACAACCCTGCACTTTTCATACTTAGGTGCCAGCTTAGCTGCGAAAAAATTTGTAGCGTCGCTTTGTGGATAGGTCTTTTTCCACACTATATCCCCAACAGAATAGCTTGCAGACCTACGCCTTAAGTTGTAATGCGTTGCATACTCTGCATGAGCCTGAAACAAATTTCTCCTAACCTGACCAAATATGTCCTCCAAAGTTCCAAACTTTCCTGCGTATTCCTCCCTTGGAATTCCGGCCTCGTACTCCTTATCCGTGTCCTTATAGAAGGAACCATTTAAGACCGGTTCTCTAGCGTGGACAAGGAAGAACGGGGAGAATCCAGTGGATTCATTAACCGCACTGTTTATGGCGAACTGGACCTTGTACAGGTTTTCGTCCCAGGACCTGTGGTTATCTTTCACAAAAGCGGCTACAGCAGTCATAACAACCTTATTGTACCTCTCAACAAGGTTAACTTGCGGAGTGTACAGTGGTGTGTAGTGTAATTTCGGAATATTATAACGCTTAATGAGATTACGGAATTCAGATCCTGTAAATTGGGACCCATTGTCCACAATCACAGTCTCTGGAACACTATGGTTCAAAAATACGAAATTCTCTAGCGCTTTAACAACAGCGGCACCTGTGGCACGCCGTAACGGAAACAACATTGTATATTTCGAAAAACAACACGTCACCACAAAAAGAAATGTAAATCCTGATTTAGACCTAGGCAAAGGTCCGACTAAATCAGCCGAAATGACCTGAAAAGGTCTCTCGCAGACTTTAGGCTTCCCTAGCAGACCTGGAGTGGCTGATGTCGTGTGTTTATACGCAGAGCAAGTATCACAATTCTTAACGTACTCAACCACGTCCTTATACATACCACGCCAAAAATATCTGAGGGATAATCTGCGATGAGTTTTGAACACACCAAAATGACCTGCAGTTGCATCTGCATGGTTTTGTTGCATAATTCTAAGGATGTCGTTCTTGTGGACTACCTCTTTCCAGTCGAACTCACTGAGAAGCTGGTATTTACATTTACTGTAACGATATAGTTTATCGTTCAAAATACAAAAATTCGGAAAATTTGCTGGATTGATTTTACAGCCATTAAATGTTTTGTCATACCAGTCATCTACCAAAACTTGTTGACTAGAGTTATCATTACGATCACCAACTACATCTACGTGTATGAGTCTCGACAAGGTATCCGGAACTACATTATCACAACCCTTCCTATGTTCGATAACAAAATTATACTGTGATAATCTACAACCCCATCTGGCGAGTCGTCCTGAGGGATTTTCTAAATTTAAGAACCACTTTAGGGATGCATGGTCTGTGATAATTGTGACTGGCTTGGAACCAAAATAAGCCTGAAATTTCTCCACTGCAAAAATCACAGCTAGAGCCTCGCGTTCCGTCGCGCTGTAATTCCTTTCGTTTTTATTTAGGCTCCTACTGACATACGCAATGGGATGATCGCAACCATCGGTTTCTTGCGTCAGCATACCGCCAACACCATATGCAGAAGCATCACAATGTATTTTGAATGGTTTTTCAAAATTCGGTACCGCAAGAACAGGTGCGGTTACCAACGCATTCTTCAATGTATTAAATGCTACCTCTGCCTGTTCGCTCCACTCAAATTTAGGTGCGTTCTTTCCTTTACTCGTTAGTCTATTGAGTGGTGCAGCGATGGTTGAAAAATTCCTAATAAAGCGCCTGTACCAAGAACAAGTGCCTAGGAAAATCTTTACCTCCTGTGCAGTTTTTGGGGTCGGAAAGTTCAAAACTGCGGCAACTTTTCCAGGATCTGTGCGTAAACCAAATTCATCCACTATATACCCTAAATATTTCAAAGAGTTTCTAAAAAAATTACATTTTTCAAAATTTATGGATAGTTGAGCCATTTTTAGTTTATCCAGAACTCTGTTTAATAAAATTAAATGGGTTTCAAAATCAGCAGAACAAATAACAATATCATCTATATAACAAAATACTATTCCATTTTCAATATCACTACAAAAATTTTGATTAAATAACTGGTCCATTAACCTCTGCTGTCGTGCTGGTGCACCGCATAGGCCAAACGGCATGACTTTAAATTTGAATAACCCTCTACCAGGAACTGTAAAACTGGTTTTTTCCTGAGAGTCGTTAGCTAATGGAATTTGCCAGAAACTTGAACTTAAATCAATCGATGATAAAAACCTTGCCTCTTTCAAGCTATCTAGAATTTGTGGAATGTACGGTATTGAGTATGAATCCCCCTTTGTCACTGAATTTAATTTCCTGCAATCTAGGCAAAATCTCCAGTCTCCATTTGCCTTTTTCACTAAAATTGCTGGGTTATTCCAAGGGCTTTCACTCGGAGTAACTACGTCCATTTCCAGCATCCTATCTAACTCTTTACTTAAAGCTTCCTTCTTTTCGGGAGAAAGTGGATATTGTTTTATTTTTATTGGCAAGGCATCACCGGTGTCAATAACATGTTCAATTAATTTTGTTCTACCCAATCCAATTTTCTCTGAAGAAATATCTAAAAATTTATTTACTACAGACTGGGCTAATTCTTTCTGTTGAGATGATAAGTTTTCAAAAGAAGTGATGGTATGAATTTGTTTATTATCAATCGCACAAATATTGTAAAATTGAGAAGGTGCCTTAATTAATTCTAAATTATCAAAAATGCCAGGGGCTAACTGAAATGTTTTCCAAAAGTCACAGCCAAAAATAACATCCGCTATTATAGAGGGTACTACAAAAAATTTTATTATGTGAGTTACGGAATTATAAGTAATCGGAATAAACATATAACCCATGCAATCAAGTTTGTCTCCATTTGCCACTGAAAATGTGGTATCAATACTGCTATGCAGTTTATAACCGAATCTCAAAAAAACCTTGTGCGCCTGGTTACCCAAAATTGACGCGCAAGCACCGGAATCTAGTAAACCTGTAATCTCAAAACCGTCAACAAAAACCTTTAAATGTGGCCTAAAGTCTCGTTTATCCACTGAATACAGAACTGTGTCAGGTAAAAGGGATGTTTTGTTGTTAATGACCAAGTTCTTTACTTGTGTCTCTGCACAGTTCTTACTAATTAGTTTTTTGAATTTTTGTCCGGAGCGGGTTTACTAATCGCCTTTTTACTACAACTTGGACATGTCTTTACTGTAAAGTTCTGACGTCCACACGAAAAACATCTAATAGATTTCGGAACTGTCCTGCAAAATTTAAAGGAATGGTTACCCTTGCCGCACTTGTAACATAGTTGTTTATTTGTTTTCGTAAAATCAGTGCCTTTACTTGTATCAACCTTAGGTGCAGGTGTGACTGAAAGTGTGTTTATCTGTTTTGTCACTTGTTTGTAAGCAAACTCTGAACTTAAAGTTGCCTTACTGTTAGTAGGCTCAGAAAATAAGGCGGAACGCTGCCTCGCAGCCTCTAGTTTGCGACACTTTTCCTTCAACATTGCGACAGACTTAATGTCAACAAGAGCTAATTGTTCTGAGTAAAAAGGGCGAATATTATGTAATAAAATTTGTAACTTTTGTTCTTCGGAAAGTGGTGTTGACAACCTTGAAAACATGCAAAACATTATAGCGAAATAGATAGACACAGGTTCTTCAGAGCCTTGTGTTCTTGCTCGAATTTCACCTAGCAACCTGTAGTCATAATCTACTGCATCAAATTCCTCTAAAAATAAAGTTTTCAATTCTGACCAAGACGAAACTTGACATTTGTTGCCTCTGTACCATAACAATGCTCGGCCTGTAAAAAGATGAAATGCAGAAACAAATAATTTTCCATCTGAAACGCCATAAGATCTTTTATATTCCTCAACGCGTTCGATGAAACTGCGCGGATCACCCTGTCCGTTGAAATGTAACTTCCACTTGGCAACATTTTTATCACCAGTGCAGTCAACGGCGGTACTCTCGGAATCCAGTGATTCGTCGTGAGACGACTCATTGTCAGCATCTAATCTGGAAATCAAACTCTGCAACTTTGTATGTAATTCACTCTTCCTACTTATTAAGCTGAGTTCGGAACACTGTATTCTCAAAATTCTAAAGTACAAATGTGAAGCTAAAGCTTTAGACCTACAGAGGGCATGTCTATCTTTAGTGTCAGAACACTTTTTTAATAAATCTTCTAAGTCTTGAAGTTTTTAGTAATAACCCCTAACTCACTTTCAGAAGTGAAATCCGTCTCTAAAATTGATTCAGAAGGAATTTCCTGAATTAATTGTTTTAACTGTTTCTTTAAACCTAGCACTGTAGGTGCTGGAGTTTCGGAACGAATGGATACCTCATAACACAATTCGTCCTTCAAAAGTGAATGAAACTGGGCAAAAGTCTGTTCCATTGTGTTAAGTCAAAACACATTTAACAAAATATCGAGCTTGTGTAACTGTCTATGTTTAGCCTTATACCAATTGGTTAAACACAAACACAAAAGAAGTTATTTAAACTATTAAATATACACAAGCAAAATACACAACAAAAACAATATTCTTAAGTCTATCCTAACTATTTTATCAATTATGTTCCTATTCCAAAATATTGTTAATAATACAAGCACATATTATTACTATAGTAAACAAAATATAACAAAATAAAACTTCCCAAAATTGAATAAATGATTGTAAGGTGCAGTATCACCTTTATGAGTACACAGTGTGTTACAACCTTTACAATTACAAAAGTAAACAGGCAACAAAGTTGCAATGAACTCTGACTAGCATATTATCTTTCAAAAAAAAACAAAGAGATTGTGCAATGGTTTGATGACTGTTACTTTACACTTTTAACACATAACCTAAAATACAACAAAATCTGTTTCTAAATGTCACTTTAAACTACCAGCATTCACTTAAACTTAACATGTTTTGTGTGTGAAGTAGCTTTTATCATAACCTTAACACAGCTCTAAACAAAATTTCAACAAAATAATGAAGTATCAAGTCACTGAAAAAAAAATTGTTCATAACTTCATACTTGAACTTAATGTAATCTCTGAATATAGTTTATATATTTAGTTTCACAAGTTGTAACTCTTAGTATTTATAAATGTATGTGTGTAACTAGTTAACAGCACATAGCGTTTCAAAACTTTAATTATACTAAGTTACCGGAATTTTCAAACATAAGATGTACTTACTATTGAAAGCAATACCCAACAACAACTCAGTTAAGCAATGTTTATTACTAAACTGAAGGCAAACATTCACTTATACACCTCCAAGGTAAGTCAAATAACATAATTGAACGGCATAAGCACCATTTATAATGTGTTAATTAAATAAGAAAAAACCAATGTTGGACTATACTCAGAAAATTACTTAACCTATCAGACAAAATTTCTAACTATTAGTTATTATTTAGTTAGTTAACCATAAAAAAAAACAGCTTAGAGCTCTTTGCAATGTGTCACCACTTAGAAAATTGTACAATCAGCGGAGTACATTTCATAAAATTCACAAAATTTCTCAAAATATACTGAAATAACTATATAAAAAAAAACGTTCGGGCGCCATTTGTAAGGGTGGTAAATTGGGCGGAATAGAAATATACCCGGATACGGAATAATCTACCACCTTACAAAGATTAGAGGAAAAAAAAAATAATTTACTTTACTTGATCTATCTACCTAGTAAAGAATAGAAGCTAGCCGTCGACTCCCTTGTAATGTATATGAGGTGTTATAAATGAAATTTGCTAGATGTTAGGCAAAATTGTTTTTAATGTAACTTTTACCGGGGTCGCTTAATACATAGTGATGGCTAATAATGCTTAGTTATTCTAGCTTAATGCCAAGACTTAATTTAGATACATTAGAATGCCTTAGGTAGATAGTACATAAAATCTATGTTTTAAATTTAAGATGCCATTGGCATGGAATAGACAATGACACAGTAAAATTCATAAAATTGTTTCAAAATAAAAGCTCAGTAGTAAAGACAGGGTTCTTACTGTACACATACACTAAGAAGGTTCACTAAACTGTTCCAGGATACAAACATTTGCTTACTTGTAGGTGCGAAGACTGCAATGTAGCTGGACGGCATCGGCCAAGATCCAAAACTCAATTTAACTTGATTCTTCACAACCGAAATGTTTCCTTACCAAGATTTTCACCAAGTCTTATCCATAGAAATTAAGTTGCCAACGTGAATGTGCAAAAGAAATAAATACGGAAAACGAAAGCAAAAAAAACGGAAAACCGAAAACTAAAAACGGAAACGCAAACGGAAACGCAAACGGAAACCCTGTAACAAAGAAAAACAAGATTATAATTTGTGCTGTGTGAAAATTTCGACACGTGGAATTTTTCCGATCAAACACAACTCACCTATTGAACTCCTGGCCACCAATGGTTTTCAGGAGTCCACCCACAACCCATTATCCTCATTTATTTGGGAAGGTAAAATAACTGGAACTGAAAGGGAAAATCATGAAATTAGGATTTTCTCTAACCAAACCGCCATTTTGTCGAATCCACATTACTTGATTTTTCACTCACCATAATTGATGAAACATTGAAATACGTTAGGATGACTAAATTTATAACTATTGTATTTTCCCAGGCGAAGCCATGGGCGAAAAGGAGTGAGATTTTCCTGGAACGAAAAAATTCGTCTTCACATGTTGACTCCAGAAAAATTCTAAATCTCACCAATCGGTGTTGCCAGACGCAACCCGAGTGTGGCCGCTCTCAGTTAGTTTGATCATGAAGCCAATTCATTTTTGAATATTTGCGGAACCTAAGGATATATTATAAGAACCGTTTTGTTAATGACTTAACAATAAACAAATGATATTATGGTTTTATTTAATTATTTTGTTTTATTTTTACGACAATTGACAACGAAGCAAACGCCATCTATTGTGGCTCGAATGAACTCTGAACATCGACCCACGCGTAGTTCTGCACCTTGATGCTAGGTGGCACCAACATACTTTGAACAAAATAGATTTTAATTAAAAGCGAAACGCTAATTAGTAGTTCAAAATTTACAACGTCACAATGAGGCCCATAGTTAGCGACCATGTCTCGGACCCATATCATCACTGGCAACACGCACTGTTCGAAGACTTCGGTTTTTAAGCACTGAGGAATTTTGGACAAGAAGGCCTTTATATTATTAGTGTAGACATGCTTGACAACCATGGCGTCCGATGTTTCAATTTCCCCTTGATTTCGTCTCCCGTAGACAACGTAATGAAGGCCGCAGGAGTTACAAATAATCCGACTAATTGAAATTCATGGCGGCAGCGCCCTCTAACTACATTAACATGAATCACTTGATGGACCTCTGTAGTACGGGATGCGTTTGACAGGAGATCTATTTTGGCCAATATTGCTTTTGGCTATTCGGTCGCTAGTAGTTTTTTATTCAACCAGTTTGGAAGCTCTAAGACCGTAACACGTGGTCAAAAGTACAATCATCATCATGATCAACCCATCGCCGGCTCACTACAGAGCACGGGGCTCCTCTCAGAGTGAGAAGAGTTTGGCCATAGTCTAACACGCTGGCCAAAAAGAAAAATAGATGAGCATATTTTGGCGTAATCACTACCAATATACATTATCTTATAGTCTTATACGTTACCTGACGTTTGCTTCTATCATAGTACAAGAAATAAAACTTTTTAGGGTTCCGTACCTCAAAAACGGATCCCTCGTTACGCGAGCCTGACTCGCAGTTTTTTTTATTTCATGGCGGTCTATTTAACTTTTTTTACTAGGCACTTAAATGTTGTCATAGCGGCAAAAGAAATACACATTCTGTGAAAACTTCAACTTTCTACCTATTACGATTCACTAGATACAGTCCGCCAACAAACACACAGACGGACTGACGGACGGACAATGTAGTCTCAGTAATAGGGTCCCGTTGGCACCTTTCTAATACGGAACCCTGAAAATAATATGTTTAGTCATCTGCCTCACAGTGTGTAGACGCCCTTACCTAAACTCTAGTTAAACTTAATCCCAGAAATCCACAGTTAAGTTTCAGTTGGTTTGTGTTGGTAACTTTAAGTGGGTAGTGTTGAAATGCTTCCCGTCTAAACAAGTATATACTGGCGCAAGTACTTGCGTAACATCCCCAAACAACATAACAAAGGAACTATACATGTTATGTAGATCTAATCACAATCATATTATACACAGTGTAACTGAAACGCTCAAAATCGAAGACAGGATAAGTACTGATGATTACTGATATGATGATACCATAAAAAAAACATCCTATATTTTTAAAAGTTCACATCATCATCATCATCATCAGCCTGTGGACGTCCACTGTTGGATATAGGCCTTCCCTAAAGACCGCCACCACACCCGGTCCTCAGCCTTCCTCATCCAGCCACAAGACGATATAAAGAGGCTGGCGGGAAGTGGCTGGATGAGGAAAAGTTCACAATGTATTGCAAATAAAACATCTGATTGACGCGAGAGGTCAACGAACTTCCGTAATTCGGAATCAATGCTGCGTGATGCCGCCTCGTAGGTGGGGCATTGACCCGAGTTTGAAAATTCACTAAAACTACAAGATAAGTCAAATGATTATTGGCATTAAATTGGTTTTAGATAGTATAATAATTGCCCTTGATTGCAATTTCACCTGGTGGTAAGTGATGATGCAGTCTAAGATGGAAGCGGGCTAACCTGAAATGGGTATGGCAGTTTATATTAAACCCATGCCCCTTTGGTTTCTACACGGCATCGTACCAGAACACTATCGCTTGGCGGCACGCGTGGATTTAGATATTTGAAATCCCGTGGGAACTTTCCGGGATGAAAAGTAGACTACGTCACTCTCGAGGTCTTTAACTATACCCATGCAAAAAATCACGTCAATCCGTTGCTCCGTTGCGACGTGATTGAAGGACAAACCAACCAACCAATAAACCAACAAAGAAACTGTGGTCCTTTTCGCTGTGGTCGATAGAGCGGTTGTGCTCTGTGTACCCAGCGAAAAGGGACTTGGCATTTCAGAGGTTGTGATTCTGCGGACACAGACCACACACAGACTCTATCTCACGGCCTGTCAAGATTTAAGAATAATTAATAAGATCACTTATGTTACGATCTACAGTAATTACTTATAATAATATAAAACTTTGTGAGTGCAATAAAGATACAATTCCACCAATCATTGTTTCCGTGTGTACGATCCTCGCCTCACCCAGCCGGACGAGCGAACAAATATCGTAAAATAAAAAGTTAAATATCTCCTGAACATTTTTGTATGAAAAAAATTTTTTTGACTGATGGTTTCGTATAGAAGACAAAAAATCATTCGGAGGAAAAATAAGGAGAGAGCTGATGATTGAGGATTTCGGAGACGGGTGAAGAGCACGCTCAGGTTATTGAAGATAGGTGGGGGTTGCTCGAGCAAATGTCACTCAAAACGTCATCCAATTGCCAATGAGCTAAAAAAAATTCAAAATGGCGAAAAAAAGATGGCCGCTATACAAATTTCGTCGGTGCCCATCTCAGTGAGTATAAAAGATGGAAGAGAGTTCTTAGCAAAAGATGATCAGGATCCGAAGGTCTACTCGATGAATAGAAAAAAAATTCAAGATGGCGGAATTTATTTTTCCATACAAAATATATGACTATAAAAAAATCTTATTTAAGACAAGGTCAGCGTTTTGTAAAAGCAACGCTGCTTGCTCGCGGACCACTTCAGTGGTCCACGCACCCACGCACCCTACTAGTTTATAATATGGGTAGTGATAAAGATGGGTACCTAGTGATTTACTTATCAATTACAACTAAATTATTTATATTTCAACAATTAAATGAAATAATGTTATAACGTTTTTTTAACTTTTGTTGATTTGCATAAAACAAATACAAAAACCAACATAGTCTATTTAATTATGTGAATAGTCTCGGCTAGTAGCACCAGTGGCGGACTGGCGGACTGGCGGACTCATGGCGGAATATTCATGAGCCACGCTCTCGCCGTGTAATGACATTGATTTACATTTATACGAGGAAATATTGTCCGTCTTTGTAACACGTTGCAGTCCCTCCCAGCAACACTAAATTAGACAGCTAATTATAAGCCTCTAGATTTTTCATTCAGATACAAGCTAGCCCTTGACTGCAATCTCACTGGTGGTAACAGTGACAAAAAATTAAGAGGTGTGTGCCCGGGATCTAACTCCCGACCTCCCGAATAAGAGGAGGATCGATGGTTGCAGACTGCAGTCTTCAAAATTTACAGGAAAAAATACTATTACATAACAAAATATCTGCTACTACCTACCTATACGGTGAAGGGAAATATTGTGTGGAAACCTGCATGCCTGAGAGTTTTCATAATGTTTATAAGGCCGAAGACACGGGTCTGCCCGCGAAATTCTAATTTAATTTGGTTTTTACAATTTGTAAACTAATGCGACCAAGTAGACTTAAATATATAAATAAAATAATGACTAATTTGTGAGTAGCTCACGTCAAACTCATTATTTCAACTAATTTCTTAAACTGGACACTTTCAAGTAACGATTTTTATATAATCCTATGAAGATGATACTGCTAGGGGCTCAATTTGAATGCCATAAGCCTACTTTGTCGTATTACTCGTAGTTTACAAATTGTGAAAAACCAAATTAAATTTGAATTTCGCGGGCAGACCGTGTCTTCCACCTTAAGGTATGTGAAATCCGCCAATCTGCACTTGGTCAAGTTGCCAGATCCTTCCGCATAAAGTAAGCTTTGATTTCAGACAAAGAAACAAAGAAAATAGTCTCAATACGTACTCCTTTAGGTATTATTCGTAATTTCTGTGACTTGGCCCAAGTTCATAGCAAAATCAATAGATCCTGGCAGGAGTCCAGAGTCGGGGAAGGGAAATATGTTTACCGGCCGTGGGCAATGTTCCGATCATTGTTTTTGTAGATCGGATGGAACAGATGAACAGATGGACGGCCGCAAACAGCCCACTCGCATTGACGAGGGAAATAGAATGTATTCCGGTCCAGACATTAACATTGGAGAATAACATGTAGGGAAATGATATTATACCAGAGGTATTATGTAAGCTGTGATAGCCTAGTGGTTAGGACGTCCGCCTTCTAATCGGAGGTCGGGGGTTCGATCCCGGGCGCGCACCTCTAACTTTCGGAGTTATGTGCGTTTTAAGTAATAAATTATTACCCAACATATTATGTATACAAGAGTTATGTCTAATGTTAAATACTAACTAAAAGATACCTACTAATCTAAAATTGAACATCTTAAAAATTTAAACTAAAACTAAAACCTTAAAAAATATAATATTATAACTAAAATATATTATTAAAAGGAGTCCCTTTAGGCAAGGTTCCGAAGATACTGGCAGCGTTCCCCCTTTGAATAGCTACGCTAATTCTTTGCCCGAGGTAGCTGCCAGCTCTTCGGTCTCCTGTGATGTCGACTAACCTTTTTGCTATTTCCCTAAAAAGTCTAGTTTAAGTAATTAAATATCACTTGCATTAACGGTAAAGGAAAACATCGCAAGGAAACCTGCATACCTAAGAGTTCTCCATAATGTTCTCAAAGGTGGGTGAAGTCTATCAATCCGCACATGGCCAGCGTGGTAGACTATGGCCAAATCCCTTGTCATTTGAGAGGAGTCCTGTGCTTGTAGTGAGGTGAGTCGGTCATAGGTTGATCATCATGACGATGAATATAAACGTAACATAATATCGCGAGGAAACCTGCATGCCTGAGAGTTCTCCATGATGTTCTCTAAGGTATGTGAAGCCTGCTAATCCGCACTTGGCCGTTGTGGTAGGTAGTAGTGAGCTGGTTGATGATGATGATAAATGACAAGTTATGGTCCCTATCCCGAACGCCCTTTAAGAAGCTTCCAAAAAACTTTTATGTAAAAATCATCCCTAAAAGGCGTAGGTATGGGAAAGTTGGGTCATATGAATTCATTTCACATTCACCTTCCGGCCGGACCATTAAAACTTTTTCTTTATGCGTTGAAACTTTCCGATAGCGTTTATGAAACTTTTAAATGTAGATGTTTCCATTCGAGTTTTTGTGAAAATTTCACTTCCCGTTATCCCTTTAAGTATATCCCTTATTGTACTTTTGAAGGTTCCGTACCCGAAGGGAGCCAACGGGACCCTATTACTAAGACTCCGCTGTCCGTCCGTCTGTCACCAAGCTGTATCTCAAGAACCGTGATAGTTAGACAGTTGAAATTTTCGCAGATGTTGTATTTCCGTTGCCGCTCACACTATTACTCGTAACAACAAATACTAAAAAACAGAATAAAATAAATATCGTTCTCGTTTTGATAGATAATGGTACGGAACCCGTCGTGCGCGAGTCCGACTCGCACTTGGCCGGTTTTTTACTAATAAGTGTGCTGTAACCATAACAATGTGTAGAAATTAGCGATGGGCATGGTTGCTGATTTTATTATTTTTCTTCGCAGAGAGATCACAGCTTCTACCTACTAATATCATCATCATCATCAACCGATAGACGTCCACTGCTGGACATAGGTATCTTGTAGGGACTTCCACACGCCACAGCCTTGCGCCGCCTGAATCGAGCGGCTCCCTGAGACTCGTCTGATGTCGTCCGTCCACCTAGTGGAGGGTCTTCCAACGCTGCGTCTTCCGGTGCGAGGTTGTCATTCCAGCACCTTGGGACCCCATCGTCTATCGGTTGTACGAACTATGTGCCCTGCCCATTGCCACTGCAGCTTCGCAACCCGTTGAGCTATGTCGGTTACTCTAGTTCTCCTACGGATCTCCTCATTTCTGTTTTGATCACGTAGCTCTCTCCATCGCCCGCTGAGTGAGTCTGAGCTTTCTTATGAGCATGTCGCTAAACCTACTAATTATAGCTAAACTAGATGATGCCCGCGACTTCGTCCGCGTGGATTTAGGTTTTTAATAATCCTGTGGGAACTCTAAACCCTTCGATTTTCCGGTATGAAAAGTAGCCTATGTCCTTCCCCGCGATGCAAACTATCTCTGTACCAAATTTCGTCAAAATCGTTTGAACGGTTGAGCGGTGAAAAGCTAGCAGACAGACAGACATACAGACGGACAGACAAACAGACAGACACATTTATAATATTAGTATGGATATGGATTAATGAGAGGAAATTAACCGAATATACAAAATTTGAATTAATAATGTTACCTACTTATATAGCTAAACAATATTTGGTGTTATCTTGCCCCACAATATTTGGTGTTATCTTGCCCCACAATATTTGCATGTTAATAACATAAGCCCATAGAGTAAACTTGCCCCCAGTGCCAATACACTGCCAAATAGTTGGACCAAGCTTATGTTACAGGGGCGATAAATCAGTACGAGCAGGTAAAACTTTCAAACTAAGTAACATCGGAACACGTTTACACGACATCGACACGACATTTCAGGTGGACAAACTAATATTTTAGGCTTCGGAAAATCAATTTAAATAACCAAACTAGATTCATCGATTTAGTTCTTTAATCTCGTGGGAACTCTTTGATTTTCCGGCACAAAAGTAACCTATGCACATTTTCAGGATGCAGGCTATCTCTGTACCAAATAGATGATACTTACTCGCGACATCTTCCACGTGGATTACGTTTTTCAAGAATCCCGTGGAAACTCTTTGATTTTCCGAGACAAGGAGTGGCTTAAATTTCCTTCCTTGGGATGCAAGCTCTATCTGTACTAATTTTTGTCAAAAGCGATTTAGCAGATGGGCCTTGAAAAGCTAACAGTGTCACTTTTGCATTTATAATAATATTAGTAAGTATAATTTTTTCTTAGCTATCTGAACTTAATTATTTTTCATTCGGTATAGGAAACTGTTGAATCCCTTCTGTCATATTATTACAAAGATTATATTTTGTTTATTTTGATATTAGCAGAACCAGGTTTTTTAAAGTAATTTTTAACTAGTTGAACCGCCTTTCGTTAGATTCTAAGTTATTGAGTTACATGAAAAATTTTAATTATATTTTAAAAGATTAGAAAGAGGAGGAAGATTCTAAAAGATTAGATATAGATTTTAAAAGTCATTTCGACTCGGTGCAAACGTGCTCCGATTCACTATATAGAGGCGCGATATCCTTTGAATTATGACTCACTCGCATTACACTTGGACCGGTGCCATGGTATATTGATTGCCACTTCGGGAATTTTCCCCCGTGATGTATTGCAGCAGATAAGAAAAATACAGTTGTTGCAATTGCGTGAAATGGCTTGTAAATTGAATGCAAGTTAATAAGTTGCATTTGGGAAAATTTGGGATAAAGAAAATATTCAGTATTTTTATTTTCCCAATATTTTTGTAGCAAATTTCAACAGCAATTATTATCATAGTCGTAAAATGTGCAAAATTATGACATGTTCCTTTTTAAGAAGTATTTTTATATTTTCCAGTATTATCGCTAACCGTTACGTAACTTTAACAGCCTGTCATGCAACTGGACCATAGTTAGAGAGGAAAAAGTAATACAGGTAGTTCCATATATATAAATGATGGCTAAAATTCTTTTCATTAAAAATTAATGTGCGTTAAAGCTGTAGGTAAATTAAAACATGAAATCTCAGCATTTAATGTTTTTATCAAAATACTAAATATTTCTAGCTATAAAATTTGTTTTAAAATTTTATGACTAAAAATGGAAGCTGAAAAATTGAGAATATTTACCAAAAATTACAATATTAGTTGTAAAAGACATAATAAGAAACAATGTCACGTTAGCTGGCGATGACGTGACAAAATATGTCGACATTTAACCCTTAATTATCTCGACGGAGCCATATTTGCGCGACAGAGCATCCATTTTGTGTCACCTGCGCTATCACGGGCTATCTATTAGTCACGCTCCGTTGCAGAGGCGTTAGTTCTAACGTTGTACATTTTAGAGCTTCCTGAATCCTGCAGCTTTTTATTCTATATTGGACTACCAAATTTCCAACCACTCTTTTAACCCCTTAGGGATTGAATTTTCAAAAACACTTTCATAGCGGATGTCTACGTCATAATAGCTGTCTGCATACCTTTCAGCCCGATCCGTCGAGTAGCTTGAGCTGTGCGTTGATTTCAGCCAGTCAGTCACCTTCTCTTTTTATATATTTTTACAAAGGTTACCTACCTAAAATTACAATACGGAACTCTTCGACTTTACCTGATGATGACGTGACATTGTACATTTTAGAGCTTCCTGAATCCTGCAACTTTTTATTTTATACTAGCTGATGGTCGCGAATACGTCTGCACAGATTTAGGTTTTTAAACATCCCATGGGATCTCTAAGGTTACGGGATAAAAAGTAGCTTATGCCTGCCTCCAAGATGTAACCTATCTCTCGTAGCTCGTAGCTTTTGTTTAAAGTTTACGTAATTAATTATAACCATTACATCTCAATATATAAAAGGAAAAGGTGACTGACTGGCTGACTGGTCTATCAACGCACAGATCAAACCACGTAGGACGGATCAGGCTGAAATTTGGCATGCAGATAGCTAGATATTATGACGTAGCCATGCGCTAAGAAAAGGTTTTTGAAAATTTTACCCCCTTAGGGGTTTGAAATCTGTATAGTCCATACGGACGAAGTCACCAGCATTAAGCTAGTCGTACAATATAATTGACGATCAAAAAGAAATGGTACCCAATTTGACTTTGACTTTGACTGTACCTTTATTAAAGTTGTACGGGCAAGTACAATGACGCTAGTTGGCACAACTTCTATAAAATCAAACCTTAAAAGGGATTATTGGCTCAAATGGCACCATTCAGTAGAACGTCTAAGAGCAGGCGCGGGACAAAGTAATAGAAAGACCCAAAGCTATAGTCAGGGTACAATAATGTTCCAAGTTCCCCGAATGAGGCGAAATTAATCCCTTTTATTATTCAACTCCCGTAATTAATATCTTAAGGCGGCAGGTGTCCCTACATACCTAATTTATATCTCGCCTTGGTGATTACAAATATTATGGAGGTGTGATACGTCTTGTATTATCAAAGTGTGATATTACTTTATCCAATAAGTGTAGTCCGCGACAGGATGACATGGCAATCGGGGTATGAGGCGTGGGGATGCCCAGTACACCTGCGTGTCACCCGCGCTTGCCCCCACTGGGTTAGCGCGGGCGTTGTGCGGGTGTGCGGGGCGTTCCCTCGCCGATTGCCATCTCGACCGGTCGCGTGCTATAGGTACGTGAGTTTTATCAAAGGGAAACCGGCAAATTAGTAACGAGGTGTAGATTCATTGTGCGTACATAATTATTATTAGGACCAGCTATCATGATGATCAACCCATAGCTGGCTCACTACAGAGCACGGGTCTCCTTTCAATATGAGAAGGATTTTGGCCATAGTCTATCACGCTGGCCAATTGCGGATTAGCAGACTACATGCACCTTTGAGAACATTATGGAGAACTCTCAGGCATGCAGGTTTCCTAACTATGTTTTCTTTTACCGTTAAAGCGAGTGATATTTAATTGCTTAAATAGCTCCGAAAAATTAAATGTGCGAGCCCGGGATCGAACACCCGACCACCCGAATAGAAGCCGGACGTTGCAACCACTACGCTAGGACTAGGAACAACTATAGGTACTTATAAAAAGACATTTCGACTGACTGACTGATGTATCAAACCACGGTGTCAAAGTCTTGAAATTTTGACAGTTGGTTCCCATAATACTTCTAGGTTTATTCTACTTCATCATTATCATCAGCATCTCAATTCTCAACCCATCACTACTGTTGTGTTCAGACTTTAGGACACAGTCCATCACGCTGTCCAAGTGCGGATTGACAAACTGGTTTACTTGCGGAAACAACTTTTATGGAACATTGAATAACTCTTATTTCGTAGTCTGTATCTAATTAATATTGTAGCCAGTTTTTTCTCCAATATGCCATACGAATATTTTACTTTTTCCCAAAGCTACATGAAATATTTATTTTATTTGATATGTTATTACTATGTTTTCATTCAATATTGTTAATCTGGCTTAAATATAAATCTAGATGCATATATTTTATATATTTTATCATTGGAATTACGTACATTTCAATGTATCCAAACGCTCTATATTTAATTACTTGGTCTGATTAATAACTGAATTGTGATTAGTGTTCAAATTATGCAGGACTATTGGAATTTCATGTAATCAATTTAATCAATAATAATCAATCTATCATTCGGAAGGTATTATAAGAACAGACAAATAAATAAACTTAAATCTAAATTAAAAGTAAAAAAAAAAACATTAAATTAAAACTAAAATAAATTAAATTAAATCTGAAACCTCATCGAGAGCACCGCAGCGAGGCATTGTACCCAAGATGCTGGCAGCATTGTAGGTTTGCCCGGTGCACTGCAGACGTGAAAGTCTGTCAGTCCTTCTATACCGGTGCACTATGGGTGACATATACACGCCGAGCCTACAGCGCCCTGCGTGTTCAATATAATAACGCCTTTAGGATGCTGTTAAGGTTGCCGTGGCGCTGTAGCGCATCTAAAATGTTTGCAGACGCTCACACCAATGACTTTTTTGCCATAATGCGCAAAAAAGCGACATCTCTCCTGCAGCGCTTACGTACCAGCGACAACGGCATCCTAAAGGTAATTGCTGCCAGGCCCGACTGTCCCATACTACACCACTGTGTGGCGATAGCTATTGGGTCAGTAAAATAAAATTAATTGTACCTACCCACTAATGAACTAACAATACTAACTTACCATTTAAGGAAAAACTGTAACTAACATACTAACAATCTATGGATCTATGAATGGTCTGAAATAAACGTTTATTTATTTATTTATTACCCCTTTGGATGGCCAAACTAATTCTTTGTCCAAGGTAGCTGCGAGCTCTTACGTCCCCGGTTGACTCGAACAACCCTTTTCGAAAATTCCTCAAAAAGTGCTTGAGCCCCGGGCCCCCGGGCCCCACGGCCCCAAAGTCTTCACATCAAAAGGCATGAATATGAAGCTCCCATCGAGGTTTGCATATTTGCGCCTCTTGGCCCAAATATGCAACGTCGGGCGCTGATGTAAAGGGCTAACTTGTATCTGAATGAAAAAAAAAAATATTCAAATCTGTTTAGGCATTTAGAAGTTATGGTGAAATTAATAACCTTACACACATATACCCTGAAAATATTACACATTTTGGTCATAAAATCTGCCTCTTGCTAACGTCTTGACGAATAAAACAAAACAATCTCTTACATACTGCGGCAATTAGGCCATATTGACCTAAATACTTAAAGAGCCTCGCGAAGTCTGAAAAATAGGACAGTTCAAGACAAAACGACAAAAGTCAAGCTGTGACTATTGTGACGGTGAAGAGAACAAAAAAACAAAAAATTCTCGGCGACTTGTCGGCACGAACAAAAGTTTGAATACTCTAGATAGGGCTTATTTGACTTGAAGCGTTCTCTTTGAATACCTTTTTTTGAAACCTATGAGTTAAATCGGGAATCTAGTAGGTATATCTATCTAGGTAGGTAGATAAATGTTAAAATTCCTAACATTAAAAAGTATTAACGATCTTTAAAATCTAAATATATAGGTAAAAGAAAAAGTGACTGACTGATCTATCAACGCACAGCTCAAACTACTAGACGGATCGGGCTGGAATTTGGCATGCAGATAGCTATTATGACGTAGGCATCCGCTAAGAAAAGATTTTTGAAAATTCAACCCCTAAGGAGTTGAAATAGGGCTTTGAAATTTGTGTAGTCCACGCGGACAAAGTCGCGAGTATAAGCTAGTTAGGTATAATCATTGACTTGTAGGTATAATGCAACCGTTATGTAAAACTACAATAAAACCATGATAAAATTTACCCAGCTACCTAGTTAATTTAAATTAAAATTATCTTTATATAAAACTGACGAAAAGAACGAGTAAAATATACTTACGGAAAATCATAAAGACCCTCATAATATTGCGTCTGATATAAATTAGACAATTAATAAAAGTCTACAGCGTCTGTTGGGTGCCGTTAACGGAAATTACGCTCAATTATAAAACATTCGCCTTAAGAATATTTGTTTTTTCCCAAAGTTATTACGCGTAGAGAAATAATTATAAAGTATTCGCCTTAAGAATATTTGGTCTTTTCCCAAAAATGTTTTAACAAGAGAAATATTAAATAAGATTACTTAATATTTATCTGTGATCCTTCTCTTTTAATATTATCCTAATCCTAATCACTAACCATCATTACCCACACTATAAATGCGAAAGTTGTAATATGTTTGTAGTGGTATTTTATTTTATGAAGACTTCATTCGAGTTCACTTTTTATTATAATCAAATAGCCTTTTATCACGAAAAGTATAAGTATCTCAAACTAAAGTACGGTCTACTGCGTGAAAGTTAGCTCATACGAATTCACTTCTCTTTTACCTTCGGCGCCGGAGCATCAAAACTTTTCTTTGTGCATCAAACTATGCTGCTGCGATCAATAGAATTTCTTTTTTTGGACACACATACCTTACGCTTTCGAAATAGAATTGAAAAGTCACACATTCCTCCGACATCATCGGAAGCCCGCTTCCATCTTAGACTGCATCATCACTTACCACTTGGTGAGACTGCAGTCATGGGCTAACTTTTTTTTAAAAGAATAATAAACCAAGTTAATTGCTGACAGTACAGTCGTATTTATTCGACATTTTGCGCGATAAATCAAAAATTAATAAAAATCTGTTTTGGAATCCACAGGTGAAGCCCTTTCATATGATACCTCACTTGATATAGTTGTCTTACTTTGATATTTGAAATTATACGGCTACGTTATTAGCTATCTGCATGCCAAATTTCAGCCCGATCCATACAGTAGTTTGAGCTGTGCGTTGATAGATGAGTCAGTCAGTCAGCCAGTCAGTCAGTCAGTCAGGCAGTAATCTTTCCTTTTATACATTTAGATTATTAGATTCTGAGTGAGAAGGTTTTAGGCCATAGTCTGACATGATGGCCCAGTGCGGATTGGCAGATCCGCACTTATTGCAGATCAAAACAGTAAACCAAATCAAAAAAATGTTATCAACGTAAAGCAAAATCTATTGTCGCAGTGACCTAATAGTCGTATGTCAACACGGTTAATATGTCGCTCATGACAGTCGTAACTCCACAGGACCACACACCGTCATGCGACATAAAGGTACACTTCCATAGGTCGCGGTCGAAGCGATTGACGCGCGACAGACGCGCCGCGGCTAACGGCAGCGTTTTCAATAGTGTCATACTAAACACTATTTAAATGTACATTATTGAAATTCCTCAAAGCTTGAAGACCAGAGTCTTCGAACAGTGCGTGTTGCCAGTGATGACATATGGATCCGAGACATGGTCGCTAACTATGCGGGCGATGGAGAGAGCTATGCTCGGAGTTTCTCTACGTGATCAAATCAGAAATGAGGAGATCTATAGGCGAATCAGAGTAACTAACTTAGCTCAGCGGATGACGAAGCTGAAGTCGCAAATTTTATCACAGTCGTAAGTCGACTGCATGCCCAAGAAGTAATATTTTTGGGGTTAATGTAAGTGAGTTTCTTTATTCCACCATAACTTCTAAATGAATGTACAGATCTGGATGTATGGGATATCGTTAGAATCCTTACATCATTCCAAGTGACACTGGCTGTAAATTTTTTGAAAAAATTTATATGGCGGCTGTATGGCACCATTTTCAAATTAAAACATTTCAGTTCGTTTTTTGGTATTGCAGTCATGTTTTTGATTTTTTATTACAACATTTATTTTCATAACGTCAGTCTCAAGTCTCTGTCGCGCGGTTCAGTCGCATCAGCCGTGGCCCACGGGAGTGTACCTTTAACACGTCGCATATGACAGTCGTAACTTGTCCACACGCCGTGATTGGAGATACATAAATCTTCTGGGATGATCGCCATCCCGCGAGATACGACCTCTCGGGATTCGGATTTATGTCCTCATGTAATATTTAGTCGTGCGCAATGCTTTTACCCAAATTATGAGTATTAGGAATTATTGTATTTCGCTTTGTACTTACTCTCTATATTCTCCCTTTACTCTGTGGTTAAGTAAAGCTTTTACATGACTGTTGACTGCCCAAAAAAGGATTGTATGGCTGTGAGTTTCTTTATTCTACCATAACTTCTATATTTCTAAACAGATTTGGATTTTGATTTTGTTGTGGGCTCTTTTCAGACTTTGGAACCCTCATAGCTTTAGATTTCAAATGAGGTTTTTTTACTTTTTAGTTCGTTTCTTGGTTGGGCAGTCGTGTTTTTTATTTTATTTTTATTGCGATTTGTATTTTCATAGTGGGGGGAGGGGACTTCGTCCGCGTGGATTTAGGTTATGAAAATCCCGTGGGATTGAATGACATACCAATAAACCAACAAACAAACACACTTTCGCATTTATTATGAGGGTATGATTTATTACAATAATCCACTAACTAAATACGTGTACATTATTTATAATTCCCGGGGGTGGCACTAAACTATGTCCCAATTAGCTAAAACTAACTGCAACTACTAGTACATTGCAATGCAGATTGCTAATTATCTAATAGCTGTAACAACATAACCGGATATTACTTACTTATAATATGCAACACTAGTCGACCCGCCCTGACTTCACTCGGTGGAAATTTTTCAAAATCCATGCTTGGTTGGTTTGATAGGTACATCCAGCCGCGAAAATTCAAATTTTAGTTAGTTTTTCGAAAATAATAGACTAATCATACATCGAAAGCTTATGGTAATGAATTTTACATGTTTTTCCATAAAAACTTTGGTCAAAAATACTCATTTAATTCATATTTGTTCCTGAAAGATAATTTTCTGAATTTTCTCAGATTTGTACATCTATGCTGGATCTATCAAACCACCTTAACCAGTGACTGTTTTAGGGCGAGGATCCACCGAATCCAATGCCTCAAATGTTGGAATGTGCGAGTGAGAAGGAAACAGCTAACCACAGCACCTTGACCTCAGACAATAATTACTTTCTACATACAACCTATACTCTGAACACTTAAATACTTAACTTCTGCGATTTAAAGTTACAAAATCTAGAACAACTTAAATTAAATGTACTAAATAACGTTTAAAGTTAAACCCAAAACTCTAAAGCCTGGGATTGTTCTACAAAATAACTTTTAACTGCGAACCAACTTTCCTAACCTTAGTATGAGTTGGCACAACTCGCCAACGATGGTAGAACATCGAAGATTGAAATATAATAAAGTCAGAGTTGAACCTAAAGGTAATTATTGTAAAACATTTTTTTTATCATCATTATCAATCTATGAAATCCACTGTTGTCTCTTTTATAGACTTTCACAAGCAAGTCTTACGCGTCCTAAATTCAGCGGCTCCCTGCGATTCATTTGATGTCATCTGTCTATCCTTGAGGGGAGGGGGTTCTTCCAACGCTTCGCTTTCCAGTGCAAGTTCGCCATCCTAGCATCTTGGGACCCCAACGTCTGCCGTGTTTTCGAACTACGTGTCCTGCCCATTGCCACTTGGGCTCCGTAAGCCGTTTAGCTATGTCGGTCTGGTTTTTTTACGGATCTCCTCATTTCTGATTTGATTACGTGTGAGAAACTCCAAGCATAGCTCTCACCATCGCCCACTGAGTGACTTTGAACCTTAAAACAACTGAATTTAAATCCCTTGTGTTTTGACGTTTACAGTGTTTCGACAATCGAAGTATATCAACGTTGTCGAAGCTTGTACTAACCCTGATGTATGTAAGTTACACATTAGAGTCATGGCGCCTAAGCACTGAAAAAAAAACTTTTGACACTAGGTACCTAGCTCGTTTTATCCGCATAGGTAATAATATAATATTATTTTATAAGCATCAATCTTGACACTGTTTAGTCTGTATATTGTACTTTACTTTTTAATCATAACTTAGATGATGCCCGCGACTTCGTCCGCGTGGATTTAGGTATTTTTAAAAACCCGTGGGATCTCTTTGATTTTCCGGGATAATTAGTTGCCTATGTCAATTTCCACGACGAGCTAACTCTGTACCAAATTACATATAAATCGGTTAAACTTGTATTTCCGGGATAAAAAGTAGCCTATATCCGTCCCCTCGATGTAAGCTAACTCTTTACCAAACATCAAAATCGGTAAAACTTTTCAGCCGTGAAAAGCTAGTAGACAGACAGACACACTTTCGCATTTATAATGTTAGTATGGATGGATTATGGTATAGCTAGTGCGCTAATACGATTTCTAAACAAAGTAATAAAACCTGAAGCACTAACTATATTACAATTTATAATTGAATTTTCTAGTATTGTATGCCCCAGTTGCCGGGATGAAAGTTTGTCCAACCCATAATACCCGGATGGGATCTAATTTATACAAACAAATTCATTGTTAAGATATCCCATTTCCATTTTAATTGTGTAGTTAAGGGGACTCAGTTCGGTGCTTTCTCCATACAAACGTAGGAGGGAAAATACAACAATATTCGATATTGTACGCACAAAACTAAGAATTACATTGATTTATCTCGTCATTATCTAGGTTCAATGATATCTAAAACATTGAAAAAAATATTGATTTAAAAGTTACGGGCCTCAAAAGATTCCTATTTTAACACTAAATTTATGACAACTTTGGGCGTAAATAAATAAGATTAGGGATATGAAAATTCTAAAACAATTTATCATTAGACGTAGTTTATTTATTCATTAGTTGAAATAACTTTACTTTGCAAACATAAATTCAGTAGTTTTTTCTCAAAAATACTTTTCCTAAACCTTTTTCGCGCGCTTGATTTCAGTGATAATCATCGTGCCTCTCAACTTTCTCATACAATGTCAAGTGAAAAGCAAACACGTTACCCACGTGCGCGGCCAATTTCGGTCGAGCGTCCTGCGTCACCTTAAATGGTTTAAATTAACGCGATGAATCTATACAAATAAATAAAAGTGCCTTCATCATCACGATGAACCCATCGCCGGATCACTACAGAGCACAGTCTCCTCTCAGAGTGAGAAGGGTTTTGGCTTTAGTGTACCACGCTGACCAAATGCGGATTGGCAGACAAAGTGTCTCGCGAAGTTCATATCAATACTAGCTTAGAATTCGTCCGGGTGGACTACACAAATTTCAGCCTCCTATTTTATACCCTTAGGGGTTGTATTTTCATAAATCCTTTCTTAGCGGATGTCTACTTCATAATAGCTATCCGCATACCAAATTTCAGCCCGATCCGTCCAGTAGTTTGAGCTGTGCGTTGATAGATCAGTTAGTCAGTCGTTTTATATGTTTAGATAGATGAGATTATCATGATTATTTTATCACCGGCTGACTACTGAACATGGTTTCCCTCTCAGATTGAGAAGGTTAATACCTTAGTAAACCACGCTGGCCACAAGCCAGCGTGGTTAACTAATTCGTTAAGTAATTTACCTATTTACGGAGTTTACGTTAAATCTATAGGTTTTCCAATATGCTATTAAATTACCATAGGTGCACTCTAGTGAATACTTTGACCAAGTTTTCGGAACCAGGACAAAATAATAATAATAGTTTTAACGTCCCTCTTAATAGTCCGACTGGAATAGCGTTTTATTATTGGACCGAAGCATTTCGTACTTTATATACTCGGTTTATAGACTCAAAATGATATAAAATCTATTCAAATCCTGCAGGAAAACAGGACTTTACGATGCGGAATGGCTGTGAAGACTTTATGTCCGGAAAAAAGGAAAATAAACTAAGTAATACGATGATAAAAGGAAAGTAAACTTTGGTTTGTTTGTTTTATCGACCTAGTGTTGAGAAAAGTTCTTAATTCGTCCTACCTACGAGAAGAACATTTCATGGCCGGGTTTGCTTGTTATACTAATTTTTAGGGTTTCGTATTTCCGAATGAAAAACGAAACCTTTATTCGTGTGAAATCGTGTGACTGTCTGTCTGTTTGTTTGTCATAGCCAATTTGCTCAGAATTTATTGGACCGAAGTTGAAAGATGCACATTATGAATTTCTGTTACTTGTAACATAACTAAATGAATCCGTACTAACATTATAATTGAGAAAGTGTGTCTGTTTATCTGTCTGTCTGCTTGGTTTTTCACAGTAGGTACCATGTGATATGAAAGGGGCTTGTTTTTTTAGAATCTCAAATATATATTTTTTATAATTTTAAAATGATTCGTTTTAAGAAAATAGATGAAAATTGACTATTCCCCCTTATCTCCGAAACAACTGAGCCTAAAATATTGAAAAAAAGCTGCTGAAAATATTTTTTTGAATTACAGTAGTTTACAGGAAAAAACCTTTACAAAGTCTTAAAATAACACCGTAAATCTGTCAATATACTGTGCATATTTTACATTTTTATCGTACGGGACCACTCCACGCCAGTTCAACTCGCACTTGTCCGGTTTTTAAATGAAATCATGCTTTCTGATTTATCAAATTGAATTAACGGAACGGAATATCCAGGTATAAATAACGTAAACAAACGTCATGAAAATAACGACAAATGGAAGTGAGAAATCAGTGTCAGTTCTGAAACGTTCGCCATTTTTGTTCGCTGCGATAAAATAAATAATATCATATTATTATTGTTTTCTTTAAAGCTTATTTCACACTACGAGATATAAATTATATTATAGTCCTGTCAAAATAGACATTCAAGGTTACAATCATTCGCATATGGCTAAACATTGGTACGAATGTTGGGAACACCAAAATATAAATGAACTAGCTGACCCGCCCTGACCTGGGCGCGTTTGGAACCCTCGTAGCTTTAGTTTTAAGTTTGCGTAATAATAATTATCACCACTATATCTTAGAAATCCAACATCCGACCATCAAAAATAGTAATTTATTACCTATTTTGAATAAATCATTTGACTTTTGCCTTTTGACTTTTGCCCCGGCTTCGCTCGGGTGGAATTTAGAAAATCGAGGTGAGGGGTTGAATTTCCAAAAAAATACATAAACACTTCTTCATTTGTGATCGAAAACCCAAATACCAATTTTCATGCAAATAACTTGAAAAATGACGGACTTTCATACAAACTTTCATCCCCTATTTAACCCACTTAGGGGTGGAATTTCTAAAACCCCTAATCACGAGTAGGTTGCAGTAGAAACAGCAACTGTACTCTGTACGAGCCATTGCAAACAGGCGACGTCCCGTCGGGACAAATATAAAATCAGCTTTCTCTTTACTTCGTGATTTTTCACAGGCCTCTAAGGTAGAAACTGTTACATGTTATAAAAAGACTTTTCACGTGAATTTTCACATGCTACCTGTGAAATGGTCCCTAATTACGAGTAGGTTGCAGTAGAAACAGCAACTGGACCGAGTGTAAGCCACTGCAAACAGGCGACGACGTCCCGTCGGGACAAATATAAAATCAGTTTAACCCCGATCGCTTATCGTCGCTCGGCATACATAATTGGGTTTACCTCTCTCTATTGAACACTGGTAGACTAGGCTGAAATCTATAAAGCGTACTTTAACTTCTCTTAGAATTGGGGTGATGCCAATGTCAAAAATATTTTTATTCGGGAAAGGGGGGGACGGGGGGGGGGGGCGCTGTGCTTATGGCATGAAGTCGCTCCTGGCACCTTGGCCATCCCAACGTCTATCAGTTTTTCACTTCAACTTTTCTCGTTTCTCGTTGAGCTATGACTTTCGTTTCCAACGGATCGCCTTATTTTTATTAAAATAAAATAAAATATTAATCAAGTAGACAAACTCCAAGCATAGCTCCCTCCAGCTTAGCTAAGTACTTTTCTGTCTTTCTAACTACGCAAGGATCTGTCATATAATAACAATTTAGACTTAATAATATCCATCTGGAATTTGGGAGTTGATATCAAGTTAAAGTGTCGCTTAAAATACAAAGTAATAATATGTTTTATGTGTAACGAAATCTGTGTGCTTAGTATATGAATTTTTCACCATACAAACGTTGATAGAATTCGAGCCTCGAAATACTTCTGCGTTAAAGTAAAATGGACTATTGAATATTGAACATTATACTACTTCATTTTTCTTTATTGCGTGTAAGTACAATCCAACACACCTAGTTTCTCCTTTCACTAAAGGTTGCCTGGTAGAGATTGCAGTGAGCAATAAAGACGCCTTTGCATACAATTATTTTTTAGTTTTTGTCTTGTTATGTAATATTTTTTGTGTGCAATTTCTATCTATCTATCTATGGACGTCTGCCTTGTTTTATAGCCCAGGTTCATCCATACATCTACAACCAAAAGCGCTCTAAGCGGAAACGTTCCTATATTATATAAATAAATAAATAAAATGATCTTTGATCTTTATTATCTTAAGAAACATGTAGTATTGACAAGCTGCCCTGCCTTCTGAGGTAGTGGAAACTGTGTTTCAGGAGAGGCAGTGGTACTGATTCTGAGCGTCACTAAATTTTAGAGTATTCGCATCCTCTTCTTACTAATGTAATATGAAAAGGACAGACACAGTTTGACAGTTTTAAATTTAATTTAGCGCTATCAAACCTCGCGACTTTACCTGCCAGTCGCGAGCCTATTGTTTAAATTTGTAGCCTGCACTAACATTTAGAGTCTTTAAATGTAAAATTCATGTTCCGTCCTTTTTTAGCAATATTAAAAAGAAAAGGATGCAGATATTTTAAATAGACAACAGAATTGCGACACCCAAATTGGGTACCTATCCGTAATCCTACCTTGTACATTGTATTTGGAATTGCAATAAATTGAAATTGAAATTTATTTGGCGCCAGTCTGGTCTTCCCATTATAATAATATTGGAATAACAAACGAACAAGAAACAAACAATTATTAATATTAAAATCGGTGGTACTGAATTTTTAACCTTAAATCAAGAATCAAGATGTTCAGGTCTATTTTACTCTGACGCTATTTTGATTTGACGCTCGAATTCCACCAACGTCGGTCGAGGTGTAAATACTCATACTAAGCACACTGCTATCATAAACGGCCCAAGTTAGACGCCTGTGATACTGGAATTTAATGAGGCGTAAACATAAGGTAACGTAAGCTGTGATAGCCTAGTGGTTAGGACGTCCGCCTTCTAATCGGAGGTCGGGGGTTCAATCCCGCATCTCTAACTTTTCGGAGCTATGTGCGTTTTAAGTAATTAAATATCACTTGTTTTAACGGTGAAGGAAAACATCGTGAGGAAACCTGCATGCCAAGAGTTCTCCATAATGTTCTCAAAGGTGTGTGAAGTCCACCAATCCGTACGTGAGACTATGGCCAAAACCCTTTTCACTCTGAGAGGAGACTTGTGCTCTGTAGTGAGCCGGCGATGGGTTGATCCTGATAATGATGATAAAACATAAGATATTTATGGCAAGCACATACCTCTACCTACTTGTATTCTGGGTGGGCCGGAAATGGGTTTTCGTTTGTTATCCATCTTCATCATCATCAAAACATCGCCGGGTCACTACTGAGCACGTCGGGTCTCCCCTCGGAATGAATGAGGTTTGTCCAGTTGACCACAGTTTTTTTTTCAAAAAGAATATTAGCCATGTTAATTGACTAATATTCCCCTTTCCCCTCCAAGTAAGCAAAACGCTTGTGCTAGGAATGGGTACGACGAGTTGGGGTTTGAACCGGCGACCTTTCGGAATTCAGTCCGTTCCTTAACCGTTGAGCTATTGAGGCTCTTAGTTTACTTTTACTTTTTACTACTAACATACTCGCAGGCTTTTTATTTATTTATTTAGATACAAGTTAGCCCTTGATTGCGATCTCATCTGGTGGTAAGTGATGATGGAATCTAAGGCTGGTGGAATATATAGAACGCACTTTGACTCTGCTCAGACAAGATTGAGTTAAAACGAGACAGATTTATGTGAGAGATATAGCTCTGTCCCGTTTTAACTCTGTCTTAAGTCTATAAGCTAAGTCAGAGTGCGCTCTAAAGTGCGCTGCGGCTTTCAGAGGTAGTTTTAAGTATAATGCAACGAAATGTTGGAATAACCTTCCTCCACCTTATAGAAACCTTCAGACTTCTGGCGCTTTTAAAGTAAAATTCAAAAAACATCTTTTAAATATTCAAAAGTTACAGATTTAGTCAAAATTTATTTAATTTATTTATCTTACCAAACTTTACTTTCTCATCCACACCTTGCGAGCTATTTTATTTTATTTTATTTTATTTTTTCTTTATTATACTTACAAAAAAAAAACTATCGTACAATTTGCCTCTTCTTACAATTTACAACATCTATTTCAGTGTATTATTTCTTATTTCTTCTTTTATGTCCTATATCACTTTAAATTTAAAAACTGTAAACACTTTATTTCATTTTATTTATCCATTTACTCGCCAACTTTATATATTCTATGCCACTGACGTTTAGGTAATATTTAAAAGGCGGTCACTGAAAATCAGCGTTGGGGCATCTGGTACCTCAGATATTTGCTCTAGAGGTTTGTGTCTGAGGGGCCCGACGTCTCAACACAAGCTGAGTGGCCTACCTGTTCGAGGTGTTGCACTGCTGTACAGGACGATATTGCCTACACCATGTACCACCTATATACCTCGAATAAACATTATTCTATTCTATTCTATTCTATTCTATTCTCTATAGATCTCACCCTAAGGTGAAAACGGGCTAACCTGGAAGGGGTATGGCAGTTGTATTAAACCAATATCCCTTGGTTTCTAAGATTTAGGTAGATAACTAAGAAAATAGACGTCCGAGTGAAAGGAAAACCAAAGTTATCAAATTAGCAAACAGTCGCGTCTTGGCAGGTAGTTTAATTTTTCAAGATAATCCGATAACGTTCCAGTGGTGTTATTTTGTAGAGCGCCGTGTTCGTCGATGATTTACATTTTTCCGTACCTACCTCAGGGAAAAATCAGTCAAGTGCGAATCACAAACGAATGATTCCATACTATAATTATCATCGTAATCGTTATAACACTGCCATTTTGAAATTTTTATTATTTGTTGTTATATTATCAACAATAGAAATACATACCTATTCTGTGAAAATTTCAACTCTCAACTTATTACAGCTCATGAGATAGACATACAGACAGACAACGGAGGCTTAGTAATAATCCCTTTAGCGCCCTTCGGGTACGGAACCCTAAAAAGGAACCCTTATCGGATCACTTTGTCGTCGGTCTGTCAAGAGTCAAGATCCTTTTTAACAGGAACGCGTAGAGGTATCAAATTAAAATTAATATCAGATACTGTCTTAAAGCTGTAAGAAAATCAAACTCATATACTTATGGTACTTTTCGTTGATCTATATTATAATTATGAAATTTGGCAAAAAACAAGGTTACAGCACAAGTAAAAGGAAAATGTGAAATTCATTAATTTTAGTCAAATAATTTTTTTCTGTGTTACAATGTACAAATTTAAATTACAACAAAATATTTTTTATATGATGTAGCTATCCTTCCAAGGCACGGTATCAAACCTTCGATGCGCACTTACTGGAATAGTTTTTTTTATCTAATCCAGCCTAACAAGGCTATGATCAAAGTTCAAATCAGTAAACTTTTTTGCACCGCAAAGTTCTAATACCCAAATGGTACTCGACGCTAAGTCAGCGTTGAAGTTGAGCCAGCGTGTTTACAGAATAGCACCGCCGTTGGATGAAGCAATTTCGCTCACTGACTGCTTACTGGGCATTAAATTTCCATTTACCAGGAACGGAATATTTTGGAATTATTATTTGATATTCTAAGGACAAGGATATGATTTAAAAAAATGTCGTCCAAATTATTAAAATCGCACGGCCATCTAAGGATTTACGGCTATCTTTATGGATTTATTTTCATTTACGCGTATAAATAAAAATATTCAAATAAGTCAAATGCAAAGTCACAATCAAAGGAAAGTAGCTCAATTAAGGCCTAGTCTAGAATGAAACATGCTTAGTCTGAAGTGAAACTGGTAACAGTGAAAGAGTTTTGCACGCTATACATTACGGGTGTGAAAAATACTAAATCACTACAACTACGAAATGAGGCAAATAGTTATTGGTATTGGACTGTGTTTAGGTTGTATAATAATAACGGAAAGTTTTTGCTAGCGTTCTGGTTACACCCTGTATGAGACGTTAGGTCTAGCAAAGCAAAATTTACAAAAACCATTTTAATCTGTATATATGACTGACTGACTGACTGGTCTATCAATGCACAGCTCAAACTACTGGATCGGGCAGAAAGATAGCTATTATGACGTAGGCATCCGCTAAGAAAGAATTTTTGAAAATTGAAAACCTAAGGGGGTAAAATAGGGGTGTTTGAAATGTGTGTGTGTTTGTGTGGTGAAGTCGCGAGCATAAGCTAGTAAGCTAGCCTATATAAGAACACAAACCTCTACACTAAGGAACTCAGGAAGGTTTATTTTCGTAGTAAAAAGCAAGAAATCACCGCGTAGACGGAACGTGAAGTGGGGCCGGTACGTGCCGTCGCGTCTGTCAGCTCGGTCGCAATATATTAAGGTTTTGAGGTGAACCCGATCGATTTCATGATGCTTTGACGTAGTGGTAAGCGCTGTGGTCTTAGTAGTCGGAGGTCCCGGGTTCGATTCCCGGCAGGGGTTTGGAATTTTATAATTTACTGGCTGACCCGCCCCGGCTTCGCTCGGGTGGAATTTAGAAAAAAGAGGTGGGGGTTGAATTTCCAAAAATCCTGGAACACGTATTTCTTCATTTGTGACCGAAAACCCAAATACCAATTTTCATGCAAACTTGAAAAATGACGTACTTTCGTACAAATTTTCATCCCTTATTTAACCCACTTAGGGGTAGAATTTCGAAAAATCCTTTCTTAGTGGATACCTACTCTTTACAAAGAACACACCCTCAAAATTTCATGTCTCTAAGACCAGTGGTTTAGGCTGTGCGTTGATATATATGTCAGTCAGGACTTTGAATTTTATATATACAGATAAATTTCTGGTCTGGTGCGTGGCTTCGGTCGTGGCTAGTTACCACCCTACCCACCGCACCGCCAAGCGATTTAGCTTTCCGGTATGATGCCGTATAGAAACCAAAGGGTTTAATGAAACTGCTATACTCCTTCCAGGTGAGCCCGCTTCCATCTTAGATTGCATCATCACTAACCACCAGGTGCTAATGACTGCTCACGGTCACGCGCCATTTTAACTTTATATGTCTCATGTCGAAATTACGATTTTAGTCCTTATTTTAAAGGTGAACCCACAGATGATGTAGATGAACTCTATGGAGTTAAAATGGCGCGTGCGGAGTCATTTTGTACAGACTAAACATCCTAAAATCACGCCTAAAGCAGTTTTCACTTCATAAACGTATGCAAGAACCGCAATAAAGCACAATTTTCTACGTATCGCCGGTGGAAAACACATAAAAACGACCATGTTCCAGATGTTTTACCACAAAACATGACGTAAAAAACTAAATATTGCAACTAAATCTACATACTCGTACACCAAGTCAACTGAGAATAAAATCCAGTATAAAATGCATCCAAACTGTTTCATGACTATTCGCCGACTATTTCCTGACTATTTCGGAATTCGGGCGTCAAAAAGCTTACTAGAGTCGTTGTTAACGAGACAGGACATAACATTTAAATGTTTATGCTGCAGACACACCAGGCGAATACAACTGAACACAGAAATAGGTTTTTTTGTTTATTAAGTCAATATAGATAAAACATTCATGCGTTCGTAATGGAAGCGCCGAATTTTACTTTTGTCAAAAATTTGTTTTTTGTAAATCTTAATTAATATTCTAAATGATACTTACATAAAAGGAAAAGCTGACTGACTGGCTGATCTATCAACGCACAGCTCAAACTACTGCACGAAACGGGCTGAAATTTAGCATGCAGATAGACTATGACGGACATGTACTAAGAAATAATATTTGAAATATAATTGAATCCAACCCCAAAGGGTTACCGCCTTCGGGGTTGGATTTTCAAATAGGGGTTTGGAATTTATATAGTCAAGTCACGTCAAGTCATGGGCATAAGCTAGCAAGAAAATAAAAACGGAAATTGAGGAAAATTTAAATTAAAAACACGTATATAACGTAGATAACGTTTAAACTATCGTGAGTGATCTCCATATTTTTTTCGAGTCTCAACCGCGACGCGTTTGCGAACTGAGACGACTGCGTATGAAAAAGGACCCTGGATGGGTTCGAAACTAGTCGGGCTTACGTCGACTTTCCATCATTACAATTTATACACAATACTCCTAACCGTACCGTTGCGCAGTGCGCGAATACTTAGTATAAGTTTTAATTGAAATTAACTTGTACAATTGTTTTTGAATGGTCAGAATAAGGTACTGGTTCGGAATGCCGGGTAATAATTAGGTTTATTTTATTTGAATATTAAAAAAAAACTGTTCACCTATTCTCGTCTAGTCTAGCTGATGCATTACACAAAACGTTTCGGTAACATATCGCAGCACATCACACTCTTGGAACGATGCTACGGGACGCAGCGGCAACATTCATCAGCTTTATAGTTAGAACGGTTTGCATTGGAATTCCTTCGGTAACAATAAAACTTAGATGTGGCCGTCGCTTTGTTTCTGTTTTATCTAAACTTCTGTGTTTTCCATGAAAATAGAATGTCTTTAAAAGTTTCAATTCATAGCGAGTAATCTAAATATATAAAAGGAAGAAATAACTGACTGACTGATCTATCAACGCACAACTCAAACTACTGGACGGATCGGGTTGAAATTTGGCATGCAAATAGCTATTATGACGTCCAGGTATATATACCCATGCAAAAATCACATCGACCCGTGGCGCCGTTGCGACGTGATTGAAGGACAAACCAACAAACTAATAAACCAACAAACAAACAAATTTTTACATTAAAATACGGGTAGTGATAAATCGCCGAAATGTATGTACGAGCATAACTTTCGAACGACATCACCAAGTTGGATTGTAATTTTTTTTTAATATTCGTTATTGTCAGGACACGGTTTGTATAAAAGAAATTTTTTGGAAAATTCACGAGAAAAGACAGGTCGCGGGCAAAAGCCAGATTCTAATAAAAAAGAACCTTTGCGCTTTTGTATTTCCTAAACCTTTAGTTGCCATATTTCATAGATTAAAGCCAATGACGAACTCTGCCCACTCAAAAACTGACGCTCCATAATATGATGGCCACAGCCTTATATCATCATCATCATCAACCGTCCACTGCTGGACATAGGTCTCTTGTAGGGACTCCCACACGCCACGGTCTTGCACCGCTTGAATCCAGCGGCTCGTCTGATGTCGTCCGTCCGCCTAGTGTCTTCCAAGTTCCAACGCTGCGTCTTCCGGTGCGAGGTCGCCGTTCCAGCACCTTGGGGCCCCAACGTCTTTCGGTTTTACGAACTATCTGCCCAGCCCATTGCCATTTCAGCTTCGCAACCCGTTGAGCTATGTCGGTTACTCTAGTTCTCCTACGGATCTCCTCATTTCCGATTTGACGACGTAAAGAAACTCCGAGCATAGCTCTCTCCATCGCCCGCTGAGTGACTCTGAGCTTTCTTATGAGGCCCATAGTTAGCGACCATGTCTCGGACCCATGTCATCACTGGCAACACGCACTGTTCGAAGACTTTGGTCTTCAAGCACTGAGGAATTTTGGACAAGACAAACTCTGCCTACTCAAAAACTGACACGGCTCTTCGCTTTATAGTTTCAAAGACGTTATTGTACAAAACAGACAAGAAAGCCACAGCGAAAAATATGAAAGCAATATAAAGTTGAAGTTAGCGGACGTTACACAATTCTTAATTCCCGGCCGCGCCGCATTAGGCAGTGGTCAGACCGCCGACGATGAACGAGAAACGAGTACAACTAGAAACTACAAACGAGTTGGCGATCAGCGGGAAGCGAGTGTGTAGTTTCGATAGTTTTATCGCCGGGCTATCTTCGCTCTGGGCTGGTTTCCGCACTTAAACGTTTCCGTCTGTTGTGCGTGCATCGCCGGGCTATAAGCGAGTGTGCAAGTGTGACGAGCGATTACCATTCGCCATTCGTCCGCGGTCGCTTAGTCCTGTGCAAACTAGCACGCGCAAGCGAGCGAGCATCGCTGAACGAATATAGCTGAGTTTATTTTTGAAAGCTCGTCGCTCAGCGACAAAACTAGTAAAAGCGAATCGTCGCCGGCAGTGTGAACAGTCAGAGAGCAATTTTTGATATATGCATCTCTTTCGTTTACACGGAATGTACATTTATTGTGCGTTTCTTGAGAGATAAAATCGCCGATAGTTAGTCGTTTTCTCGCCGGCGGTCGGACCACTGCCATAAACGCAAGGAATTCATCCAATAACTCTGTTGTGACATAAAGCAGGGATGTAAAAGCGGTGTTCTGGCTCTTTTGCCTTCTTTATTAACAAACTGATCCGTTTACTTCATACGACAAAATTTTATCCGATGACAAATTGTGCAGCTCTTGATTGATTACAGAATCCATAATTCAACAAATCAGTACCCATAATCCATATCCATACTATCCATAGCAATATTATTATAAATGCGAAAGTGTGTCTGTCTGTCTGCTAGCCTTTTACGGCCCATCTGTTCAACCGATTTTGACGAAATTTGGGAAGATCCCGGGGAAGGACTTTTTATCCCGGAAATCAAACAGCTACCACGGGATTTTTAAAACCTAAATCCACGCGGACGAAGTCCCGGGCATCATCTAGTAATATTATAAAAGTAAAAGTGTGTTTGTTTGTTGGTTGATTACTTTGTTGGTTTGTTGGTTTATCCTTCAATCACGTCGCAACGGAGCAACGGATCAGATACGAGCAGATACTCTAAAAATAGCTTAGAAAAAGTAAACAGAATCGACGCAATTGTCTATGTCATCTATGCTTCTAGGGTCTAGGCATATGGGTGCCACATACACAACCCCATGAATTTGTCTTCACTTTTTAAATTAGTTATAAATGTACGAGCAGTGCCTGGAGTTTTATTAGATTTAACAAGAATGTCGTAGCGTACTTGATTCGAATCGTAGAGACGTCGTTATCGGATCGTGTAAATAGCTGTAAAGTCCGAGAGCCGGACAAGCTGATATCTCAGTGGAAAGCGAATTTAGCAAAATAATGGCTGGAACGCCATTGTTTTCTTTGTAAATGTGGTTTCTCATGTTCCAAAAGCGCTGCATAAAGGTTAAGCTTTTTGCTAAAAATACATAAGGTAACTGATGTAAGTTAGGCTTGCCAAATATCATGATTCTAGGTCAACGGGAAGTACCCTGTAGGTTTCAGACAGACAGACGGATAGACAGACAGACAACAAAGTTGAGGTACGGAACCCTAATAATTATACGAATTCGTCAGGATATGAGTCTATTTTGGATGAAAAGACACTTTGTTTACGAGTGTTTTCTGCATTTATAGTGTGGCGGTTACCACAATAGAAACTAGATGGCGCTGTTCAATCGATGACGTAATCCCGAACAAATGTACCGCCGATAGTAATCGCACTAACGGAGTTTTCTGCAATCTGGACTATATATAGAAGTTTCAAGACATAACCGTTGGCCCAGCTGGCGCTACCGAGCACAACCAACCGCTCGGTGGGAGATCTCCCCTTTGGTACGGTCGAGCCTGCACACCGCTCCCGTACAATAGCATAACCTAAAATTTTAGAGGAATAGTAAGTAGTGGGCCGGCGCGGGATTGGGATGATACAGGGTGTAACCAGAACGCTAGCAAAAACGAAGACAGGTGAAAGTACTGATGATCACTGATTACCACAAAAAAAAAACGCGAAAAAAAACCTGTGTTTTGTAAAAGTTCACGATATATTCAAAAGTCAAAAGTCAAATGATTTATTCAAAATAGGTAATAAATTACTCTTTTTGATAGTCAGATGTTGGATTTGTAAGATATAGTGGTGATAATTATTACGCAAACTTAAAACTAAAGCTACGAGGGTTCCAAACGCGCCCAGGTCTGAGAAGAGCCCACAACAAAGTCAGCCGGGTTGCAAATAAAACATCTGACTGACGCTAGAGGTCCACGAACGTTGCGGAAGTAGGCCACTCGGAGTCAATGCCGCGTCTTAGGTGGGCCATTGACCCCAGTTTTGAACGCTATACACTGCGGATTTGAATGCTACTAAATCACTAAAACTACAAAATGAGGCAAATGGTTATTGGTATTGGAGCGTGTTGCTAGTTGTGTCCGTTCTGGTTACATCCTGTATAATATGATGGTGATGATGAATTAAAGGTAAGACAAAACACTGATACAAGTTTATTGTCTTTACACAACACGTCTCAAATCAACGCAAGCCGTTTCGGGAGACGGGAATAACATTAAAAATTACGCAAACTAAATCAAACACATTACAGTTACACGAAAACCGAGTTTACAATGCCTGAAATAACAATACGCGTGGAGAAAAATACACCCGTTTACTCAAACATGGCGCCATCCTGTGGCATGTAAATTGTAAACAGTGTCGAGCTCGTTTACATTTACAATGCATTAGTTTTGAGGTTCAACGCCTCCAAAATAAGCTAAAGGGCCACATACAGCGTACATTTGCTTATGCATCAACATATTTTTCAAGTTTTTAAACATGGCGTACTTTTAGAAGGCCATAATTATGATTCGAAAATTAATACTTTCGCACAGCCATCTTTCTTTTACACGGTCGTATTTTACGATCTCGGTCATTACTTTTGCAATTTAGTTTTAAATTCATAAAATATAATTTAAAAAAAATTAGGTATAGTTCTTGCATTTCACGAAGGCCACTGACTCATGCTTGTGTTTAAGTCGTATCGGCATACGTAAGGTAGGTAAATGTGTGCGTTTGACAGCGCTTGCTCGCGACTGATTGGTCCGACATGCACGCACACTTACGCAATAACCAGGTAAACGACGTTACCACAAATAAAGTTTACTAGCCTTCGTGAATGGCAAGAACTGTACTAGCAAGGAGTTTGCATACATAAAATAAAATCTAATAGATTTTATACGAGCAAAAAGGAATGAGCTCGTACGTCTTTAGTTTTGAGGTTCAACGCCTCCTAAATAAGCTAATGGTCCATATACACATTAGGCTAATGCATCAGCACAATATTATACAGAGTGCACTTAATTATTAAATGTGGTTGTGGGCGTCAACAGTTTCACGAATGCATTAGTAACTTGTGGATTTTTCGCCAGTCCTTAAGGCTATCTACACAAGAGTTTCTGAATATTTAGCCTTAATACAAGCCAATGCGCCTACTTTTGCTACGGAACTCTAAAAACTGCAATTTTCGCGGAAAGACAACCGACGGTAAGTAACAATCAAGGCATCTTCTAGGCAAGCACGCTCCATGTTAGGCTGCATCATCACTTGCCACCAGGTTTGATTGCAGCCAAGCGCTAGTCTATAAATTAAAAAAAAACTCAGTGGCACGCGCAGGTGTCGTCTCGTCGAAGTTACACTTCTGCATTAGCGCTAACGACTTTCACACGGTATAAACGCTACTTAGATAGCAAGTTTATTGATATTTAGAGCTACATAGTTGGTATTGGTAGATGGTGAGTAGGTAAAAAGCTAAGCTGATTGCTAGTTCCATGAGTATTGCTTAGTGCGGCTTTAGCCATATTGATTCAGCCATGGTCCACCACACTGTTCAAGTACAGATTGCCTGACTTTACATACCTTTGAGAACATTATGGAGAACTCTGAGGTATGCAGGTTTCTTCACGACGTTTTCCTTTACCTTTAAATCAAGTAATATTTAATTCTGACTGGAAAAGCGCGGCAAATTTAAAAATATCAGTTTTGCAGCCACAAAATTAGTATGACGGACTTGGAATAACCTAATTTGATACTTTAAAATTACTTATTTTTATTTCTGTTCTATCCAATTAGGCTATTCCAGGTCAAAGCTACCATACTGATATTTTTTTAATTTGCCGTGCTTTTTCAGTTTCATCTTTAGTTAGCGAGTCTCTACATAAGATAAATGCGTACCACGATCATTGTAATGAGATATTCAAGCTCTCTGTACCTAAGCGAGCTCTCTAACCCGTAAGTCAGGTAGTTATCATAAATATATAACGAGACTCGTTCGCTTCTCAGCTCGTACATTAATTTAACCCAAATCGGTGGAGCAATTTGTATGTTGTATGTTGTATGTTGTATATGTAAACGCTGTTACTCAGACCGGAGACTGTGGGTTCATTACAAACCTATCAGAATTAAACATTACTTAATTAATTAAAATTTATGATATAATTATACATCCGAGACAAGGTCGCGAAATATGGGCCTTATAAGCTAATACCCGGCTGAGTTTCTTGTGGGCTCTTCTTACACCTGGGCGCGTTTGGAACCCTTAGTTTTAAGTTTTAAGTAAGGATTTGCGAGGTAGAGGTCAATAGACGTTGCGTAAGTAGGCTCCTCGGAGTCAATGCCGCGTCGTAGGTGGGGCATCAACCCGAGAGAATTACACGCTATTCTTTACGGCTAAGAAAAATACTAAATTTCTACAACTACAAAATGAGGCAAATGGTTATTAGTATTGGATTGTGTTTAGGTAGTTAACAATAACGCGATGTTCTTGCTGGCGTTCTGGTAACACCCTGTATAGTTAGTCCAGTTCATCTGTCCATCTGTCTGTCACAGGCACGACACGACGGTCTGCGCTGCATGAACTTAATAAAATACCAGCAGCACCCTGTGACTAAGGAATCTGATGTTGTCTGTCTACCAATAGTGGGAGGTCTAGTGGGAGGTCTTCCAATGCTGCGATGCGAGATCGCTATTCTAGCAGATTGGGATTGGGGTCCTAACACGATGGGTCGTGTATGGATTTTTTGAGCTATGTGACGCCCATTGCTATTTCAGCTTCGCAACTAAACATGTTAAAACTACTCTGGTTTCCCTACGGATTTCCTCATTTCTGATTTGATCACGTAGAGAAACTCTGAGCATAGCTATCTCTATTGAGACTTTAAATTGTACCTATTACATCATGACACGCTCTCGTGTTAGTAAAGTATGAGAGCCCCTTAATTACTGACTGACTTACCCCTGTAAGTCAGTCAGTAATTAAGGGGCACTTAGCGACATGGCTACGTGGAGTTGCGACCCGAGGGAATGCAACCCAGCTTAAAACGAAACAACTCATAAACCTATAGGGGTGTAAAGAGTACGTTTCAAGCCGGAAACAGCTGGGCCAACCACATAATATTATTAGGGTTCCGTACCTCAAAAGGATAAAAGGAACCCTTACAGTATTTAAAATACATATTAAGTTTGACTAATATTAGTATGGATATTATTATAATATTTTAATGG
The DNA here is from genome assembly GCF_902806685.2 of Maniola hyperantus. Lineage (NCBI taxonomy): Eukaryota > Metazoa > Arthropoda > Insecta > Lepidoptera > Nymphalidae > Maniola > Maniola hyperantus. Next base: position 447,169 of record NC_048557.2, on the reverse strand, counting down.
GATTAGGAAACCATTCAATATAATATTTTTTCCAACACTAAAGTTTTTAGATATAATTAGGATAGATAGAGATAAGCAACCATAATATGAAATTTTGTCGAAGACTTGATAATTATATGACATTTTGCGGAATAGAAAATGTATTTTTAATAATTTTATTTTACGAAAATAAACCTAATGAAAAAAATATTATTTCGTCAAATTATTATTTTCAGTCATATTCCAGCAAGGTAAACATTTCCAGCATCAGAAAATATGATTCCCGGAATTATAATATTTTCCTGAGAATTAAAATTAAGAAAAGTAGGTAGCTCTTATTTGAATTTATACTTAAATTAGATTATTCAAAATATATGTTAACTCGGAATCTTACTCCTTGGGAATTTCCAATTTTTATTTTATTCAGAAGATGTATTTCTGTTGCCGCTTGTTCGGGATGCCCCGAACGTGCACTAGTTCTCGCCGGTCGGTGTTCACCACTGCCAGGGTCGTCAGGTGACTCGGTCTCCACTCGGTGAAGAGCAGCGCTCTTGAGCAGGCTGGTGGCCCAGGGAGGTTATAATGAAACACTAGTATCCTGGTATTACCCCTCAGGCCAGTCGCAGGCTGCCTTGCCCTTCTAACTTGTTCGCAGACTAATACGGAATGGCCGGCCGGGTCCAGTGCCCGCCTATTTATCATTGGCCGTGAAATATTATTGTATGGTAGGCAGCGTGCGACTGGGAAGTGAGGGACGCTATATTATTTTTACAAATTGCTTTGTTTTACATTTTTACATTTGGGGAATCCCGTGGAGCAGAAAACGGGCCCTTCTGTGAAATGGTTACTTACATCGGAAGGTACATTTTAACAATTCTAACAATGTAAACAAACAGTTTCGGGCTTCGGGGAAACACGCGGGTCGCTTTCGAAATAGTTACAATGGAGCATTTTTAAATACACTTACAAAAACACTACACTATTCTACACAATTCAAAGTTACAAGGTTCTTATTATTAGGCTAATAAAGTTCACTATTGCGTAGCACAATTACTCAATAAAGTCACCGCACGTCGTGCACACCGCTATAACAACAAATATCTGTTTCTGATTTCGTAACAATTGGAAGTGGAAGTCATTAAACGAATTTTAGTTCAAATATTTGTGAACGAAACTATAGTGTTAAGTGGATTTTACTATTTCAAATGGTTTTAAACAGCTTAATTCTTTATTAATTATGAGACAAATTGTTGGGAAGGAATTTAACCCAATTCGATAAATATTCCAAATAGGAATTCGGTTTCAACATTCAAATAAAATTTTCATTAGTTTCAGTAGCAATATCTGAATGTAAATCTGTGAGCCCGTATAACTTTGTGGGCTCTTCTCAGACCTGGGCGCGTTTGAAACCCTCGTACTTTAGTTTTAAGTTTGAGTAATAATTAATTATCACCACTAATCTTAAAAATCCAACATCTGACTATCAAAGAAAGTAATTTATTACCTATTTTGAATAAATAATTTGACTTCGACTTTGACTTAATTAAATATCACTTGCTTTAACGGTGAAGGAAAACACCGTGAGGAAACCTGCATGCCTGAGAGTTCTCCTTAATGTTCTCAAAGGTGTGTGAAGTTTACCAATCCGCACATGGCCAGCGTGATAGCCTATGACCAAAACTCTTTTCACTCTGAGAGGAGACCCGTGCTCTGTAGTGAGCCGGCGATGGGTTGACCATGATGATGATGATGATGATGACGGGTGTAGACATTGGCGATGCCTAGCGGTACGATAGATGGTTATCATCAAGTCCGCACACTCGCACGTCACCTGCGCTATCCCGCACCGAGTTAGTGAGGGGGCTATGCGGGTGTCGCGTACTAAGTATACGTTTAACTGCCTAACTGTGATAACCACGAAGCAAGCTCCATAATTTGAGTGTCGACTTGAGCAACAAATAAACAAAGCGAACACTAATCCAATCTTAAAGTGGATACGCAGAATTCAGAAGAGGCCTAGAAGCGATAAAGCAAGTTTGTCGTCAGGCATATGTCTAGTAAAACATCAGTAACTTAGTGATCTAAAATAGACTCATTTTCATAGCAGTATAAATCGATTTACGTTGCTTTGGATGATACAGATATTATATAGATATTATTACAGATTTTTTAAATTATTTTTATAATAAGTTGCGTTTAAATCCGTTCAGTAGTTAGGTACAGCATGAAGCGTGTAAAGACAGTATAGTACACGGTAGAAATTAATGTACATCGACCTTTAGAAAAAGATTCTCAAGCCTCTGTCGTTGAGACCGACAAAACGTCACATAGGTATGAGTGTCAGAGACAACGCTCTACAAAGACAAAATGTCATTCTAACGGTCGATGTTTATTACTTTCTGTCGCGTACTGTACGCAGCATGTCCCAGTATTGACGAGAGCAGATACTATTTCTATTAAACTTGAAGTTCCCCATACAATCGGACTTTACTTCTCCGCAAACCCCGAGCAAACATTTGAGCATAATTATTATCTGCTTCAGCGCACGTAGGTAGGTTGACGCAGAAATTACCACCCTGAACTGTAATGCCCTCTTATGTTGTGAATGTTCAGGACAAAAATACACCTACTGTGCGTCGGTGTCATAGGGGTAGTAGCTAAAACAAATAAATAATTTAATGATAAAGTCAGAACAGCAGGTATAATTTAACTAATTTTTTGATAAATTATTAAAATGTCCTCTCATATTATGAAGCTTGCGCGGGATATAATTTACAACGCGTAGAGGCTTATCAAGAGTTATAATTTTTTAAATAACCTAACTGCATTATTTATTTGAGTAGGGCGCAATTGCTGTTACAACACACCACCACAGATCGCGTTACATCGGATGAGTCAAATATTGTCTAATTCATTAAATTAACTTCAATAAGCTAACAAAAGTAAGTAGTAGCTAATAACTTCATAAAATATAATTGAGCAATAATATTTTTTTCTAGCAAAATATTCACAACATTCAAGTATGCTGAAATATAAAATCAGGGGGTTTTCTAGAGGAGAAAAGGAAGACCATTTCTATTAGCTCATTATGGATTCTGTGGCGTCCACTAATCCAATCTTAAAGTGGATGAGCGATAAGCGTGTTCGCTCGTCGGCGTCATTAACCACGTCTGGCAAAGCTCGGCGCATCAAGCCGGATGAAATGCATTGTTTTAGCTCCAGTTAAAATACATTTCGCTAATTTTGACGGTAAACAGCCATAAAGTACAGATATCTTGTGGACTAAGTTTAAAGAAATTTTCTTCTTCTTATAGTGCCGTCTCCTATCGGAGGTTGGCAACCATGAGGTCTACCTGCACCCTGGACGCTGCTGCGCGGAATAAAGAACGGGTACTCTTCTCGTACCACCTGGCGTTTTTTTTTAATTATCAACATAAAGAATAATAATAATAAATCTTTTTTATTCAAGTAAACTTTCACAAGTGCTTTCGAATCGTCGCGTCGGATGTATCTACCACTGGTTCGGAATGCCTTTCCTACCGAGAAGAACCAGCAATAAACTCGGCGGTTGCTCTTTTAAAATATTTGATATACAATATCATGCCATAAAGATGAATGTTTAACAAGTCCACTTCCATCATGATCAACCCATCATCGGCTCATTACAGAGCGCGGGTCTCCTCTTAAAGTGAGAAGGGTTTTGGCCATAGTCTACCACGCTAGCCATGTGCGGATTGGTAGACTTCACACACCTTTGAGAACATTATGGAGAACTCTCAGGCATGCAGGTTTCCTCACGATGTTTTCCTTCATCGTTAAAGCAAGATTGCTTTGAAAGAAGCCTTGAAAGATCAATTCATTGTCCGTTCGTCCGTCTGTGTGTCTGTCAAGACCATTTTTAGAGTTCCGTACCTCAAAAGGAAAAAAGAAGCCTTATAGAATCACTTTGTTATCTGTCTGTCTGTCCGTCTGTCCGTCTGTCTGTAGTGTCTGTCAAGAAAACCTATAGGGTAAATACCCTTGAAATTTGGCAGGTAGGTAGGTCTTATAGAAAAAGTAAAGGAATACATCCGAAAACCGTGAATTCTTGGTTACATCACAAAAAAAACTAAAATGTGTTGTGAAATAATTAGTATTTTCAACTTTCAAAGTAAGATTACTATACTTTGTGGGGTATCAATTATCATATTATGAAAGGACTTTACTTGTACATTCTAAATAAAACAGATTTTTATGCATAAGTGTTTATGTTTCATTTATCGTGCGAAATGTCGATAAATTTTTGAGATTTTGCAAATATTATGTTCTCTCTGTAAAACAAATCCCACTGAGAAGGGATATTAAAAAATTTCAACAGAACTTTAATCTTCGCAGACGAAGACGTGGGAAAAAGTTATTTCATAAGAAAACCTCGCCAGGCAAACCGAAAATTCCCTCGAAAATTCTAAAAGAAAAAACCAAAACCACTTTCAAGAATATTTTTTCCACGTATCAATTTATCGTAAGTCAAGTTAAATGATGAAAGATTACAGGGTTTTAACGATAGCCACAACTATTGGCGAGCGGAGCGGCGAGCGGAGCGGCGAGCGGGAAAGAAAATGTTAAGGTAAATCTAGGGGCGTATTTCACTTTTCGTACTCCATACGTCTCTGAATAAGCGATGAAATCAAGTACGATTTGCATACGGTCTAAACAACTGAAATATTGTACACTGTATAATAATAATAACAATAATGACTCTTTATTTTGTTCCAAAAAAAAGAGTAAAATACAATTATGCTTAAAAATACCCTCGACCCCCAAACTAAGTTAATGTCATGGGGGTCAGTCTCTTCCCAGATGTGCAATGACAATGATAATTATATTAATTATATAGTATGTCTCCTAATGTCTCCTCGAAGCGATGATTTTCCCACCCACAGGGTAGTTGCACAGCTCAACAAGATGCTGGATCAACATCCAGATGCCGACGTGTTCTACCAAAAAGCAAAAAATTGCTTTCATAAAAGCAATTTTTTTCTATTTAAATAGATTATAGTACTTTTGTGTGTTAAGTGATTAAAAAAAATGAAATTAACTTTTAATAACTTTGCATGTACACGTTTTGGTTTAGACTTTAGCGTATATTGCTTAAAATGAAAAAAAAAAAAAAAATCGGTACACCTTTAATTTTATAGCTAACTAGCTGATGCCCTGCGTCTTCGTTCGCGAGGACTTAAGTTTTTAACCTACCCGTGGGAACTCTTTGGTTTTTCAGGGAATAATTATACTATGTCACTCTCCATGCCTTGTTGAGTTTGATGGATTATTCTTACTTATTATTCAAATGACGATGAAAATATAACTAAGTTTCTATTGAAAACGCCCCCCAGACTCACTAAGCGTGTCGCCGTCGAGCGACGCGGTCGCGTAGCTCAGTCTACCTTTTCGTTCCGCGTTGTGTGTGCTCAAGCCTTAACGCTCATAGAGGAAAAGTCGTGCGTAGGCCGTAAGACGTCATTAATCCTCATTGTCCATAGAGTGACCCTTAGTTCCCTGTATCTCTTCATCTCGGTGATTCCTTCAGTTTCAATTTTTAATGGACCGCTAGGTTAAGAGCTTGTGAAAATAATGATACTGGTATTAATCTCAATAAATAAAAGGAAAAGGTGACTGACTGACTGACTGACCGACTGACTGACTGATCTATCAATGCACAGCTCAAACTATTGGACGGATCGGGCTGAAATTTAGCATGCAGATAGCTTTTATGACGTAGGCATCCGCTAAGAAAGAGTTTTTGAAAATTCAACTCTTAAGGGGATGAAATGGGGGTTTGAAATTTGTGTAGTCTCCGCGAACGAAGTCGCGAGCATACCAATGCTCGTGTAGCCATATGCACACACAATAAATTCATCAAAATAATTCATCACTCATCATGATTAACCCATTGCTAGCCCAGTACGGGTCTCCTCTTAGAATAAGAAAGGTTTAGGCCATAGTCCGCCACGCTGGCCAAGTGCGGATTTGCAGACTGCACACATCTTTAACAACATTATGGAAAACTCTAAGGCATGTGGGTTTCCTCACGAAAATCACTGGTAGCTAATATAAATTGACCAGCTCTTCACCTATGCCTGTAACGGTCCGCGAGCCTCCAACTTTCTGATAAAGCCTCTTTTCTTAATTAACTTTGTTAATGATGCAAGTTTCGAGTGATTCGGCCCCGGCCTTATTAAGTGTTGTGTTTGTATTTCTTTCCTCATTTACATTGCGGCCTTATTGCCGCCGAGAGTTGCTTTGTCCTCTCATTTATCAATTTGAATATTTATTAGCAGATGCCTAAAGGTGCCTTTCTACAGTCCTTCATTTCAGATACGTTCAGATAAGTCAGTTGTTTAATTCTTCTATTGTCCATGACTAGGCGGAATAGTTCTCCGACTGTTTTTATGCCAGTCCACTCCCTGATGTTACATAGCCATGACTTCCTCCTTCTTCCCACCTCTCTTTCTCCGGCTATTTTACCCATCATAATTGTCTGCAGCAGGCGGTACCTATCGTGTCGCAAAATATGGCCCAGGTACGAGATCTTCGCTGCTTGCTGGTTTTAACTGACTCGGTTTTGTTTTGACTGCATCCGGGCAAGAACATCAGCGTTGGACACCTTAGCCGTCCAGTACGCGTAGTACAAGATTTTACGTCTCACCAAACCAAACCAAATTCGAGAGTCGAAATACTTCCGCGTTACAGTAAACTGGATCTTAAGAGCCTTGTTTTAAAGCTCAAGTTTGTCTACACTTCTACAGCCAGCGCTTCAAGCGGAAACATTGCGAAATTAAAATCAGTGGCATTGAATATTTGACTTCAATTCAAGGCTGTTTAGGTCCATTTTACTGTAACGCGGAAGTATTTCGACTCTCGAATTTGGTTTCGTTTGGTGAGACGTAAAATCTTGTACTACGGGTACAGCTTATGTGGGGCATCCTGCGATACGTCCACATTTCGAAGGCTTCGATCTTTCTCCGCAAGTCCTCCACTAGGGTCCATGCCTCACAACCATATAGAACCAAATGTAGCATTGTAGGAGTCTGATATGTACGTTGGATCTCTAAATTAACTGGCGCAAATAAAAATCTATTGAACAAAGAAGTACAACTGATTTGGCTGTATGAGATATCGTTAGAATCCGTAGATCATCCCGAGTGACACTTGCTAATTTCTTTTAGAAAAAAAATCAATATGGCTGCTATATGGTGTCGTTTTCAAATGTGGTTTTATTATCTGTAACTCAAAAGGAAAAAAGAAACCCTTGTAGGATCACTTCTCTGTATGTCGTGTCTGTCAAGAATCATGTTTGGCAGGTAGTTATTCGTCTACGTGATTGAAGTCGAGCTACTAAGTATTACATAATATCACCGTTTCGACAAAAATAATTGCGCATCAAATTAACCTTTACATACATTTTAATGCGTAAAAAAATCTATTTATATTCCATCACATTACAATTCTAATATTTCACCTTATCACGCATTTTACTCCACATGAAAATGTACTTTAAACCACAGAAATAGAGTTTATTGTCATATGAGGTATAAGGGATAGTTAGGCTGTTCAGGAATAAACGGTGCATTATAAATGATATTCAATGAACCTCACCTCATTTCGCCGTAGTACGGCTTCCACACGCTATGATTCAGGTCTTCAGTCAGCCTATATTATAACGTACCGACCTAGGTATAGAACAGTGCGTGTTGCCAGTGATGACATATGGATCCGAGACATGGTCGCTAACTATGGGCCTCGTAAGAAAGCTCAGATTCACTCAGCGGGCGATGGAGAGAGCTATGTGCGGAGTTTCTCTACGTGATTAAAACAGAAATGAGAAGATCCGTATGAGAACTAGAGTAACCGACATAGCTCAACGGGTTGCGAAGCTGAAGTGGTAATGGGCAGGGCGCATAGTTCGTACAACCGATAGACGTTGGGGTCCCAAGACCTCGCACCGGAAGACGCAGCGTTGGAAGACCCCCCACTAGGTGGACGGACGACATCAGACAAGTCGCAGGGAGCCGCTGGATCCAGGCGGCGCTAGACCGTGGCGTGTGGAAGTCCCTACAAGAGACCTATGTCCAGCAGTGGACGTCTATTGGTTGTTGATGATGATGATGATAGGTATAGAAGATTTTGAATACTTTTGCCTTTACCCCAAGGCTAAGCATGACTAACATTCCCCTTTCCCCTCCAACTAAGCGTAAAGCTTGTGCTAGTAGTCCAACAATAGTGCAACGGGTGGGGTTTGAACCGTCGACCTTTCGGATTTCAGTCCGCCCCTTTAACCGTTGGGCTATTGAGGCTCTTTGTATATGCCACCAAAGTCAGTAGGAACATATCATGAGGAAAACTGCATGCCTGAGAGTTCTCCATGATGTTTTCTAAAGGTGTGTGAAGTCTGCCAGTCCGCACTTGGCCAGCGTGGTAGATTATGGCGTAAGTCCGTCTTATTCTTAGAAGAGATGTGTCCTCCGTAGTGGGCCAGTAATGAGTTGATGATGATGTCACCAAAGATCCTAAATCCCAATTCACTCCCACCACTTTGTAGGGCTTAAAAACTACTTTCAACTGTATTTATTGTTGGTAAATGCTAGTAAATCCCAGATCATTGTCATAGGTAACTCCAGGCAAATTTCCAAACTTGACTACCCTTCATTACCACCAGTGATCTTTGATGGTTCTGCGCTACCGTACAGTCATACTGTAAAAAATCTTGGGATTATCATGGATAGCAATCTATCATGGAAACCGCAAGTTTCAGCTGTTAGCAAAAAAGTCTTTGGTGCTTATGGATCCCTAAAAAGGTGGAAAAACTTACTACCCGTTAAGACCAAGATCTTGCTTGCCAATACCCTCCTTCTTCCAATCTTGGATTACGCCGATGCCTGCTACCTAGATTTAAATGAAGACCTACTAAATAAACTGGAGCGACTGCAAAACTTGTGCATTCGGTTCATTTTTGGTCTAAGGAAATACGACCATGTATCTGAATATCGTAAAAAACTGAACTGGCTCCCTATTAGGCATCGACGTAATCTGCATGTTCTTTCTATCCTATTTGCCACACTTTTCCATCCCTGGTCACCACCCTACCTTAAAGATCAGTTTAAATTTTTTAGCTCCTTCGAACGTGATCGCGGCCTGCGTTCCTGTTACGATTTCAAGCTTATAACGACCAAACATAATACGCATGGCTACGCGGAATCATTTACTGTAAAAGCAGCTTCGCTGTGGAATGCACTTCCGGTCGAAATAAGACGCTCCAAATCGCTGGCAATTTTTAAAAACCGTGTCAAGAAACACTATCTGTCACTGTAGATTTTCTGCCATAACTATATTATGTACAGTTAGCTATGTAGTATGTATTATTTATTTAATTATACTATATTGATTTTATATAGTATTTATATCCATGTATATTGTATATATTATATTATATTTTATAGTATGTACCTATTAGAGTGTATGTGTTTATATATACCTATATATATTTATATATATATTATATTTATAGCTACATTGCGACTCCCCGTCTTACAGTTCTATAAGTTCTTAAGTATGGGTTGCCTGGAAGAGATCACTTTAGTGATAAGGTCGCCCTTTGTTTTTTAAGTGTATCCTGTATTCTTACTCTCTGTAAATCTATTAACAATAAAGTTATTTTAAATTAAATTAAATTAAAGTCAAGCTGTTGTTACTACTTCTAGTTTTAAGCTTAGAACTTTTTGTGTGAAAGTAGGTCTCTAGTTAAAAAGTTTGGAGCGAGAGAGAGAGGAAATAAAACCATGACGTGATTACAAAATCACAAAGATAGTTTAGGGATGATTTATGCCAGCACGTGGCGGGCGCAGGCCGTACCACGTACGACGCGCGAACGAGGCACGGATGCAAAACATCACGAACATTTTATATGAAGCATTTTTTTTTTAAATTTTTTTATTTATCACCGACAACTTCCATACATAAAAGACCGCACATTTAAATACATACAATAAACAGTATGGTCGTCAATTACAGGTGAAACTTTGCTTATAAACTAACATGCACTAACTTACAGACTAACAGATTAAAGTATAGATTAACTTAATAACAGACAGACTTAATAACGTACAGAGTAACTTGACAGATTAACAGTAGGTAAAAATAAAATAGTTAAATATGTAAAGGAATTTAAATTTAAAGAAAAATATAGATATACCCACTTAACAAAATATAACTAACAAAATATCCACGATTAATGGTCTCCAATTTAATCACAAATAATATTTTTTTTAAATTTATTTTATGCTTCACCGTGCCGTGATACGGAGTACGGACGCCACACGGTGAAGAATAAACTGTCTCATATAGGCTGTAACCAGAACGCTAGCAAATACTTAGCGTTATTGTTTTACTACCTAATCCAATATCAATAACCATTTACCTAGTTTTGTAGTTTTAGTGATTTAGTATTTTCCAAACCCGCAATGTATATCTAGCGTGCAAAACTCGGGTCAATGGCCCGCTTACGTCGCGGCACTGACCCCGAGTGGCCTACTTACAGTCAGTGAGTCAGATGTTTTTTTTTTTTTTTTTTTTTTTAATAGATATAGCGAGCAAGCGAGCAGGCGGGTCACCTGATGTTAAGTGATTACCGCCGCCCATGAACATTTGCAGCACCAGAGGAGCCGCCGATGCGTTGCCGGCCTTTTAGGAATTTGTTGGTCCGCCCCTTGAATAACCCCATGTTATGTGACGTTGTAAATTTTGAACTACTAATTAGCGTTTCGCTTTTAATTAAAATCAATTTTGTTCAAAGTATGTTGGTGCCACCTAGCATCAAGGTGCAGAACTACGCGTGGGTCGATGTTCAGAGTTCATTCGAGCCACAATAGATGGCGTTTGCTTCGTTGTCAATTGTCGTAAAAATAAAACAAAATAATTAAATAAAACCATAATATCATTTGTTTATTGTTAAGTCATTAACAAAACGGTTCTTATAATATATCCTTAGGTTCCGCAAATATTCAAAAATGAATTGGCTTTATGATCAAACTAACTGAGAGCGGCCACACTCGGGTTGCGTCTGGCAACACCGATTGCTGAGATTTAGAATTTTCCTGGAGTCAACATGTGAAGACGAATTTTTTTCGTTCCAGGAAAATCTCACTTCTTTTCGCCCATGGCTTCGCCTGGAAAAATACAATAGTCATAAATTTTAGTCATCCTAACGTATTTTCAATGTTTCATCAGTTATGTTCCAGTTATTTTAACTTCCCAAATAAATGAGGATAATGGGTTGTGGGTGGACTTCTGAAAACCATTGGTGGCCAGGAGTTCAATAGGGTTTACGTTTACGTTTACGTTTTACGTTTAGCTTCAGTTTTCCGTTTTAGTTTTACGTTTACGTTTTCGGTTTTCGTATTTATTTCTTTTGCACATTCACGTTGACAACTTAATTGCTATGGATAAGACTTGGTGAAAATCTTTGTAATGAAACATTTCGGTTGTGAAGAATCAAATAAATTGAGTTTTGGATCTTGGCCGATGCCGTCCAGCTACCTTGCAGTCTTCGCACCTACAAGTAAGCAAATGTTTGTATCCTAGAACAGTTTAGTGAACCTTCTTAGTGTATGTGTACAGTAAGAACCCTGTCTTTACTACTGAGCTTTTATTTTGAAACAATTTTATGAATTTTACTGTGTCATTGTCTATTCCATGCCAATGGCATCTTAAATTTAAAACATAGATCTTATGTACTATCTTCCTAAGTCATTCTAATGTATCTAAATTAAGTCTTGGCATTAAGCTAGAATAACTAAGCATTATTAGCCATCATTCTGTATTAAGCGACCCCGGTAAAAGTTACATTAAAAACAATTTTGCCTAACATCTAGCAAATTTCATTTATAACACCTCATATGCATTACAAGGGAGTCGACGGCTAGCTTCTATTCTTTACTAGGTAGATAGATCAAGTAAAGTAAATTAAAATTATTTTTTTTTCCTCTAATCTTTGTAAGGTGGTAGATTATTCCGTATCCGGGTATATTTCTATTCCGCCCGATTTACCACCCTTACAAATGGCGCCCGAACGTTTTTTTATATAGTTATTTCAGTATATTTTGAGAAATTTTGTGAATTTTATGAAATGTACTCCGCTGATTGTACAATTTTCTAAGTAGTGACACATTGCAAAGAGCACTAAGCTGTTTTTTTATGGTTAACTAACTAAATAATAACTAATAGTTAGAAATTTTGTTTGATAGTTTAAGTAATTTTCTGAGTATAGTCCAACATTGGTTTTTTCTTATTTAATTAACACATTATAAATGGTGCTTATGCCGTTCAATTATGTTATTTGACTTACCTTGGAGGTGTATAAGTGAATGTTTGCCTTCAGTTTAGTAATAAACATTGCTTAACTGAGTTGTTGTTGGGTATTGCTTTCAATAGTAAGTACATCTTATGTTTGAAAATTCCGGTAACTTAGTATAATTAAAGTTTTGAAACGCTATGTCCTGTTAACTAGTTACACACATACATTTATAAATACTAAGAGTTACAACTTGTGAAACTAAATATATAAACTATATTCAGAGATTACATTAAGTTCAAGTATGAAGTTATGAACAATTTTTTTTTTCAGTGACTTGATACTTCATTATTTTGTTGAAATTTTGTTTAGAGCTGTGTTAAGGTTATGATAAAAGCTACTTCACACACAAAACATGTTAAGTTTAATTGAATGCTGGTAGTTTAAAGTGACATTTAGAAACAGATTTTGTTGTATTTTAGGTTATGTGTTAAAAGTGTAAAGTAACAGTCATCAAACCATTGCACAATCTCTTTGTTTTTTTTTGTTTTGAAAGATAATATGCTAGTCAGAGTTCATTGCAACTTTGTTGCCTGTTTACTTTTGTAATTGTAAAGGTTGTAACACACTGTGTACTCATAAAGGTGATACTGCACCTTACAATCATTTATTCAATTTTGGGAAGTTTTATTTTGTTATATTTTGTTTACTATAGTAATAATATGTGCTTGTATTATTAACAATATTTTGGAATAGGAACATAATTGATAAAATAGTTAGGATAGACTTAAGAATATTGTTTTTGTTGTGTATTTTGCTTGTGTATATTTAATAGTTTAAATAACTTCTTTTGTGTTTGTGTTTAACCAATTTGTATAAGGCTAAACATAGACAGTTACACAAGCTCGATATTTTGTTAAATGTGTTTTGACTTAACACAATGGAACAGACTTTTGCCCAGTTTCATTCACTTTTGAAGGACGAATTGTGTTATGAGGTATCCATTCGTTCCGAAACTCCAGCACCTACAGTGCTAGGTTTAAAGAAACAGTTAAAACAATTAATTCAGGAAATTCCTTCTGAATCAATTTTAGAGACGGATTTCACTTCTGAAAGTGAGTTAGGGGTTATTACTAAAAAACTTCAAGACTTAGAAGATTTATTAAAAAAGTGTTCTGACACTAAAGATAGACATGCCCTCTGTAGGTCTAAAGCTTTAGCTTCACATTTGTACTTTAGAATTTTGAGAATACAGTGTTCCGAACTCAGCTTAATAAGTAGGAAGAGTGAATTACATACAAAGTTGCAGAGTTTGATTTCCAGATTAGATGCTGACAATGAGTCGTCTCACGACGAATCACTGGATTCCGAGAGTACCGCCGTTGACTGCACTGGTGATAAAAATGTTGCCAAGTGGAAGTTACATTTCAACGGACAGGGTGATCCGCGCAGTTTCATCGAACGCGTTGAGGAATATAAAAGATCTTATGGCGTTTCAGATGGAAAATTATTTGTTTCTGCATTTCATCTTTTTACAGGCCGAGCATTGTTATGGTACAGAGGCAACAAATGTCAAGTTTCGTCTTGGTCAGAATTGAAAACTTTATTTTTAGAGGAATTTGATGCAGTAGATTATGACTACAGGTTGCTAGGTGAAATTCGAGCAAGAACACAAGGCTCTGAAGAACCTGTGTCTATCTATTTCGCTATAATGTTTTGCATGTTTTCAAGGTTGTCAACACCACTTTCCGAAGAACAAAAGTTACAAATTTTATTACATAATATTCGCCCTTTTTACTCAGAACAATTAGCTCTTGTTGACATTAAGTCTGTCGCAATGTTGAAGGAAAAGTGTCGCAAACTAGAGGCTGCGAGGCAGCGTTCCGCCTTATTTTCTGAGCCTACTAACAGTAAGGCAACTTTAAGTTCAGAGTTTGCTTACAAACAAGTGACAAAACAGATAAACACACTTTCAGTCACACCTGCACCTAAGGTTGATACAAGTAAAGGCACTGATTTTACGAAAACAAATAAACAACTATGTTACAAGTGCGGCAAGGGTAACCATTCCTTTAAATTTTGCAGGACAGTTCCGAAATTTATTAGATGTTTTTCGTGTGGACGTCAGAACTTTACAGTAAAGACATGTCCAAGTTGTAGTAAAAAGGCGATTAGTAAACCCGCTCCGGACAAAAATTCAAAAAACTAATTAGTAAGAACTGTGCAGAGACACAAGTAAAGAACTTGGTCATTAACAACAAAACATCCCTTTTACCTGACACAGTTCTGTATTCAGTGGATAAACGAGACTTTAGGCCACATTTAAAGGTTTTTGTTGACGGTTTTGAGATTACAGGTTTACTAGATTCCGGTGCTTGCGCGTCAATTTTGGGTAACCAGGCGCACAAGGTTTTTTTGAGATTCGGTTATAAACTGCATAGCAGTATTGATACCACATTTTCAGTGGCAAATGGAGACAAACTTGATTGCATGGGTTATATGTTTATTCCGATTACTTATAATTCCGTAACTCACATAATAAAATTTTTTGTAGTACCCTCTATAATAGCGGATGTTATTTTTGGTTGTGACTTTTGGAAAACATTTCAGTTAGCCCCTGGCATTTTTGATAATTTAGAATTAATTAAGGCACCTTCTCAATTTTACAATATTTGTGCGATTGATAATAAACAAATTCATACCATCACTTCTTTTGAAAACTTATCATCTCAACAGAAAGAATTAGCCCAGTCTGTAGTAAATAAATTTTTAGATATTTCTTCAGAGAAAATTGGATTGGGTAGAACAAAATTAATTGAACATGTTATTGACACCGGTGATGCCTTGCCAATAAAAATAAAACAATATCCACTTTCTCCCGAAAAGAAGGAAGCTTTAAGTAAAGAGTTAGATAGGATGCTGGAAATGGACGTAGTTACTCCGAGTGAAAGCCCTTGGAATAACCCAGCAATTTTAGTGAAAAAGGCAAATGGAGACTGGAGATTTTGCCTAGATTGCAGGAAATTAAATTCAGTGACAAAGGGGGATTCATACTCAATACCGTACATTCCACAAATTCTAGATAGCTTGAAAGAGGCAAGGTTTTTATCATCGATTGATTTAAGTTCAAGTTTCTGGCAAATTCCGTTAGCTAACGACTCTCAGGAAAAAACCAGTTTTACAGTTCCTGGTAGAGGGTTATTCAAATTTAAAGTCATGCCGTTTGGCCTATGCGGTGCACCAGCACGACAGCAGAGGTTAATGGACCAGTTATTTAATCAAAATTTTTGTAGTGATATTGAAAATGGAATAGTATTTTGTTATATAGATGATATTGTTATTTGTTCTGCTGATTTTGAAACCCATTTAATTTTATTAAACAGAGTTCTGGATAAACTAAAAATGGCTCAACTATCCATAAATTTTGATAAATGTAATTTTTTTAGAAACTCTTTGAAATATTTAGGGTATATAGTGGATGAATTTGGTTTACGCACAGATCCTGGAAAAGTTGCCGCAGTTTTGAACTTTCCGACCCCAAAAACTGCACAGGAGGTAAAGATTTTCCTAGGCACTTGTTCTTGGTACAGGCGCTTTATTAGGAATTTTTCAACCATCGCTGCACCACTCAATAGACTAACGAGTAAAGGAAAGAACGCACCTAAATTTGAGTGGAGCGAACAGGCAGAGGTAGCATTTAATACATTGAAGAATGCGTTGGTAACCGCACCTGTTCTTGCGGTACCGAATTTTGAAAAACCATTCAAAATACATTGTGATGCTTCTGCATATGGTGTTGGCGGTATGCTGACGCAAGAAACCGATGGTTGCGATCATCCCATTGCGTATGTCAGTAGGAGCCTAAATAAAAACGAAAGGAATTACAGCGCGACGGAACGCGAGGCTCTAGCTGTGATTTTTGCAGTGGAGAAATTTCAGGCTTATTTTGGTTCCAAGCCAGTCACAATTATCACAGACCATGCATCCCTAAAGTGGTTCTTAAATTTAGAAAATCCCTCAGGACGACTCGCCAGATGGGGTTGTAGATTATCACAGTATAATTTTGTTATCGAACATAGGAAGGGTTGTGATAATGTAGTTCCGGATACCTTGTCGAGACTCATACACGTAGATGTAGTTGGTGATCGTAATGATAACTCTAGTCAACAAGTTTTGGTAGATGACTGGTATGACAAAACATTTAATGGCTGTAAAACCAATCCAGCAAATTTTCCGAATTTTTGTATTTTGAACGATAAACTATATCGTTACAGTAAATGTAAATACCAGCTTCTCAGTGAGTTCGACTGGAAAGAGGTAGTCCACAAGAACGACATCCTTAGAATTATGCAACAAAACCATGCAGATGCAACTGCAGGTCATTTTGGTGTGTTCAAAACTCATCGCAGATTATCCCTCAGATATTTTTGGCGTGGTATGTATAAGGACGTGGTTGAGTACGTTAAGAATTGTGATACTTGCTCTGCGTATAAACACACGACATCAGCCACTCCAGGTCTGCTTGGGAAGCCTAAAGTCTGCGAGAGACCTTTTCAGGTCATTTCGGCTGATTTAGTCGGACCTTTGCCTAGGTCTAAATCAGGATTTACATTTCTTTTTGTGGTGACGTGTTGTTTTTCGAAATATACAATGTTGTTTCCGTTACGGCGTGCCACAGGTGCCGCTGTTGTTAAAGCGCTAGAGAATTTTGTATTTTTGAACCATAGTGTTCCAGAGACTGTGATTGTGGACAATGGGTCCCAATTTACAGGATCTGAATTCCGTAATCTCATTAAGCGTTATAATATTCCGAAATTACACTACACACCACTGTACACTCCGCAAGTTAACCTTGTTGAGAGGTACAATAAGGTTGTTATGACTGCTGTAGCCGCTTTTGTGAAAGATAACCACAGGTCCTGGGACGAAAACCTGTACAAGGTCCAGTTCGCCATAAACAGTGCGGTTAATGAATCCACTGGATTCTCCCCGTTCTTCCTTGTCCACGCTAGAGAACCGGTCTTAAATGGTTCCTTCTATAAGGACACGGATAAGGAGTACGAGGCCGGAATTCCAAGGGAGGAATACGCAGGAAAGTTTGGAACTTTGGAGGACATATTTGGTCAGGTTAGGAGAAATTTGTTTCAGGCTCATGCAGAGTATGCAACGCATTACAACTTAAGGCGTAGGTCTGCAAGCTATTCTGTTGGGGATATAGTGTGGAAAAAGACCTATCCACAAAGCGACGCTACAAATTTTTTCGCAGCTAAGCTGGCACCTAAGTATGAAAAGTGCAGGGTTGTCAAGGTTTTGTCACCTTTGGTTTATGAACTAGTTAGAGTAGCTGACAACCACCCAATAGGCACTTGGCATATTAAGGATATTAAGAAGTAGATATTTGCCATTACTTAGTTTGGTCTAAACTGTTTGAATATTTAAGTTATCAATATTCAATTAGGAATTTGAATGAGTGTAGTGATGTTCTGAGTTAACAGTTACATTACCATGGTTCAGTTGAGGAGGAATGTAGTGGATGTATGTAGGGATGAATATGTGATGATTGGAATGCTTGTGGTAGACCAACCGGTTGAGAAAGTAAAAATGCAAATATCGTACTTTGGGGATAACGAAAAGGGGGGGTTTTGTGTTTTGTTTTCGTTTTCCTTCTAGATAATGGATCATTTCTGTTATTTTTCCGATTCTGTTCCGAGATCTATTTTCTAGGAGAGTTATTTCGTTTTTTTTCTCATATTCCGATTTTGATTCGGTTTTATTTTTCCGAATGGGATAGAGAACGGTTGCCATATCAGATGGACCCGTTCACAACCAGTTTTTCCGTATTTGTTGAGTAACAAATATTAAGATGGTAGTTTAAAAGAGTGAACCACCGTAGGCCTAGACGCATTCTATCAGTCAGCTGAAGAATGATGCCAAGATGTTTCCACTCAAGTGTCTTAGACACCATGAAGTTTTTTTGTATATATTCTTTTTAGAAGTTAGGGTTGTGTAGTTAAGTATAATGTATAAAACCTTACACTGTTTTCAGTATATTTATTTTGTTAGACAATTTTCCTTGTTAGTAGTAGATGTGCGTTCACGCGTAACTTCTGTGTTTTTTTTTGTTTGTTTGTTTCAGGCAAATTGTTAGTAGTTGTTGGATGACGCTGAGGGCAGCGTGGTTCAACCTGTTGAACCTTTTCGTAGGAGGGGAAGTATTGTGACGTTGTAAATTTTGAACTACTAATTAGCGTTTCGCTTTTAATTAAAATCAATTTTGTTCAAAGTATGTTGGTGCCACCTAGCATCAAGGTGCAGAACTACGCGTGGGTCGATGTTCAGAGTTCATTCGAGCCACAATAGATGGCGTTTGCTTCGTTGTCAATTGTCGTAAAAATAAAACAAAATAATTAAATAAAACCATAATATCATTTGTTTATTGTTAAGTCATTAACAAAACGGTTCTTATAATATATCCTTAGGTTCCGCAAATATTCAAAAATGAATTGGCTTTATGATCAAACTAACTGAGAGCGGCCACACTCGGGTTGCGTCTGGCAACACCGATTGCTGAGATTTAGAATTTTCCTGGAGTCAACATGTGAAGACGAATTTTTTTCGTTCCAGGAAAATCTCACTTCTTTTCGCCCATGGCTTCGCCTGGAAAAATACAATAGTCATAAATTTTAGTCATCCTAACGTATTTTCAATGTTTCATCAGTTATGTTCCAGTTATTTTAACTTCCCAAATAAATGAGGATAATGGGTTGTGGGTGGACTTCTGAAAACCATTGGTGGCCAGGAGTTCAATAGGGTTTACGTTTACGTTTACGTTTTACGTTTAGCTTCAGTTTTCCGTTTTAGTTTTACGTTTACGTTTTCGGTTTTCGTATTTATTTCTTTTGCACATTCACGTTGACAACTTAATTGCTATGGATAAGACTTGGTGAAAATCTTTGTAATGAAACATTTCGGTTGTGAAGAATCAAATAAATTGAGTTTTGGATCTTGGCCGATGCCGTCCAGCTACCTTGCAGTCTTCGCACCTACAAGTAAGCAAATGTTTGTATCCTAGAACAGTTTAGTGAACCTTCTTAGTGTATGTGTACAGTAAGAACCCTGTCTTTACTACTGAGCTTTTATTTTGAAACAATTTTATGAATTTTACTGTGTCATTGTCTATTCCATGCCAATGGCATCTTAAATTTAAAACATAGATCTTATGTACTATCTTCCTAAGTCATTCTAATGTATCTAAATTAAGTCTTGGCATTAAGCTAGAATAACTAAGCATTATTAGCCATCATTCTGTATTAAGCGACCCCGGTAAAAGTTACATTAAAAACAATTTTGCCTAACATCTAGCAAATTTCATTTATAACACCTCATATACATTACAAGGGAGTCGACGGCTAGCTTCTATTCTTTACTAGGTAGATAGATCAAGTAAAATCATATTTTTTTTCCTCTAATCTTTGTAAGGTGGTAGATTATTCCGTATCCGGGTATATTTCTATTCCGCCCAATTTACCACCCTTACAGTTATAATCTAGTGGGAACACCGCCGATGGGAGTTGGTTCCACAGTTTGCACGTGCGTGGAAAGAAGGATCTGGCGCAGCGGACGGTCGAAGTGCACCAGACACCCAGATGGTGAGGGTGAAATTATTTGCAATTATATCGTTAACTTTTACAAAATTATAGGGTTTTTTATATTTTTTCGCGTTTTTTTGTAGTATCATAATATCAGTAATCATCAGTACTATCACCTGTCTTCGTTTTTGCCAGTATTCTGTTTACACCCTGTGTAAAATGTACGTGACGTTTTGAATGTGCCTCGTCCGCGTGTCGTACGTGGCAGAGCCGCGCTCGCCACGTGCTGGCATAAATCATCCCTTAATCGGCTTACTCACTACAGTGAGATTGTTAAGAAAATCGGATTTAACTAATTTTAATCAAGCATTAATTAAGTAATGGATAGTTTTTTTAGTTAATTCCTGGCTGAAGACTTAGAAAATAAAATAGCAGTTTTAAATGTATTCTGAGGCTACGGAATAGAATAGAATAGAATAGAATTTTTATTCGAATAAACAAAAGTGCTTTCGAATCCAATTTTTTTACCACTATACAAAGACAAACATTTATAGAACTATGTAGATGATGCTAAATTGCTACAATGGCCATTTTTAATTTTTAATTATTTTTCCTTACAGCAGCAATAGAAATACACACTAGCTGAAAATTTCAACTCTCTATCTAAGTATTACGGTTCATAAGATACAGCCCGCTGACAGACAGATGGACGGACGGACAGACGAATGGACAGCAGAGGCATAAGTAACAGGGTCCCGTTGGCACCCATAGGGCATGGAGTCCTAAAATCTTTTCTATTCTATTCTAGCTGATGAAATTGCAAGCATAAGCTACTTCGATAAGTTATGACTGAATTGAAAATGAATAATCAATAGTCTCTCATTCAGTTAGAAACTATATGTGCCCAATTCCCTCCCCTGTGTTTGAGAGGTATGTCTAATAATATTATTAATTGCTTTAATACTTAGCTGTTGATATTCACACATAGCATTTTAGTCATTAGGTATACTAACATAGTGTCCTAAATACCAAAACATGAATATAATAAGGTATGGTATAATCAACAAAAACAGGGCAACACTCCCAAATCTATACACGTTATGTCAATATCACACACAAACATAATTATTGAAAGTTATTCACTATAGTGCCAGGCAACGTTGCATTATAAAGTGAAACAGTGGGTATAAATAAAAAGAGCAAAGCAGTGTACAATCACACTAATTTATTTGCAACTTCATATATCACACTAATATTATAATCACTCTGATTTAGTCGTTACTATTTACACCGCACTTAATAGTTACACTATTACACTAATTTACATATTTACTGTTTATTTACTTAAACTGACAGAGTTTTTGCTTACAATGCGTATGATAGAATAATAATCCTAAAAATGAGCTCACAGGGCATTTTATAGCTTTTTCCCCCACCGAACTCCGAAGGCATTTGGTAGTAGAGCTTCAGCTGGGCTGCTATTGGCTGTTGTTGGCGTTATTGGCATTACTTGGCTGCTATTGGCGGTGATTTGCGTTATTGCGGTTGCTTGGCTGTCATTGGCGGTGATCGGCGTTAGTGGCGGTCATTGGCCGGTTTAAATGGCACATTGCGATTAGCTGTGGCAGCGTGGTGTAACAAAAGGCACCAATTTAATTTTATAACAGACTAGCTGCTAACCGCGACTTCGTCTGCGTGGATTTAGGTTTTTGAAAATTCCGTGGGAACTCTTTAATTTAGTAATCATCAGTACTATAAACTTTCTTCTGTGGAAGCAACTCCCATCGGCGGTGTTCCCACTACATTACAACATGGGGTTATTCAAGGGGCGGACCAACAAATTCCTAAAAGCCCGGCAACGCATCGGCGGTTCCTCTGGTGCTGCAAATGTTCATGGTAATCACTTAACATCAGGTGACCCGTCTGCTCGTTTGCTCGCTATTTCTTTAAAAAAAAACCTAAGATTGAAAACCCCAATAACTCAACGATTTAATTTATTTTAGTTTTAATTTAATGTTGTTTTTTTAGATTTAAGTTTATTAATAGTTTATTTAATAAATTTTATGTGAAAAAAAAAAAAAAATCTTTTTTATTCGAATAAACTTTTACAAGTAGGTACTTACGAATAGTCGGATGCATCTACCACTGGTTCGGAATGCCTTTCCTACCGAGAAGACCTTTTCCAATCAGGCTTTTCAAACGACTAAAATGAAAAACTACTGCCTCTAGTGGAGTCATACAAAGCGCAGGTGAGACCATAAACTCTCCATCATTCCGAGTGCGGGGCACTGCGGACCGCACTGACTAATCACTGCGGCGGAGAGTGCGGCACGCTTCTATTTGCGGGCCGCCCCACCGCCGCCGCGCAGAGTCATTACACCACCGCATTATTTTGTTAAAGCTATCTCTAACTATTGGCTCCACTAAGCTATCACCGCTCACAATAAATCCTTAGTCTTTATCATCATCAACAACAACCCATTACTGGCTCACTGCAGAGCACGGGCATTCTCTCAGAATGAGAAGAGTTTAGGCCTCGCTAGCCCTGTGGGGAATGGCAGATCTTTGATGTGAAAATAATAAAAACGCCTCACGCATCCAGTCAATATTATTATGTTACTTAAACACATTGGAAATGATCAAGGTTTTCAAACGAGCGTGTATTTACATAGAAAAAGTAAATGCGTGTAGTGGAGTCATACAAAGCGCAGGTGAGACCATAACCTCTCCATCACTCCGAGTGCGGGGCACTGCGGAGCGCACTGACTAATCACTGCGGCGGAGAG
The DNA here is from genome assembly GCF_902806685.2 of Maniola hyperantus. Lineage (NCBI taxonomy): Eukaryota > Metazoa > Arthropoda > Insecta > Lepidoptera > Nymphalidae > Maniola > Maniola hyperantus. The sequence continues at coordinate 424,490 of NC_048557.2, read as the reverse complement.
TGCGGCACGCATCTGATTGCGGGCCGCACTGAGTCATTGCAGCACCGCATTATTTTGTTAAAGTTATCTCTGGCTATTACTCCACTAGGCTATCACCGCTCATAATAAATCCTTAGTCTTTAAATAAATAAATAAATAAATAAATAAACGTTTATTCGCTGGAATGTGGGTACATGTAGGTGTTACATCAGTTGAGTTGCCTGACACATTCTACCAGATCCTGGTGTGCAAACAGTTAAAGAATATTACAATTACATCAATTTTTTTTCTAGTTCATTACATTTACGAAATCATAAATTTAAACATTACTCAATCAGATAAAATAAAATAAGGATTTCCATGTCGTAGTTAAAAACAAAATAAAATATACAGTGATTACAGAATATAAACCAGTCATTTAAAAGAAGCAGGACAAAAGCATAGCTTTATCATCATCATCAACAACAACCCATTGCCAGCTCACTACAGAGCACCGGCATTATCTCAGAATGAGAAGAAACAGGCCTCGCTAGTACAGTGCAGATTGGCAGATCTTTGATGTGAAAATAATAAAAACGCATCAGGCATCCAGCCAAATTATGGTACTCAAACACATTGGAAATGATCAAGGTTTTCAAACGAGCGTGTATTTACATAGAAAAAGTAAATGCGTGTAGTGGAGTCATACAAAGCGCAGGTGAGGCCATAAACTCTCCATCACTCCGAGTGCGGGGCACTGCGGACCGCACTGACTAATCACTGCGGCGGAGAGTGCGGCACGCTTCTATTTGCGGGCCGCCCCACCGCCGCCGCGCAGAGTCATTACACCACCGCATTATTTTGTTAAAGCTATCTCTAACTATTGGCTCCACTAAGCTATCACCGCTCACAATAAATCCTTAGTCTTTATCATCATCAACAACAACCCATTACTGGCTCACTGCAGAGCACGGGCATTCTCTCAGAATGAGAAGAGTTTAGGCCTCGCTAGCCCTGTGGGGAATGGCAGATCTTTGATGTGAAAATAATAAAAACGCCTCACGCATCCAGTCAATATTATTATGTTACTTAAACACATTGGAAATGATCAAGGTTTTCAAACGAGCGTGTATTTACATAGAAAAAGTAAATGCGTGTAGTGGAGTCATACAAAGCGCAGGTGAGGCCATAAACTCTCCATCACTCCGAGTGCGGGGCACTGCGGACCGCACTGACTAATCACTGCGGCGGAGAGTGCGGCACGCATCTGATTGCGGGCCGCACTGAGTCATTGCAGCACCGCATTATTTTGTAAAAGTTATCTCTGGCTATTGCTCCACTAGGCTATCACCGCTCATAATAAATCCTTAGTCTTTAAATAAATAAATAAATAAATGAATAAACGTTTATTCGCTGGAATGTGGGTACATGTAGGTGTTACATCAGTTGAGTTGCCTGACACATTCTACCAGATCCTGGTGTGCAAATAGTAAAAGAATATTACAATTACATCAAATTTTTTTCTAGTTTATTACATTTACGAAATCATAAATTTAAACATTACTCAATCAGATAAAATAAAATAAGGATTTCCATGTCGTAGTTAAAAACAAAATAAAATATACAGTGATTACAGAATATAAACCAGTCATTTAAAAGAAGCAGGACAAAAGCATAGCTTTATCATCATCATCAACAACAACCCATTGCCGGCTCACTATAGAGCACCGGCATTATCTCAGAATGAGAAAAAACAAGCCTCGCTAGTACAGTGCGGATTGGCAGATCTTTGATGTGAAAATAATAAAAACGCCTCACGCATCCAGTCAATATTATGTTACTTAAACACATTGGAAATGATCATGCTTTTCAAACGAGCGTGTATTTACATAAAAAAAGTAAATGCGTGTAGTGGAGTCATACAAAGCGCAGGTGAGACCATAAACTCTCCATCACTCCGAGTCAGGGGCCGGAAAGTCGCTTAGTATCACCTATTGTAGTTTTTACTAGCGCTGTCTATTTGTTGGTCACCTGAACTAAATTATTGCTTGATTTACTTTACTCTATGGTCAGAGATTGCAAATGGCTGCCATTTGTGTTGTGAATTGGCATGGTGTTTTGTTTTTTCTGTTTTGGCGAAAGGTAAATTCCGTTACTAGTACGTCGAGTCGAGTGGTTTCTACTTCGTCTTCTCGTGAAATTAACATTTAGTGATCTGTGAGACATAATAAAAATAAAAAGTAAATCACAATCAGTGTTGTTATTCCAATGAACCTATAATTAAGGTGCCAAAAAGGTGGTCCTGTTACACTGCGTGCTTTGAATAGATAAACCAAAATCACATGGATCTTTGACTTTTCAGTGTTTTATTGTTTTCAATTCACTAATAAATTAAGTATTATTGTTAAATTAATACTTGTTTTGAAACTCAATAAAACACTGTAAAGTCAAAGGTCTATTGTGGTTTTGGTTTACCTATATAATGCACGTAGTAGGTACCACCTATTTATTTATAGGTATAGTAGGTATATATGTATGTAGGTACCTATAGGTATGTATACAGTTACAGTTGTAGGTGACCAACTAATAGATGGTGCTAGGTTTGCATTAGGAATTTGGGTGACATTAAAAACTTATGAGAAGGCTCTCTATTTCCAGTGTATTACTTTACTCTATGCTCCGAGTGCGGGGCACTGCGGAGCGCACTGACTAATCACTGCGGCGGAGAGTGCGGCACGCATCTATTTGCGGACCGCCGCCGCGCAGAGTCATTACAGCATGCCACATTATTCTGTTATTGCTAATAACCATCATAGTATTGAAATAAAATTGGTCAAGTGCGAGACGAACTCACACACATAAGGTTCCGTACCGTATTAATTATTTTTTATTATTTAATTTTTGACTTTAAATAAATTAAATCATTTTATTTAAAGGAGAATGTATAGTATAAGTTTGTATGAATGTTAGCATAAATGTTTTGTATGAAAGGTTAACTAACATCTAATAAGTAACCTATTTGATTTTTTTAAGACTAAAAATCAATAAATCGTGTAAGGTCGAAGATCTTTGTCAGCCCTAGCACCACATGAGTAGATATCTAGCACAGACTACGGTCTATTTGCAAATTGCAAACACCAGTCTCAGTTTTTATCTAGTTCTTTGGTCTAAAAGTGTGGTGTAAAATGTTCAATTTTTATTAAGTCTATAAAACAAAAAATACGCCATCTCTCGGATTATTTTGGAGCTACAAATTGTAATTTCAGGCGCCTGGCCTGTGTACTCCGTACCTACCTAAGTTATTTTAGCTATATTTCCGCTCGAACAGCGAATTATTGTTATACGCTGTGCCTGGGGCCGTGACTAGAATAAGCCCGCTTAAAATGGGAAAGCAACTTAGTGATTTTGTACCGCCATTTTAGGGTTCCGTGCCAAAATGAAAAGGGCGCCCTTATGGGCGCGACTTCGTTCTTTTCTCTTCATAGGTGTTTATTACGGATTTTTTTATACCTTTACTAGCTGATGCCCGCGATTTTGTCCGCATGGAATTAGGTTTTTTTTTTTAAATCCCGTGGGAACTCTTTGATTTTCCGGGATAAAAATTAGGCTTTGTCACTCTCCAGGTCTTTATCTATACCCATGCAAAATATCACGTCAATTCATTGCACCGTTGGGCCGTGATTGAAGTACAAACCAACAAATCAACATACCAACAAACCATCAAACCAACAAGAAACACACTTTCGCATTTATAATAAGGGTACTGATTACCTGTTATCTCCCAGAGCCACCATGGATCCAAACAAACGTTCCTCCCAGTATTGTACACAATACGCAGAGAAACTTTCAGCTTTTATAAAATAACGAAGGTCTGACACGCGCTGGCTCTCTCTCTCTAACAGTTTTCACCGGGGTAAAGAGAATGCATACGAGCGACATGCATGATACAGCTGTCAAAAGGGAAAGGAATTGACCAGCTAACTGATTCGCTAGTTGAGTGTCACCGAGCTCATTTGACGTCCATTGAAGGTTTTCTACGCAGAATTACTAAGTGAAGCAGCAATGTAGAACCAACCAATGTCAAAATATGAACTCGGTGGCAAACATTCAGTGTTATACACTGAATTCAGCGAAACACCCTGTAGGTATAAAATATGTATATGGCGTGTTCGGAATTGGGTATTTGCCTACTTTTGAATTTGATAAATATTATTCCTTTATTATAAACTAGGATAAAAATAATGACGTACACTGAAAAAAATATTAAAATCCAACAAAGATTTACAAAGTTAGAGGCATTTTAATTTTGGAGTGGGATGGTCTTCTATCCCTTTCTCGCAAAACGAAAATTTGTATGAAACCGCACGAAGCTACTATGGCATTAGTAAGGTGTGACATCAAACTGCTGTATCGCTATCTCTGTCTAATCAGAAATATTTAAATGCTCATAACTTTTTTGTTATTTGATCGATTGAATTAGTTTTTTTCAGTTTACGTCATTATTTTTATTCTAGTTTATAATAAAGTAATAAAAAAATTGGAGTCAAATACCCAATTCGAATACTCGATACAAATGTCTTTGTTTTCAAGGAAAAAGGGACTGAAATGGATGGGTCGAAATTTTAACGTGGGTCATCAGTTATTATTTATGAAAGAAATTTACTTTTAAGGTATAGCAGCTATACATTTTCTTCCAATATACAGAACCCTCAGTGTACGACTCTGACTCGCACTTGGCCGGTTTTATTTCGTTTTCATTTTTTAACGAAACGTAAATTTCAAGGGGAATCCTACTTACATTTTTATGCGGAAAGCTATTTCCAGTGTGAATTTAAAATGAAAGAAAAATATTATTTAACCAACTGCAGAAGGGCTATAATTCTCGCTGTCTGTGAGTTTTGTGCGTAGGTTTTGCTTAGACGTCTATCCTAGTTCATAATTTTCATGAAAGTTACTTTTTGGTGTGGCGATAGCCACAGTTGCAACTAGATGGTGCAATTCAATCGATTAAAAAAACCTGTAGCATAGTCTATATAAGCCTGTAACGTAGTATCCCTAACGCACTGCACTTAGTGCGTAGACTTAGCACCAATTTCAACAAAGCAATAAGAAAGGCAAATGGAAAAAAAGCCAATCTTAGTACCGACCTAGAACAGTCTCCGATCGCCGCGCCATGTCGGAGGAAAAAAGGGAGGAACACATTTAAAAAAAAACGACAACCGTCGGCCCAGCTGGCGCTACTGAGCAAACCCAACCGCTCGGTGGGAAATCCGCCTTTCGAACCCGGTACCCTTCACTAATAAGCACCACTGCGCCAGGGGGAGGTCGTCAAAATTCCTAATAGGAATCTAAATGATTCTAATAGATAAGAACTCCTTTTTTCTGGAGATACGGAACACTGAAAAACCCTATTTAATAATATTTCTTTAACTACAGATTTTACTATTCGTACCTGTTTCTAATATCGGATGAAAAAGGCACAACTCAAACAAAACCTTAAATAAATCGACTTCCAAAAAACGTTTACGACACGTGCGCTTTCTAAACTTGTAACTACGGTGCGTATCAACTTGCTACACTAAGAGATGGCGGACTATTTGTATGAAGCAATTAAATATCACTTGCGGTACGGTAAAGTAAAACATAGTGAGGAAACCTGCATGCCTGAGAGTTCTCTATAATGTCCTCAAAGGTAATATAATTCTTTTAATGAAACATTACAGTAAAACTTAAAGCTAGCCTTATCTAAATACTACACGAATCACGCCCGCGTGGAATGGTGCCAAGATATAATGTGCTCAAAGGTGTGTGAAGTCTGCCAATACGCACTTAGCCAGTCTAGTGGACTATGGCTAAACCCTTTTCATTCTGAGAGAAGACAGGTGCTCTGTAGTGAGCTGCGATGAGTTGAAGATAACATGATGAAGAAATATACAGAAAAAAAAACACAAAAATCCTAGAAACAAAATATATGTGTACACGCGCCAGATTTCCATGAAACGTGCCTACAATATTTTTTTTGAGTTTAATTGGATAGTATTCAGATGAGACTTACTAAGCTATGTTTGTGTGGGGAGCATGCTAAGAAACCCCAGTAATTTATGTGTGTGCGTGTGTGTTATAAGTGAACGGTCTATACCCGTAGTACAAGATTTTACGTCTCACCAAACCAAACCAAATTCGAGAGTCGAAATACTTCCGCGTTACAGTAAAATGGACCTAAACAGCCTTGAATTGAAGTCAAATATTCAATGCCACTGATTGTTTCCGCAATGTTTCCGCTTGGAGCGCTGGCTGTAGAAGTGTAGACAAACTTGAGCTTTAAAACAAGGCATTTAAGATCCAGTTTACTGTAACGCGGAAGTATTTCGACTCTCGAATTTGGTTTGGTGAGACGTAAAATCTTGTACTACGGGTACTGTATGTCGCGACACGCCGTGCAGCGCCGCTCTAGTGCGACGTGCACCACACGAAATGACTGAAATAATATTTTGACGCTTTGTACCGCGCTGCGTAGCGTCGCTGCTGTAATGCGGTCCGGCCGTAAAGGTCACCGACGACGAATGGTTGACGGGCTCTTAGACTATGCGTATAAAACCTGGAACGGCGGGTGAATGAGCGTACACGTAAACATATTGTATGTGTGGACCTTTTCATTTCCTTTGATGACTGCCGCCGAGTTACAAAACTTTCCTTACATCTTCGAGTACTTGCCACTTTATTACTTCCTTTTGTGAACTTTCAGCCTACTTTTTCGGGTTCCGTTTTGAAAATTCTTTCACCAATAGAAAGCTACATTATTCCTGAGTGACATAGGCTATATGAGAATATACACGCGGGCGAAGCCGCGGGGATCAGCTAGTCTAAATATATAAAAGGAAAAGGTGACTGACTGACTGACTTACTGATTGACTGACTGACTGACTGATCTATCAACGCACAGCTCTTACTACTGGACGGATCGGGCTGTGTGCTGAGGCATGCAAATAGCTATTATGACGTAGGCATCCGCTAAGAAAGGATTTTTGAAAATTAAATCCCTATGGGGGTGAAATAGGGGTTTGAAATTTGTGTAGTCCACGCGGACGAAGTCGTTGGCATAAGCTAGTCTGTCGATAAAATTGGGTCTGGTTTTACCCACCTCTTAATCCATATTATGAGCTTTTATGAAGACTCCTGTATAGAACCGTTATGATAATACTTTTATACTCGTACGACTTGAGTACGACGCGGCGACGCGACGGAGGGATTCCGCGTCTTAATGTGCCTATTAGAAACAAAACAAGGAAGCGTAAAGCTTAATGTAGGTTTGTGTAAGAATTCTTGAAAAAGGTGTTAACTGTTAAAACCCCTAGCTAAGCCACGGCACAATGTTACCAGGGTAGCAGAATCGCGCGAGCTTGCGCCGCGTGTGCACGCGTTGACGAACCGTCGATCAGTCGGCCGACCGGTCGGGCAACGCGTCCGGAAAAACGTTTGGTGGTTTTCTTTTTTTGGACTGAAATGTTTAGTTAACTTGTGCTTTGTGGATTGTGAATGAGAACAGTAAGTAGTTTTATCAAGTTAGTTTGTTGTTTGCGTCACGATAAAATGGGAAATTGGAATTGAATTTGTTTCTGGATTAACGTTTATTTATTGTGACAGCTTGATTTGAATATCGAATTAGATTGAACAATTTGATTTGTATAATTAAATTATACGATAAATAGTAATTAGTGATTAATTATCTAGAGTAATATTACGCGAAAGTGTCTGTCTGTCTGCTATCTTTTCACGGCCTATCTGTTTAACCAATTCTGACGAAAGGTATCTTCAGACCACTGAGATAGCTTGCATCCTGGTACCTATAAGACTTATCCCGATTTTGTATGGATTACATTAAGCTGGATCCAGGCGGGACAAGACCGTAGCGTGTGGTCCCTACAAGAGACCTATGTCCAGCTGTGGACGTCTATCGGTTGACGATGATGATGATGATGACATAAAGCATTTATTTTTATACAATAGGTAGAGTTTGACCTTGACTGCGATCCTCATTTCAACCCATCAGTATCCTCTCAGATTGAAAAGGACGTAGGCCATAGTCCACCACGCTAGCCAAGTGCGGATAGGCAGACTTAACAGACCTTGCGAACTACTACAACGTAAGCAAATCAGGAATGAGGAGATCCGTAGGAGAACCAGAGTAACCGACATAGCTCAACGGGTTGCGAAGCTGAAGTGGCAATGGGCAGGGCGCAACATTGAAAAACCCGATAGACATTGGTGCGCCTCGGACGTGTGGTGGGGACCTCGTGAGTGGGTCCCCGGTGGAGGGTCCGCCTCGGCGTCACCGGCTGGGTCGCCGTAGATTGCTTCGGTATTCCCGTGACCCAGTCGCCAAGAGACGCGCAGGAGCGCCGCTGGGTTTTAGTGGGTATTCAGGTCACCTCTCGGCCGGCGAGTCCCATATACCTTCCCTCCAGTTGGTTGACTGGCTGGTTAGCTGGAGGGGTGGGGATGCGTTAACGCATTTTCCAGCGTTAATAAAAAGGCAGATGGATGGACAGCTTAGGGTCCCGTTGGCACCTTCCGGATACGGAACCCTAAAAAGAGAATAAAGTATGTTAGTAATTATTCTTCAAGTAACTAACTATGTTTTGCATTAAATTCGTTTTCCCCGGCTACAAACAAAACCTCATTATCATGATAAATGCAAGAAACATTCGCAACGAGAATTCATAATAACCCTTGAATTTCCTTCGCGTGAACTTTGAAAATTCTTGAGATGAAGTTTTTTTATACGGAATAGGTTAAGAGATCTCAACTAATAGTGGTAATAATGTTGTAGATTTTAGCGTTTAAACTACCGTGAGTGATTTCCATTCTAAATACTATCTGTCCCGGCTTTACTCACGTGTGTAGTCGACGTTAGCCCGACTAGTTTCGAACCCATACGAAAAAGTACCCCGGATGGGTTCGAATTCGAAACTAGTCGGGCTAACGTCGACTACACATGTGAGTAAAGCCGGGACAGATATTATTTAAAATGTAGTAGATGTTTTTTTTTGAAAATCGTACAATAAAACTTTAAGATGTTGTCTAAGATAAATGTGTGAAGTCTGCCAATTTATACAATGAACCAAAAGCTTAATTTGCTATAATCCACTGAAACAGGTCGAATCTGTACGATGCAACATGCAGCATGCGAAATGCACCGCCCGCCCTCCCACTGCTAACCATGCAGGAAAAAGCAGCCACCAGGCAAGCAATACGCACCACCACCACGCAGCACCACACAAATTCTAAAACACACCCCGACACCGGAGCATCCCCATGAGATGTAGACCTTACAATGTACAATTGCAAATTTGCAAATGCGCAATTTCTTTCTAATAATAACCATTGGTAAAGAATTGTCGCTTCAAACGGCTGACTGAAGTTAAATAAAATGAATAGTTCGAAAAAGAAAATACGTCAGAAAGCACGTACTTCGAAAGTCAAACAAGGGGATAACGAGCGGTTGTGGCGTTTACCTCCTTTACAATAAATCATAACCACAACCGCATTATGGAGTCGAAATGCGATTGTTAATTGCGCCGGTTAATTATAAAAAACCGGTCAAGTGCGAGTCTGGCTCGCGCAACGAGGGTTCCGTACTACAACTACAGTCGTACTTTTTCAACATTTTGATTCAAAAATTATGATGCATAAAATAAATAAAATCCGTTTTAGAATACACAGACCTTTCATATGATACCCCACTTGATATACCTACCTAGTTATCTTCCTTCGAAAATTAAAAAATACTAATTATTAGTTCATGACCACAATTAAATTATTTTTTGTGGGATCTAACCACAAATTCACGGTTTTCAAATTTTTCCCCAAATGCTATAAGACCTACCTTCCCGCCAAATTCATGATTCTATGTCAACGGGAAATATATTATATAGGTTTCTTGACAGACAGACAACAAAGTGATTCCATAAGAGTTCCGTTTTTTCTTTTGAGGTACGGAACCCTAAAAACGCTTTAAATCCTGCTGGAGGCGGGCGCTATTGTTTCTGAGGTAAATGTTGAGGCCGACAGAGGCCTTTATTTCAGCAGGAATTTTCAAACCATTTGTTGGGTTCCGCACCGGAAGGGTGCCAATGGGACCCTATTACTAAGCTTCCGCTGTCCGTCTATCTGTCAGTGAGCTGTATCTCGTGAAACGTAATAGGCAAAGAGTTGTCGCAGAATGTATATTTCTATTGCAGCTATAACAACAAATAATAAAAATTTCAAAATGGCCGCCATTAAAATAAAAAACTGAAAAGTCAGACTCGTTTTTGACCGGTTTTGTTCTACACGCAGGTTTTTCAAACTCACTTAAGGGGTTCCCGAGACAGCGTTGTTAAACGACTTAGTTTCAAAAATAAATTTTCATATTTTCACTTCAAAAATTAGTGGCGATAGGTTGGCCTACATACGATTAGGTACCTAATATTATAATGTATAATACATCTCCTTACAGAAGCGTCAGTGTCCTCAGTTAGGGCCGGTTGTTTCAACAAACTTTGACGGACACGTAACCTTTCAATATGGCGCTAACGAACGTAAGTAAAGAAAAAGCGTTGATTCAGCATCTATTAGCGCTAACGTTCGTTAAAAAGTTACGTTTACGTTAACCAGTGCTGGCGCCATTGGTGATCGTCAAATCAGTTCGTAACTTCATACTTCTTACAAACGGAATATTTTATTTACAAATTATAATAGAATCAATTTAATTCAAAGCTTTTAATGGTAGTTTTTTTGAAGATGAAAGAGAATTTGCAAGAAAGAAAAAGTGTTTAAAATGCGAAGTAGCAATATTAATAACTATGTATATAATTTAATATACTTAAAATGAAATAAAAAAAGGATACGGAAAAGTAAGTTCATTTTTAGGGTTAGTTTCGCAACCAAAATAACAATGACTAACAGTGTTTTGTACAATGAAGCAACGCACGTAAATTAAAAGATGTTAAAGTTCGTCTACGTCTGTTAAATTTTAACGAACGTATCTTACGAAGACCAATGGTTTGAAACAACCGGCCCTTAATCACCTCGGGCGGGCGACGCTGTGATTGGAAGACCTGACACGGTACGACGACGTGATGTATGCAGCACAATATTATTAGTTCCTGGGACTGAGTGATGACCAGACGTATAATATCGTCATTGACGGAGAATACGTAATACTAAGTTTAAATAAATATTTTTAGTTCAGTGATGACATGGATCCGAGACATTGGTGCCTAACTATGGCCTCATAAGAAAGCTCAGAGTCACTCAGCGGGCGATGGAGATAGCTATGTGCTGAGTTTCTCTAAGTGATCAAATCAGAAATGAGGAGATCCGTAGGAGAACTAGAGTAATCGACATAGCTTGCGGGTTGCGAAGCTGAAGTGGCAATGGGCAGGGCACATAGTTCGGAAAACCGATATACGTTGGGGTCCCAAGGTCCCAAGAAATACTCCATACTAGGTCGACGGACTACATCAGACGAGTCGCAGGGAGCCGCTGTATTCCGGCGGCGCAAGTCCGTGGCGTGTGGAAATCCCTACAAGAGACCGAGACAGCAGTGGACGTCTATTAGTTGTTGATGATGATGATGGTTAATTGGCATTTTCCTGCGATTTTTTCGTGTTTTATTTTGTCACTAGTTCATCATAATCAACCCATTGCCGGTTCACGACTGAACACGGGCTTCTTCCAGAATGAGAAGGGTTTGGGCATAGTCTACCATGCTGGCCAAGTGCGGGCTGGTAGAATTCACGCACCTTTGAGAACATTATGGAGAATTTTTAGTGCGTCTTCAAACTTGCCGCAAAGTACCGCGCGGAGGCAACGCGGCTGCAACGCTGCGGTCGCGCTGCTTTGTAAATCAAAACGCGTGACTGCGCTACACCCGCGCTGCAGCCGCGCGACAGTTCATCGATCGAAATTACATGAATTTACAAAGCAGCGCGGCCGCAGCGCTGCAGCCGCGATGTCTCCGCAAGGCCACTTTGCGACAACTTGAAGCTGCCCTCTGACATACAGGTTTCGTCTCAATGGTTTCCTTCACCATTAAAACAAGTGATATTTAATTGTTTAAAATTTGTCAAAAAATAAATAAAAACCGACTTCAATAACCACAAACTCTAAAAAGTAAAAAAAAAAAAAAAAATTATTAACGAATATATTATTGTGACTGTACAAGTACAAGAGTTATTGTAATTCTATCATAATAATAATATGTTTTGGAGTCGGTGCCAATTAGCCGTACGAATTTACTTTTCATATTGTTTTGTGACTCCACATTGGCACCGACTCCGACTCCGAGTCGAATTGAGAACCTCCCCCTTTTTTGAAGTCGGTTAAAAATAGCTCCGATCGGACTGGTTATCGCCGATTTTTTATATTTAACTTACGTATATAAAACCTTCATTTTAATTTAAATATTTCTCAGGCATTGCGCGTAAACAAGTTTTTAAACTGCTGCATAGTAAATTGCAAAATTTGACCTGCACTTAATTTACATAGTAGCCTGTCCACCGCTTTAATGAAATTCACAAGCAGCTTTGAAACTTCGAGCAAACTTTTTAAAATTCTGATTATGCTATAAAGTTCATTAACTAAAAACTAAAATCAGTTTAGCTCGGATCACATTAGCTGTGAGCGTTAACTAAAGTTAGTTAAATTAGTTTGGTTGTGTGTACGCGAGTTTCTGTACCTACCTACGCCTTTTGTTGGAATAAAGTTTTTACTAATATTATAAATGCGAAAGTGTGTCTTTCTGTCTGTCTGCTAGCTGTACGCGGCCCAACAGTTTAACCGATTTTGATGAAATTCGGTACAGAGTTAGCTTACATCCCGGGGAAGGACATGCTACTTTTTATCCCGGAAAACTAAAGAGAGAGAGAGAGGGAGAGATTTAACAAAACCTAAATCCACGCGGACGAGGTCGCAGGCATTATCTAGTAACTAATAATATTCAAAAACTCCTCATAGAAAAATGTACTGGTTATTTAGAGTATTTTTAAGTAAAACATAAAAGCATAGAAACGCCGATGTGAACTCTAAAAAAAGAAAATGTATTTCCGTCGTCGTGACCACTCTTGCAACTGAGTCGAAATATCGGCAAATAAATATCATTGTGGCGGTTACCACAATAGAAACTAGATGGCGCTGTTCAATCGATGACGTAGTCCCGAACAAATGTACCGCCGATGGTAATCGCACTAACGGAGTTTTCTGCAATCTGGACTATATATAGAAGTTTCAAGACATAACCGTCGGCCCAGCTGGCGCTACCGAGCACAACCAACCGCTCGGTAGGAGATCTCCCCTTTGGTACGGTCGAGCCTGCACACCGCTCCCGTACATCATTAAATTTATCGTGGTATGTGCCACTACCCGTTATTTAGTACCGGGTGTTACCAGAACGCTAGCAAAAAAATTGTTAGGTATACTACCTAAATACAATCCAATACCAATAACCATTTGCCTCATGTTGTAGTTTAAGTTATTTAGTATTTTTCAAACCCGCAATGTATAGCGTCCAGAACTCGGGTCAATGCCCCACCTACGACGCGGCATTGACTCCGAGTGGCCTAGCACTCGGAGTCCACAAGTAGGCTTATGGAACGTTGGTTGACCTCTAGCGTCAGTCAGATGTTTTATTTGCAATATATCGTGAAAGACAAAATATATTGATCATCAGTACTATGACCTGTGTTCGTTTTTGCCAACGGTCTGGTTACACCCTGTACCTATATAAAGAGAAGGGATAAGAAGAGATTTTTGAAAATTCAACCCCTAAGGGAGTAAAATAGGGGGTTGAAATTTATGTAGTACACGCGGACGAAGACGCGACCATAAAGCTAGTATTATTATAGATTTATATTCTAGTATTCTAGTCTCTTATTCCTTTGGTGTATTGGTATAGCCCTAATGTTATTATATAGCTAGAATTGATAGTTTACGGCATCCAATTAGCAAACACTGGCCCTGTGTAACTCGACACGGTATTATTGAATCGTCTTGAGACTTGAGCCCTACAACCTACTCAGGGTCAACCGAATTGAGTTCAAGTGGAGATTACTGAACTAGCATAATATGGCTTTGTGCAATCGTGCGGAAATATTATGTTCCTTGAGGGAATTATGATGCGTACAACTAATAAAATCGTTATACTTAAGTATAATTACTGTAACCTCACCTCGACACCCCCTTGGGGGTTGAATTTTTTAAAATCCTTTCCTAGCGGATGCTTACGTCATATAGCTATCTGCATGCTAAATTTCAGCCCGATCCGTCCAGTAGTTTGAGCTGTGCATTGATAGATTAGTCAGTCAGTCAGTCACCTTTTCCTTTTATATATTTTAATTAAGCGAGCTAAGATTCGCACTTGGCCAGTTTTTTACTAGAGTCTAGCTATTTAGCCAATCTTTAAGCATAATTGGCGCTACAAAGCAGCGCAACGTGACCAATGACGCGATGTTAACGCTCGATGTAAAGCGCTTACGCGATTGAAAGTTGAAGGGGCCCTTGGGAGTTAGTACCTACTTCATATTTTTGCAAAGTCGACGCTTATCCTATAATGGTATTTCCTATTACGTATTAACATGTATAGCCGTGATGACCTAGTGGTTAAGACGTCCGCCTCCTATTCGGGAGGTCGGGGGTTCGATCAAGGGCACGCACTTCTAACTTTTCGGAGTTATCATCAACATCAAACGATTGCTGGACAATGGACATAGGTCTCTTGTAGGAACTTCTGCACGTCTTACGCCGCCTGAATACAGCGGCTCCCTGTAACTCGTTTGGTGTCGTCATATCTCGTCATATGTCGTCATATATGTCGGATCTCCCAACGCTTGAAACCATCAAATTGATGTGCCCCAAACTGGTTTCATTAGAATAGAATAGAATAGAATGTTTTTTTATTCATGTAAACTTTAGAAAGGCAATAATGCGAAGATGGTTTTGTATTGGGAATATTTTTTTAGCACACGCCGGGTCATCAGCGTTCGTTATCATCAACCGATAGACGTTCACTGCTGGACATAGGTCTCACGAAGAGACTTTCACACGCCACAGTCTTGCGCCGCCTGAATCCAGCGGCTCCCTGCGACTTGCCTGATGTCGTCCGTCCACGTAGTGAGGCGTCTTCCAAAGCTGTGCCTTCCGGTGCGAGGTCGCCATTCCAGCACCTTGAGACCCCAACGTCTATCGGTTGTACGAACTATGTGCTCTGCCCATTACCACTTCAGCTTCGCAACCCGTTGAGCTATGTCGGTTACTCTGGTTCTCCTACGGATCTCCTCATGTCTGATTTGATCACGTAGAGAAACTCCGCACATAGCTCTCTCCATCGTCCGCAACTAAAAATTAGACAAGTAACAGAAGTTTATAATATAATTGTTAAATAAAATATTCTATGACGTGTTATCAAGGAGTAATCAGAAACTAGGAATCCCAAGAAAATTGCTTTTCCTATTTTATCTGATCTGGTCTGGTGGGAGGCTTCGACCTTGACTAGTTACCACCCTACCTGCAAAGCCACGCCAAGCGATTTAGCGTTCCGGTACGATGCCGTGTAGAAACCAAAAGGTCTAATCAAGGACGAGAGGTTTAATAAAAACTGCCATACCTCTTCCAGGTTAGCCCACTCCCTTTATCACTTACTATCAGATGAGATTGCAGTCAAGGGTTATATTATTGTATCTAAATAATTTAAAAAACTTGTAATACGTAAGTAAAGCCTTTGAGCCTCAATAGCTCAACCGGTATAGGAGTGGACTGAAAACTGAAAGGTCGACGGTTCAAACCCTGCCCGTTGCACTATTGTCGTACCTACTCCTAGCACAAGCCTGACGCTTAATTGGAGAGGAAAGGGGAATATTAGTCATTTAATATGGCTAATATTCTTTTTAAAAAATATAAAAAAAAAAAAAAAAAAAAGGAGTGTTAACACTGAATGCGGCGGAACGTGATCAAGGAGGGCGCAGTGAAGTACGTCTCTGATGGAAGCTGAAGAGGCCTTTATCGCTGACTAACTCCTTTTTATTGCAAACTCGATGAGACACTGTGTTGAACAAAATATATACCAGTACCCGTAGTACAAGATTTTACGTCTCACCAAACCAAACCAAATTCGAGAGTCGAAATACTTCCGCGTTACAGTAAACTGGATCTTAAATGCCTTGTTTTAAAGCTCAAGTTTGTCTACACTTCTACAGCCAGCGCTCCAAGGGGAAACATTGCGAAATTAAAATCAGTGGCATTGAATATTTGACTTCAATTCAAGGCTGTTTAGGTCCATTTTACTGTAACGCGGAAGTATTTCGACTCTCGAATTTGGTTTGGTTTGGTGAGACGTAAAATCTTGTACTACGGGTACTGGATTCAAAGTTAGGCGATTATAGTCTAGTAGTTGAGAGTGGAGTTATGTGCGTTTTAAGCAATTAGATATCATATTTTGATACGGCGTTGATTATTACAGTTCCACCAAGCTGGTGAACCATAATAATCAAAATTTATCAAGGTTTTTTTTGCAATTAAATATGAGTTATTTAACGGTGAAGAAAAAATCGCGAGGAAACCTGAGAGCAAATCGCGAGGAGTCTGAGAGTGCTCCATAATGTTCCTTGAGTGTGAAGTCTGCCAATCCGCACTTAAATAATAATAATAATAAATATGCTTTATTGTTTACATTATTGCTAGTAACTAGTATGTAGGTACAATGTTATATCTAATATACTATCTAAACTAAAAACTAACAATAAACAAAAGGTCGCAAACTCAGCATAGCCGAGCACTGCTCACAATGCTCGGCGCTGGTTTTCAGTTTGCGCCATAAATTTATATTGATTAATAAAAATAATTAACCCGCGTGGTTGACTATGACACAAACGTTTCTCTCTGAAAAATTAGTGGTATTGAACCGCGCACCCTCTGAATAGGAGGTCGAAGTCTTAACCACTAAACTAACAGCCGCTTCTTTCACCAGAAACCTGACTGTGATTCCTACCCTTTCCCCCTTCCCCTTACCCCTGTGTACTGGTTTTTTTACTGACATTTTTAGCTGTTGCTATTTACATTGAAACATCTTTAACTCTAATTTATAATAATCTAATTTAATAGTTTTTTTTTCTGTGTGGTTTCTATACTAATTGGGTATTTGACTCTAATTTTTTTATTACTTTATTATAAACTAAGATAAAAATAATGACGTAAACTGAAAAAACTAATTAAATCGATCAAATAACAAAAAAGTTATAAGTATTTAAATATTTCTGATTAGACAGAGATAGCCATATAGAATTTTAACGTCACACCTTACTAATGCCATAGTAGCTTCGTGCGGTTTCATACAAATTTTCGTTTTGTGAGAAAGGGATAGAAGACCCTCCCACTCCAAAATTAAAATGCCTGTAACTTTGTAAATCTTTGTTGGAATTAATATTTTTTTTCAGCGTACCTACGTCATTATTTTTATCCTAGTTTATAATAAAGTAATAATTTGGGCCGATTCTCTAGTACACAATCTCTAAACTAAACTAAATTAACAGGTCTAAATCTAGTGCTTTCCTTTTCCGCAAGCAACATTATGAAAGGGATAGCAATAGAATTAGACGTGATATTTTAGTTTAGTTTAGAGATTGTGTACAAAGGAATTAGCCACATTTACCTATTTATCAAATTCAAAAGTAGGAAAATACCCAATTAGTGAGCATACAGAGTCTAGCTATTCCAAGCCCGTAGTTCAAGCTATTGTTTCCATGGGCCAAGGCGCAACGGGCAGTGGTCGTGCAGAAGTGTAGAACAGTAACGTCGAGCTGGACCCGCGCCTGGCTCGCCGCCAACCGCACTGCCGTAGCGGCGCCGCGCGATTTCATTCCGTACGTTCCATACGCGACTGCGAGTAACCCGTAATTTAATTAAAAGGGTTGTGGAAAATAGATTTTAATTACTGAAGTCGAAGTACGATTCGAAAAAAAAAAAATTGAAGAACATTTTAACATTGGCAGAATTCAAAGAAAAAGTCGATAGCCTGGATTTTCTCTTGGATTTGTTTCATCATTATTTCAACCTGTCACCGGCTTACTACTGAGCACGGTTATCTTCTCAGAATAAGTACGAAACGATTTGCCTCCTCATTCCTAATCCGAACCTCTAAGATTTGGAACACCCTTCCAGCATCAGCACCACTTCCGTCCATTGTAACTACCTGAAAATGCTCATCTATTATAAATAATGCATGCGAAGCAAAGAATCATTTTAATTTCAAAACTTAATTCTGCTGAGTACTTTGAATCGTAGACCCTTCGTAGACCTTCCGGAGAATCTTCGTAGACCTTCCGTAGAACCTTCGTAGACTGCTAAAATAACTCAAATGACTCAAACTGCCTATTCTTTAAACAAAATTGTATACTCACACAACAGTGGCGTGCAGCTCATAGAGGCATAAAAGCACTGCTTACCCAAGAAATAGTTACCCTAGTTGAAATAGCTTAGTGCTCAATGTAAGTAGATACCTTCCTAACTACTGCTTATCCTGGCTTGGAACCCTGTGCACGCCACCAAGTATAGTACGCGTCCAAAAGTGATGAACATCGATCTTTAGAAGGAGACAGCTATAGAGCAATGTGCGGGGGTATGAGGCGGGGGGACGCCTCACACATCCGCACGGCACTTGCGCTCGCCCACATAGAGTCAGCGGGGGAGCTGTGCGGGTGTGCGGGGCGTCCCCTCCCCGATTCCTATCTCGACCAGTACCCGTAGTACAAGATTTTACGTCTCACCAAACGAAACCAAATTCGAGAGTCGAAATACTTCCGCGTTACAGTAAAATGGACCTAAACAGCCTTGAATTGAAGTCAAATATTCAATGCCACTGATTTTAATTTCGCAATGTTTCCGCTTGGAGCGCTGGCTGTAGAAGTGTAGACAAACTTGAGCTTTAAAACAAGGCGTTTAAGATCCAGTTTACTGTAACGCAGAAGTATTTCGACTCTCGAATTTGGTTTCGTTTGGTGAGACGTAAAATCTTGTACTACGGGTTCTGTCGCGTTATAATCCCTACCATAATTCTTTAAAAAAATTGTGCATGTCAAAATATCCACTGATATACTAGACAGTTGAGCTCATCTCCTGCATAACTAGCCAGATATATTTGCTGTGTACGAACGTTCTGGCTGTCAAAAGTTCTAACATATCTCACGACTGCACAAGTCGAGTGGAGCTGCAAGTTTCCAGCTTACTTCAGCTAGTCGGTGCGTCTTGTATTGTTAGGAAGATACACACGTGTTTGTTGAGAATCATTAGGGTTCCGTACCTCAAAAAGAAAAACGGAACCCTTATAGGATCACTTTGTAGTCTGTCTGTCAAGAAACCTACAGGGTACTTCCCGTTGACCTAGAATCATGAAATATGGCAGGTAGGTAGGTCTTATAGCAGACGTTCGGGGAAAAATCTGAAAACCGTGAATTTGTGGTTACATGACATAAAAAAAATTAAATTGTGGTCATGGTACTAATAATTAGTATATTCAATTTTCAAAGTAAGATAACTATATTATGTGGGGTATCATAGGAAAACATCGTGAAGAAACCTGCATGCCTGAGAGTTCTCCATAATGTTCTCAAAGGTGTGTGAAGTCAGCCAATCAGCCCATGGCCAGCGTGCTGAGAGGAGACCCGTGCTCTGTAGTGAGCCGGCGATGAGCTGATCATGATGATGATGACATATATCTGAAAATTTAGAAGTGTATGCCTGTAATGGAACCCCCGACCTCCTGAACAGGAGACAGACGCTTAAATCACTATAAGGCGTTGTCCTAATTAGCGAAGATCGCACGATGACACGATGCGGTCTCGTCGTGCGATGAGTTCAAACATACAGATTTCATCAGAGTGTCCTATTTGAACATCGCAAGTAATCGTGCGAGCACATGAATGCTTTAATAACGATCGTACGATGCGTTTGATCGTGCGATCATGTAATCAAAGCAACAGATCTCAGACAAATAATCGTAAAAGTCTTCGTTATTTCGTACATCAAAATAAAGGTTGAAAAATTCACCGCGCAGATTCCTGGATCTATAAAGTATTTTATGTTGTCTACGTTTCCTTTTTCAATGTCATTTGCAATTTTTAAAGCAATATTGCCCGACAGCAAAAACTGTGCATCTCTGTAAAGAGCCATCGTTACTACCACGGCTAAGTGTGAATAGTCTCTCTCAAATTGTTTAGTATCCGCACAATCGCTTTCCACTCTCATCGATTTCCGGAATCGAGAATTTCATGCGTGTTTTTGTGTCTACATTGTATGCCCGATAACAGATAACAGATAACAGATGGGTAATCGAGGAGAAGTTGATTGTTTTTCCGTTCCTATAGATCTTTTATTTGATGTAGTAAATTTTCTTATTGTTGAAGCGAAGATTGTTATAAGGGACCAAAATGGCAAGAGAAATTATACCAAAAAACCGGCCAAGTTCGGATCGGACTCGCGCACGAAGTGTTCCGTACCATCACTACCCATATTATAAATGCGAAAGTGTGTTTGTTTGTTGATTTGTTGGTTTCTTGGTTTATTGGTTTGTTGGTTTGTCCTTCAATCACGTCGCAATGGAGCAACGGATTGACGTGATTTTATGGGTATAACTAAAGACCTGAAGAGTGACATAGGCTACTTTTTATCCCGGGAAATCAAAGAGTTCCCACGGGATTTTCAAAAACCTAAATCTACGCGAACGAATTTTTGGGCATCAGCTAATAACTATAAAAATGAGCAAAAAAAACACGTTTGTTGTATGGGAGCCCCCTTAAATATTTATTTTATTCGGTTTTTTTAGTATTTGTTGTTGTAGCGGCAACAGAAATAAATCACCTGTGAAAATTTTAACTGTCTAACTATCACGGTTCATGAGATACAGCCTGGTGTCAGATAGACAGAAGGACGGACAGACAGACGGACGGACAGCGGAGTCTTGGTATTAGGGTCCCGTTTTACCCTTTGGGTACGGAACCCTAAAAAACTGGTCAAGTGTGAGTCGGGCGCCCACTCCGTACCATCGTACAAAATATAACAGTAGGTATGTACCGAAACAATTTTGAAAAATTCCTTCCTTCCTTTCTTTCCCCTTCTTCTTCTTTCTTTCGGTGTTTCCCCGACGCAACACTTTCCTTCCTTTCTTTCCTTCCGATCTTCTTTCATTTTTTTCTACATTATTTTTTACGGAATTCCTACCTAAATCCACTCGGATGAATTCGTCGGCACAGCGAAATAAATTCAATAAATATAATCAGCAGCAAATCCGTTATTTCATTAAAGGTCCTACCTACCTACACTGGTCGCGGGAATCTTATTAAACAATCCATCAGTCAGTTAGTTCTATAAATCTCTCGGCGCCAACCAGAACGATGCCGGTCAGTGACCTCGTAATGTCAGTTTGTTTATAGAAACCAATTTAGATGTGTAATGACGTTTGCTCGTGAAACACAACTGACATAATATTGTAAACATTTCCACCACTAATTCGGTTTGCTGCAGCTGCAGTTTGATTTATATGATCGAATGATTGAATGAACGGGAGTAACCAGAGACAAGCTAAAATATGAGAAGGATAGATTTATTCACTACTAGGTGATGCCCGCGGCATCGTCCGCGTGGAATTAGGTTTTTAAAATCCCGTGGGAACTCTTTGATTTTCCGGGATATAAATTTCCGGCCTATGTCACTCTCCAGGTCTTTATATATACCCATGCAAAAAATCACGTCAATCCGTTGCACCGTTGCGACGTAAATGAAGGACAAACCAATAAACCAACGAACCAACAAATAAACACACTTTCGTATTTCTAATAAGAGTACTGCTTCATCAGTCAGTTTTTTCGTTTTTATTGGGTGCAGTACACAGCGCCATCTATGAAAATTTTATGGAACGTTCGCCCTGAAACTTCCTCATTAAAAATTTCGTTTACGGACTGTGACGTCATTATTCACCTTCCATACAGCGTAACGTTCATGGTGAAAACTGGTAAAAATAAATAAAAATCATAATTTTAAAAATTTAATCAATTCTAGCCGCATAAACTACCGCTATACAAAAAATCACTTGATTTTATTACTACAGTCCAAGACCCTATTGCTTAAAACACAAACTTGTATAATTATACTTAGCTCCGAAAAGTTAGAACTGCGTGCTCGAGATCGAACCGGAACTCTTCGAATACCAAAGACCATAGTCAAAGTCAAAGACAAAGTCAAATGATTTATTCAAAATCCATACTAATATTATAAATGCGAAAGTGTGTCTGTCTGTCTGTCTGCTAGCTTTTCACGGCCCAACCGTTCAACCGATTTTGATAAAATTCGGTACAGAGTTAGCTTTTATCCCGGGGAAGGACATGGGCTACTTTTCATCCGGGAAAATTTTATAAGTTCCCACGGGATTTTTAAAACCTAAATCCACGCCTATGAAGTCGCGGGCTTCAGCCGGTAATAAATTACTCTTTCTGATAGTCAGATGTTGGATTTGTAAGATATAGTGTTGATAATTATTACGCAAACTTAAAACTAAAGCTACGAGGGTTCCAAACGCGCCCAGGTCCGAGAAGAGCCCACAACAAACTCAGCCGGGTATTCATTTTATAGACCCGTTTAGTCTTAATTTTTCGAAGTGCTGAAGCGTACTAAATTGGAACTATTCCAAATCACCTCAGCATTCAGCTTGGAGCGGTCTTTACAGCTCTTTGTACGGCGCAAAGCAAAGGCTATTAATTAGAGCGCAGTTGCAGCTTGCGATCTGTCATGTACTTCGCTTCCTGCAGACGGACCCAGGATTGCACTCGGACCACCCTGTATAGCACATAGCGGGAAAGCGGAACGCATAGAGCGTGTACAAATTAATATAATGCTATGCTATGCTTGTCGTAGGGACGGTGGCCGTTGAAGCTGAAAAGTCTTAGCTTGAGATCTATTATAGAGCACACTTTGAGTTTGCTTAGACTTAAATCTGGCTGGCATAAACCTGTCGCGTTTAACCTGAAACTTAAGTCTGAGCAAAGTCAAAGTACGCTCTGTAGATCTCGGCATTAGAGTGGAGACTACGTTCTAGTACCTAAGGGCAGCGTGGGATATCCTCCGACACATCCTCCGTCACCGACAGTCCTCTGTGCAGGGCCTGCATGGAGGTTGATGAAACACCGACGCACGTACTTCTAGAGTGCACGGGCGTAGCAGATCAACGCGAGCGCCATTTAGGTTCCCCGACCTCACTCCATGAAGCCCTCGGCAACCTGGGCGGTCTGTTTGGCTTCTGGAGCGAGCTTGGATGGCTGGAGTGAAGACTTCGGCGGGGAGGGGCAATGCACGCACAACAGACGGAAACGTTTAAGAGCGGAAATCAGCCCAGAGCGAAGAAGAAGAAGATCCTCCGACACAAATATAAAGTGAATGATCGGATGTGGCTGGATGAGGGAGGCTGAGGACGGGATATGTGATTGCGCTTACTGAGTAAGACATTCAACAGTACACACTCGCAGTTTTTTTACCAGACTGCGGCGAAGCCCAAAGGAGGGGGTTTTTTTTTTTTTTTTTTTTTAAAGAATATTTGCCATATTAAATGAGTAATATTCCCCTTTCCTCTCCAATTAAGCGTCAAGCTTGTGGTAGGAGTACGTACGACAATAGTGCAACGGGCGGGATTTGAACCGTCGACCTTTCGGTTTTCAGTCCACTCCTATACCGGTTGAGCTATTGAGGCTCGGAGCTATTGAGGTTCGATGTGTTTGTGATTATGTGTTTAACCTGTATGTATGTCCGTTCCTATGTGCGCTTGTAACTACTGAACAGCTCAACCGATTTTAATAAATTATACGTCTTTAGATTCGACGTTTTTGATTGATATGATGATATGATAAGGTACATATTGATTTCCATACTATATTGAACTCCATAAAATCTGTTTGTCTGTCATAGTATCCACGCTTATTCTGTGGCTGCATAGAACTGTTAAAAACTTAAAACACAAAAGGCCGTGCGTGTATGATGCAGCTATAAAGAGAATATATATCCTCTATAAAGAGGAAAGATTTGTTTGTTTGTAATCGATAAACTCTGAAACTACTGACCTGTTTTTAATAAATCTTTCATCATTAGAAAGTTTAAGTAATATAGGTTATAAATTACATATTATGTACGACGGAAGAAGTTGTGGGCAAGAGCTAGTCAAATAAACAACTCACAGAAAATGTTACCTAGGAAATAACATTAATTACACGCTCCGCTTGTGCTGGGTCCCACCTTTATATCTAAAGATGTATAATTTGCACAGTCTGACAGTTGGACATTTGACAAATTTACGGTTATTTGCTATATAACATTTGAATACCTATTTGAATTATTGTCTTGACACAAAGTATTGTATTACAGTATCTAATGGTCATATAATTTTTGGATAATTGACGGACTGACTGACTGACTTATATATATCAACGCACAGCCTAAACCACTGGTCCTAAAGACATGAAATTTGAAGGCTGTGTACTTTGTAAAGAGTAGGTATTCGTTAAGAAAGGGTTTTTTGAAATTCCACCCCTAAGGGGGGTATATAGGGGATGGAAGTTTGTATGAAAGTCTATCATTTTTAAGTTACATCGATGAAAATTGGTATTTAGGCTTTCGTTTAAGAATAAAAAATAGGTACCTGCGTATTTCACCATTTTTGAAAACTGTACTGGCAAGGGGGTTAAATAGGGGATGAAAGTTTGTATGAAAGTCCATCATTTTCAAGTTATTTTCATGAAAATTTATATTTCCAAAGTCAAATACGTAGGTACCTATTTCAGGATTTTTGAAAATTCTACCCCCACGCCGATTTTCTAAATTCCACCCGAGCGAAGCCGGGGCGGGTAAGCTAGCTGTTTTATAATTCAGTCGTTAAACGTTATATTAGGTGCGCCAAACTTTAATTTCATAGCTAAGAACAAGTTGAATCTTAATAGATTTGTGTGAGACGTCCCAGCTTCCGCTTGCAGTCATTGCCCAAGCAAGTCTCCAAGTTAATTGTCGCAAGTCGCTAAATGCCACAAAGTTCCCGGCTCGCGACTGCACAATTCCGAATGGCCTTTCCGTTAAGTAGGACTTTGGCTCGCTTTGACTGTTGACTGCTGTTGTTGCTTTGTTCTGACCTTTTGTCATTCATTTTCTCTGTGAGTTAATAGTGTTTTTGTTTTAATTTGGCTGTTCTTAACACGTTCCTGGTATTTAAATGTAGTTCTGTGTCCATTATTTTAATGAATCGACTTGTTTGATATCCAAATCGAAATGTTTCGTCAGAATTATGTTCATAAATTACTTTTTTTCAACTGTTGAAGATAGAATCGTCTGTTCTTCTTTATACTTATTAAGTGTCTGAGTTTTGATTGGTTTTAACAATTTACCATATTCACACAAATAAATTATTTGATTTCATTTCATTTATCCACAACATTGTCTACAAAAAAAAATTACGTACCTAGCGATGGGGTCGAGAATCATAATATAATATTTCATGTCATAATATACTCTCATATACAACTAAGTAACACGTTAGTTGTATATGAGAGTTCTCCATAATGTTCTCAAAGGTGTGTGAAGTCTGCCAATCCGCTCTTCGCCAGTGTGGTGTACTCCAAAACCCTCCTCATTCATTCTGAGAGGAGACCCAGTCAGTCAGTCGGTCCTTTGAATTTTATATATACAGAAGATGAACAAGTCCTATAAAAAATAAAAATAAAAACGCGACTGGTAAACAATGAACTAATTTTTTTTAAACATTTGAAAATAATTAATATTGAATTTATTTTGAAAAAGTCAGTTTCATTCGGAATGATATAAGAATGGGGTATCCCCATACATCTAAATCTGTTCGGGTATTTAGTTAGAAGTTATGGTGAAATAAAGAAACACACACATGCACTCTGAAAAAATTACACGCCTTTTTGGGCCAGTCGAGTAAAAATCTGTTTATAGAGACACCAATCTCGGGGAAATTAAAAAATAATTGCTACAACTGAATGTTCAGGCAGCCTCGATTTCAGGCTTCACCGAATATGCATTTATTGCTGAAATTCGGAAATCCTTTTTTTATATCGAAATGAAATACAGTTTAGCAATATTACAATTAAGTTACAGTGAAACATATGGGGTATAGTTTTAATAGAACACTGGCGCTGATTCTGTTGTCTTTCTCTAAACTAAATTTATAGTATCTGCGTCCTTTTCTTTTTAATATTGCAAGAAAAGGGCGGAACATGAATTTTACATAATTATAAAGACTCTAAATTTTATTGCACGCTACAAATTTAAACAACAGCTCTAAATTAAATTTAAAACTGTCAAACTGTGTTTGTCTTTTTCATATTACATTAGTAAGAAGAGGACGCCTTTTTGTACCTACTTATTAAGATTTCTTTTTGTAACCTGTCATTTGTCTTTCTGTGGTGCAATAAAGTATATACATACATACATACAATACTCTAAAATTTAGGTGCGCTCAGAATCAGTACCACTGTATAGTTAGTCAAAGTCAAAGTCAAAGTCAAATGATTTATTCAAAATAGGTAATAAATTACTCTTATTGATGGTCTGGTATGGTGTTAGATTATTGTTGGTATAGTTATTGTTTCACTGTGGATAGACATCCGTTCTGCGTAAAAACCGACAGTTATATTAATCAGTTATGAAATATAACTAGGGATCGAAATGTGAAAGTTTTCTCAACCCAAGGAGATGTCAAATGTTTTTCAATTTAAAATAAAGTCATATCATAAATGCCATTGAAGTTGAGACAGTTATTTAACTCGGTATCAAAACAATGTTACAAAACAAAGTAACTAAAATGGTTTCAGGCAACTAATGCTCTAAACAAATCTAGTTAGAAATAACAGACTGACTGAAGTCACTTGCAGTACCTATCTAATGTTGCATGTTATAAACAAAGATTAACGGTTTAGCTAAAATCTAATTAGGTACTTAGGTAATTTTTTATGCGAAAGTGTGTTTGTTTGTTGGTTTATTAGTTTGTAAGTTTGACCTTCAATCACGTCGCAACGGAGTAACGGATCGACGTGTTTTTTTGCATAGTGTAAGACCTGGAGAGTGACATAAGCTACTTTTTATCCCGGAAAACAAAGAGTTCCCGCGGGATTTTTATACCTAAATCCACGCGTACGAAGACGCGGGCATCAGCTAGTTGGATATAATTATTATTGTTTGATAAAGTAAATATGAACGAAGCCTTATTCTATTATTGATGAGATTATACCTCGTTTATTTCCAGCTGATTCCATTACTATGCGATACGAGTATTAGATATACCTGCACGCACGAGGCGATTTGCTATTAGGTATATTTAAAACTACCAGGTCACTAATATTTCAAATATCCGCTCCCGAAATAACATACAAAATATTTGTTGAAATTTTCTTGGTATAATATTTTCTCATCCTGTATCACGCCCTGCAGGCAACATCTTAATTGCAACCCCTGACAACCCCCCCCCCCCCGTGCTGCGACTGCCCCCGTCAGCATAATGTATGCTGCATAATATTAACTGTCCAATCTTGAACAGAATTACTTCACGCTGCTAAATTACGACAACGAAACTGCATAGTAATACAAGTTAACATAAAACATTATTTTTAGGGTTCTGTACCTCAAAAAGAAGTGGTTCCTTTTTCCCTCGGTCAACGGAAAGTATTCTATAGGATTTCTGGATAGACACGATAGACAGACGGATAGACGGACTGACAGACAACAAAGTGATGCTATAATTTCTTTTGTCCTTTAGAGGTACTGAACCCTAAAATACCAGTCAAGTGCGAGTCCGACTCCTCACCATGTTTTCCTTTAGTGTTTGTCAACGCTTCTTATTAAGTTGACAGTGCGTTCGCGGCCTATCGGAACAATCATGTAGATTATGCCTAAAATTAGTCTATGGTCAGAATTGTACCTATATAAGAACTGTCAAATAAACCGTTACATACACACACTCTCCGCTGAAGTACGTTGTTTTAATTGTTCCTTCTCCGAACCTAAAAATTAGAAGATCTGCCTATCGGGTCTTCGGTGTTAGTTCAAATAACTAACACTGTTAAAGCAAGTGATATTTAATTGCTTAAATTAAATCGCACGGAATTCCGAAAAGTTAGAGATGCGTGCCCGAGATCAAACACCCGACTTGCCGAATAGGAGAGGCAACCACGGCTCTCTTAATTTATGCTCTGGGAATAACATCTTCAAGATTACACTTTAATGATGCCAAAGACTCAGTATAACAATAACTTGCATCTAGATTCTAGAAACGTATCTTCTTCTATATATATAAAAGGAAAAGGTGACTGACTGACTGACTGACTGACTGACTGACTGACTGACTGATCTATCAACGCACAGCTCAAACTACTGGACGGATAGGGCTGAAATTTGGCACGCAGATAGCTATTATGACGTAGGCATCCGCTAAGAAAGGATTTTTGAAAATTCAACTCCTAAGGGGGTGAAATAGGGTTTTGAAATTTTGTAGTCCACGCGGATGAAGTCGCGAGCATAAGCTAGTCTAAATATATAAAAGGAAAAGGTGACTGACTGACTGACTGATTTATCAACGCACAGCTCAAACTATTGGATGGATTGGGCTGAAATTTGGCATACAGATAGCTAAAATGACGTAGACATCGGGTAAGAAGTAAGGGTCGGGTATCAGGTAAGGGTTTTTTGAAAATTCAACCCCTAAGGGGGTGAAATAGGGGTTTTAAATTTATGTAGTCCACGCGGATGAAGTCGAGAGCATAAGCTAGTCTTCTAATATGCAACAACTTGCATCTGGGAATAACTGCGTTCTAATGATGCCAAGGACTTATAGCAACAACGTGCATCTAGAAGCGTAATAACAAAATATGACCCAAGCGCAAGGCGTAATGTATGGATCATAATATCAACTGTCCACCGCCTTAATGAAATTAGTTTGCGTTGCTCAACTCCGAAAATTCAACGGAGCCATGTACTCGTATAACCGTGTGGGGTAATTTAATGCAGCGCCTTAAGCGGGGTAAAGCGGTCGAGGGTAAACATTCCAAATTTTCCCGGTAACACTATTAAAAGCAGCATTTTGATGTTACCTACATTATGAATTGTTGGCTGTATATTTGGAAGTAGTGTTGCAATTCATCATCATCATAATCTGAAACTATCGCCGGCACACTATACTGAGAACAGGTCTTCTCTAAAATTGAGAAGGGTTTAGGCCACAGCCCGTCACGCTGGCCAAGTGCGAATTAACAGGCTTCATACAACTTTGAGAACATTATGGAGAGTTCTCAGACGGGCAAGTTTCCTCATGATGTTTTTCTTCACCTTTAAGCAAGTGATATTTAATTTCTTTTAACTCCCATAACTCTAAAACTTTAGAGGCCTGTGATCGAACCCCCGACATGCTGAATAGGAGGCGAACGTCTTAACAACTAGGCTACCACGGCTCTCTTAATATGCTCTGGGAATAACATGCTCAAGATTACACTTTAATGATGCCAAGGACTTAGTATAGCAACAACGTGCATCTAGAATTATTCTAGAAGCGTAATTACAAAATATGGCCCCAGCGCAGCGTAAGTAATGTATGCATCATAATATTAACTGTCCACCGTTTTAATGAAATTAGTTTGCGTTCCTCAACTCCGAAAATTCAACGGAGCCATGTACTCGTATAACCGTGTGGGGTAATTATACGCAGCGCCTTAAGCGGGCTAAAGCAGTCGGGGGTAAACATTCCAAATTTTCCCGGTAACACTATTAAAAGCAGCATTTTGATGTAAATTCTTGGCTGTATATTTGGTAGTGTCGCAATTCATCATTATCATAATCTGAACCTATTATCGCCGGCACACTACCTACTGAGAACGTGTCTTCTCTAAAAATGAGAAGGGTTTAGGCCACAGCCAGAGGCCTGAGATCGAACCCCGATTTCTGGTATAGGAGGTTTTGAATCTCAAAATAATCCACTACTGGCTCGGAAAAACAAGCAAGAAACTCTTCTTTTTATCTTCTAAATATATAAAAGGAAAATGTGACTGACTGATTGACTGACTGATCTATCAACGCACAGCTCAAACTACTGGATGGATCCGGCTGAACGGCATGCAGATAGCTATTATGACGTAGGCATCCGCTAAGAAAGGATTTTTGAAAATTCAACCCCTAAGGGGGTGAAATAGGGGTTTGAAATTTGTGTAGTCCACGCGGACGAAGTCGCGAGCATAAGCAAGTTTAATTGTAAAACAGGCCAGCGATGAGTTGAAACTTGAAGCGATGCAGCCCGGAGCACCCTGTATCAGCACACATCACACCCCTCCATTACCCTAACGACCTGTATAACGGCACGCCAAAGCTTTCGCATTCTCCACAAATAAACTGCTAAGCCCTTTATTTGCCACAAAGCGCATCGTTTCTAGTGTTTATCCCACGCCGCACCTACAGCTATCACCACCCAGGGTTGCCACAGACATCAATTAATCTTAATTTAATTTAATCTTCTTCTTCTAAATAGATAAAAGGAAAAGGTGACTGACTGACTGACTGATCTATCAACGCACAGCTCAAACTACTGGACGGATCGGGCTGAAATTTGGCATGCAAATAGCTATTATGCCGTAGGCATCCGTTAAGAAAGTATTTTTGAAAATTCAACCCCTAAGGGGGTGAAATAGGGGTTTGAAGTTTGTGTAGTTTACGCGGATGAAGTCGCGAGCAGCAGCTAGTATAATTTAAACACCTTTTTTTTAAATAGAGATAGCGAGCAAACGAGCAGGTGGGTCACCTAATGTTAAGTGATAACCGCCGCCCATAAACATTTGCAGCACCAGAGGAACCGCCGATGCGTTGCCGGCCTTTTAGGAATCTGTTGGTCCGCCCCTTGAATAACCCCATGTTGTAATCTAGTGGCAATACCGCCGATGGGAGTTGGTTCCACAGTTTGCATGTGCGTGGAAAGAAGGATCTGGCACAACGGACGGTCGAAGTGCACCAGACACCCAGGTGGTAACATTTATTGCTTAATACTATGACAAAGAATAAAAAAAAACAGAATTATTAAAAACAAAGGGCGACTACTAGTGATCTCTTCCAGGTAACCCATACTTAAGAACTTATAGAACTGTTAGACGAGGAGTCGCTATGCAACTATACATACATAGGTACACATAAATATACACTCTAAAACATATACATACTATAAAACATATACATATAATACTAGCTTATGCTCGCGACCTCGTCCGGACTACACAAATTTAACCCTTTATTAGCGGATGCCCACGTCATAATAGCTATCTGTATGTCAAATTTCAGTCCGATCCGTCCAGTAGTTTGAGCTGTGCGTTGATAGATTAGTCAGTCAGTCAATCAGTCAGTCAGTCACCTTTCCTTTTATATATTTAGACTAGCTTATGCTCGCGACTTCGTCCGCGTGGACTACAAAATTTCGAAACCCTATTTCACCCCCTTAGGAGTTGAATTTTCAAAAATTCTTTCTTAGCGGATGCCTACGTCATAATAGCTATCTGCATGCCAAATTTCAGCCCGATCCGTCCAGTAGTTTGAGCTGTGCGTTGATAGATCAGTTAGTCAGTCAGTCAGTCATTCAGTCAGTCAGTCAGTCAGTCACCTTTTCCTTTTATATATATAGACTAGCTTATGCTCGCGACTTCGTCCGCGTGGACTACAAAATTTCAAAACCCTATTTCACCCCCTTAGGAGTTGAATTTTCAAAAATCCTTTCTTAGCGGATGCCTACGTCATAATAGCTATCTGCATGCCAAATTTCAGCCCGATCCGTCCAGTAGTTTGAGCTGTGCGTTGATAGATCAGTAAGTCAGTCAGTCAGTCATTCAGTCAGTCAGTCAGTCAGTCACCTTTTCCTTTTATATATTTAGATATTATTATCAAAAAAGTTTGACAACCCTAGTTAACAACACGGTAACTAAATGTTGATTGCAAATATGTACATAGCGTGTTTCTGCTCATTCGGTCCGTACATACGGGACTTTGGAACTTATTACCTTCATCTGTGTGTGTGGATGTATCATCCAAACGCTTAAACAACGTATACCTAAATGGATAAAATTATAATTGCTATTTCGTTGAAATCTCTTGAGATTTAGCTTTTGAACCAAAATATTAGAAAACATAAAGTTTATTTAACTTCATAATTTGCAGTTTACAGACATAATTTAAATGAATAAACGGGAAACGGCTAGTAGCACATCAGGTGGTTAAAGTAATGTTACCATTGAAGTCAAATTTACCCACCAAAAAACTTACTTTGAGTTAATTAACTCCTCACTAAAACTTTCTCTCTTTCTTAAACAACAAGAGGTACAAAATATTTTACGTCAACACACTTTGTTCAGTTTTTGGTAGTCAAAAGATAATGGGCAAAGTGATTCTTATTTTGGCCACTTCCAAAACTTATTTACATTGAAAAGTTACATGATTATGAACGAAAGTTGTTACGAATATAATTTTCTATCTTACTAATTGAAGAAGTTGTAAACAGTAACATAAACAATCATGAACATAATATGCTGAGTGCGGAGTACGGGGTGCAGGATGCAGGGTACCTACAGGATGCGTGACAGTGGTATTTAGATCCTGTTTTAATCATATCTTATTACTAGCTTATGCTCGCGACTTCGTCCGCGTGGACTACACAAATTTCAAACCCCTATTTCACCCCCTAAGGGGTTGAATTTTCAAAAATCCTTTCTTAGCGGATGCCTACGTCATTATAGCTATCTGCATGCCAAATTTCAACCCGATCCGTCCAGTAGTTTAAGCTGTGCGTTGATAGATCAGTCAGTCAGTCAGTCAGCCATTCAGTCAGTCAGTCAGTCAGTCACCTTTTCCTTTTGTATATTTAGAAGATTAATGGCTCCAGATAAGTCACATTTTTAAGTTACTTAACTTTGTAACTTTTTAAGTAACATAACTTTTTAACTTTCCTTCAAACTGCGTATGATTAGATTAATCTTAAAAATTCATTTTTGTAAAGTGGCCACTCTGAGGACCACAGTCCTTGCATTTCGCCCATTGCCCTTTAACATACTTTTTAATGGTAACCGGACTTTAACCGCCTGATATGCAACTGGCCTTAAGTTTTGCAGTACCAACAAGTAGACACGAGAAATGAATACCTACCTAGTTATTTACAGAGTCGGCTACACGGTCATAGTTCAGAGCTTTTTTAATATAAAAGCATTTTCCGAAAAGCAGTGCTTTTTAAAATTGCTTTTTTATTCAAAGAAACGTTTTCGTGGCCCTCTGCACACTTAATTATGAGCAGTGTAAGTTTGCACTAACTTAACGTATTCACTCAAAATGAGTTAAAAAGTCTTGTCTGAAAATGCTAATTCATTTCAACTTAACCACTTTTTAAGTAGGTATAAAAGTAACTTATATTTATAGGGTTCCGTGTGTCCAGAGAAAAAAGGAACCCTTATACGATCACCTTCGATGTATGTCTGCATTTCGTGTCTGTCAAGACTAAGGCTGAGATCTATAGAGCGCACTCTGACTTTATTATGCGACTTTACTAGTCAATGCAGTAGGTTTAAGCTTTGACTTAATCCCGTAAACAGCCTTATGAAGTTTAACGGAATGTTTGAACGATCTCGTAAAGTAGCAAGTCATGATGCCTGCGTCGTAAAGTTGGCAATTATGATCGTTTGCTACGTGCTTTTATTGTGTCTTTATTTTTATGGTTGCATATGTTTGGGAGGGCGTCGTTAAGGAGGTTGCCATTATGGATTACAACACATTGCTTAGAATAGAATAGAATAGAATAGATTTTTATTCAAGTAAACTTTTACAAGTGCGTTTGAATCGTCAACTAGTTTAATTTACCACTGGTTCGGAATGCCGTTCCTACCGAGAAGAACCTGCAAGAACTAAGTCTTTTACTTTTATCAACATAGTTAGGTTATTCAGATTTTTCTTGTTGTCATCATTATTAGCCGGTATACGTCCACCGCTGGGCATAGGTCTCTTGTAGGGGCTTTTACATGCCATGTTCTTACGGCGCCGCCATCCAGCGGTTCCCTGTAATTGTTTTAATGTCGGCTGTCCACCTAGTGAGGGTTTTCCAACGCTACGCTTTCCGGTGCGAGGTCGCCATTCTATCACTTTGGCACCCCTACGTCTATCGGATTTTTTTTAACTATGCGCCTCACCTATTGCCACTTCAGCTTCGCAACCCGTTAAGCTATTTCGGTTCCCTAACTGGAAGTTGGGTAACCGACTTAGCTCAGGTAAGTAGCTCAGTAAGTTGTCTGGTGGGAGCTTCGGCCGTGGCTAGTTACCACCCTACCGGCAAAGCCGTGCCCCCAAGCGATTTAGCGTTCCGGTACGATGCCATGAAGAAACCAAAATGGGCATGGGTTTCATAAAATCTGCCATACCCCTTCGGTTAGCCCGTCGTCACTTACCACCAGGTGAGATTGCAGTAAAGGGCTAACTTGTATCTGAATTTAAAAAAAGAGTTTCTCAACTGGATTAAACGAGAAATGACGGCGGGCTTTTCCGAACCAGAGTAACTGATAATTCTATACTGCATTGTGATTAACTAATTAGCAGCTCTGCTTATACAAAGAAAACATCTGCCGGTCATTAATCATACAGCGGCTACTTAAAACTGGATATCTGCCAAAGCTACGAGTAATCAACTCTCTGGAGTAATCCACAACTTTTGTTAAAAAAACCGGAAACATTTGCGATTGCTTGAATGCATTGAAAGAAACTTGTCGTAGGCATTTTATTTTTAAGTCTGCACAGGAGAATTGACGATGAATTCTATTTAACCAACGAAAGAAATAGTTTACGCGCAAAGAATGAAAAATTTACAAGCTTCTTCGTCGTTGTCAACGCCCACTGCTGGACATAGGTGTCTTGTAGCAACTTCCACATGCCATGGACTCCGAACAAGGCATTCCGAACTAGTGGTAGATGCATCTACGATTCAAAAATACTTGTGCAAGTTCAATTTAATTAAAAATATTTTTATTTATTTATTTATTCATACGATCTATTCCAATTAAATGAGCACTTTATATTTTGGTTTGCTCTAAAATGGCGTCCATCACAAATTGAAGCCAACACAGAAAACGAGACCTAAAAGGAGTGAGTTTTCTGTACGATATGAGTTTCCTGGAACCGTAACACGATTCGTTTTTAATTTTCTAATTGAATACACAGAACCATCAGTTCAAGCATCGGCCATTTCTAATGGCCTTTTTTTTCATTTCATGCCTTTTATGAAACTTAGAATTGATGATGATTTTATTTTCTTGCGAAACAGGTCGCGGAAAAGGGAAGCATTAATGATGTACCTTCAGCAATTTGGTATTAAAATAGTATTTCAACTGGCATACTAATTATGTACGTTTTCCACCAAAATGACCCTCATCACAAATTGAAGGTAACAAAAAACGACAGCTAAATGAAGTCAAAGGATATGAGTGTTCTGGCATGACTTTAATTTTCTAATTGAATACACAGAACCATCAGTTCAAACATTCTAATGGCGTCCTCGTAAGCGGTGCATTTATGAACTTTATTAACTAAGCAGTTCCGAACGCTGCCCTAAAATAGCAAGTAAGAGAGGAGTAAACAAAAACGTCAGTTTAAGCATCGATGCATTGATTTCTTTCTTTTTTTTTAAATTATTATTGATGAAACGGGGTTGAAACCTTTCTATAAAATAGCAAGCATAAAATTTGCTTATCTCAGAATTGATGATGATTTTACTTTCTTGTTATATAAGCCAAAGAAAGGGAATAAATCAACTCCAGAGGTTTGAAATTAAATTAGTATTTCAGTTGGAGGTTGCTATATTTATCTCCAAAATGGCGCGCGCGTATAAGAAGTCAAAGGATATGAGTGTTCTGGCATGACTTTAATTTTCTAATTGAATACACAGAACCATCAGTTCAAACATTCTATGGCGTCCTCGTAAGCGGTGCCTTTATGAACTTTATTGACGAAACTGTTCCGAACGCTGCCATAAAATAGCAAGTAATGATGCCGGCGCTATAAACTTGGTAATTATGGTCGTTAGCGAATAGCGATACAACTTTTATCGTATCTTTATTTTTATAGCACGGCGGGAGAGGGCGAGCAGTTTGACTTTGTCATTATCTGGGTATAATGTCAAAGTTAAATACCACTTAACGAATGTTTACCGAAAACTCTAATGTACATAATTGCTTGATCACAAGTTTTTCTCAATTATGGTATGTACTATTCCTAATCCTAATAATATTATAAATGTGAAAGTGTGGATGTTTGGATGTTTATTACTCAATCACGCAAAAAGGCTGAACGGATTTAGATGAAATTTGGAATAGAGATAGGTATATTATATCCTGGATTAACACATAGGCTACTTTTTATCCCGGATAATCAAAGAGTTCCCGTGGGATTTTTAAAAATGTAAATCCACGCGGACGAAGTCGCGGGCATGAGCTAGTTAGAAATTAAAAAGTTTGCGGTGTTCCATCGACCCGGACTATTACCAGGGACCCATAAATTATGGTGTTTTTCTATTACCTGCTCTGGAACTCAACAAACTCCCAACTCAGTGCCCATTATCATCACAAGTTTTACAACTATGTTGCTCTAACGTTTAACTAGACCCATAAATTCTTACATTCATAATTCATATTTGCAACTGGCCTAGGAAGTTGTGCTTCTAACCAGAGATGAACCATTTATTATTACTTTGTAACTACAATTTTTGGTACATGAATAATAAAAATAAATAAATAAAATAAACCATTTCACAGGTAGCATGTGAAAATTACGTGATATTTTTTTTCATAATATGTAGCATATATTGCTAGCTTACTTAAAGTAGCCTGTGAAAAATTATATATCAAAATCTTACTTGAAAATAACTAAGCATTTATTCGTACTTTATTTTTATATAAATTTCGCAAACGTACGGTTATTAATCTAAGACGCTGAAGAGTGTGCGAGCGAGAACACTCACTCGCATTGCTGCGTGTTAGGAAGGGAAAAAGCGATTCACTTTCGATGTAAAACCCTGAGAAATTTCATCGCGATAGCCTCCGTACTGTTGTATACACTACGGACACAGATATTAAGTATATACCTACAGATCAGTCAGTTCCTCTCGCTCAGACGTGCTGGCTTGATCATAATTCTTAGTTAAATTAATGTACAATACGCGGCCGAAAGTAATGTAATGCCTTTAGAATGACATTTCGGCTTTGTAGAGCGCTGTCCCTGTCACTCATGCCTATGACGTTTTGTCGGTTTCAACGACAGAGACAACGCTCTACAAATTTGCTATCTCCTAAAGGTACATTACTTTCAGCCGCGTATTGTGGCAAGATTGCAAAGGAGAAAATTGAAAAATCACTTCACGTGAGAAATTGTCTGTGAAATCACTGTGATGTGAAAATTTCACTTATGAAAATGATTCAATTCTACTTCTAACATACAAAAGCAGATAGTAACGAAGTTAGAAATTTCCCCGCCCGCCCCCGCCGCGCCGCGCGCCGCCCACGTGCAAAATGTTTTCTACTTTAAATAATTTTAAGGAAGTGAAGTTATTTATGGTGCACTTTGCGAAGTGCTCACCAAAACTTGTTTTGATATAAGGAAGATGCGGGATACATGGTTACATGGAGTGAAGAAGTATGTTCTAGGTTTTCAAACAATCAAAGTCTTACATATCACTAGCTGTTGCTCGCGACTTTGTCCACGTGGACAACACAAATTTTTAACCTTGCCTAAGGATGTCTTTTTTAGGGTTTCGTACCTCAAAAGGAAAAACGTAACCCTTATAGGATCACTTTGTTGTCTGTCTGTTTGTCTGTCGGTCTGTCAAGAAACCTACAGGGTTCTTCCCGTTGACTTAGAATCATGACATTTGGCAGGTAGGTAGATATTATAACACAAGTAAAGGAATAAATCCGAAAACGTGACTTTATGGCTATATCGCAAGAAAAAAAAGAATTCATGAAGAAATATACCTATAATAAAATTTACTCTGACTTCGACCTTTTTCACCTGTCCAAAATGTAATTAAAAAAGGAAATAATTAAACTGCATCGGAAAAATAATAATATGTAACTGATAATAATTATACTAGTATCTGTAATAGTACATAAATCCGCATAATATCATAACCCACAAGCACGCACTCACGCATACTCTCTCTCCCACACACAAACACACACACACACACACACACACACACACACACATACACTCACACACACACATACATATGTTGTGAATCACCTACTAGGTATTTTTACTAGTTAATTGACTTATATATTTTCATATTATTATCTTATTGTAAAGCTTGTTTAAATTATCAAACGTACTGTTATAAATTTATAATTAATATCTATTTAAGTAATCTGTAAAAATTGTAATCCTATTTGGCCTTATTTTCAGTCTGTTATTATGTAAAATTATATTGTATATATCGCTGTTGATTGCAAAAAACGAATAAAATAAAATAAAATAAAATAAAATATTGTTATTTTCAACTTTCACGAACTACAAATAATAATTATTTATACAAAATTAACATGGTTAACTCTTTACTAATTGTGTGTGTTCAAAAATAATAATTAAAATAATGGCACGAAACCCCCATAATGATAACATCAGCAATGTGTATCTACCTACTAGCGGCCAATAACACATTTTCACCCCGGCCGCGGCCAGGCAAAAGCACTGTATAATATAATATTACACTGTATAATATTAACTTCACCATAAAATTAACCTAATTTTGTATTGAAAATTTAATTTTCAATACAAAATTAGGTTTTCAATACGTAAACAATTCAATGTAAACATCAGAAGAAATTCATGTTATTCAATCAGAAATGAGGAGATCCGTAGAACTAGAGTAACCGACATAGCTCAACGGGTTGCGAAGCTGAAGTGGCAATGGGCAGGGCACATAGTTCGTAAAGCCGATAGACGTTGGGGTCTCAAAGTGCTGGAATGGCGACCTCGCACCGGAAGGCGCAGCGTTGGAAGACCCCCCACTAGGTGTACGGAAGACATCAGTCGAATTGCCAGGAGCCGCTGGATTCATTCGGCGCGGCGCAAGACCGTGGCGTGTGGAAGTCCCTACAAGAGATACTATCTGTTGATGATAATGATGATGATGACCAAAACAAACGAACATATTTTTGGTTTTACCAAATTAAATAATATCTAGTTCAAAGAAAATAAATTGTATATAATAATGTACGGGACCCTAAAAAAGTGAGGCCTGACTCGCACTTGACAAATTTGTCTATCTGTTTTCTAACGGCAATCTGAGAATTTATATTCTGTTTTG
Organism: Maniola hyperantus; assembly: GCF_902806685.2. Classification (NCBI taxonomy): domain Eukaryota; kingdom Metazoa; phylum Arthropoda; class Insecta; order Lepidoptera; family Nymphalidae; genus Maniola; species Maniola hyperantus. The sequence goes on along the minus strand of NC_048557.2, from coordinate 385,108 downwards.
TTTGAATTAATTTAATATCAACTACACTTGAAAAATACAAAATAATTAAATCGCGAGAGATGCAGCTGTTCTCAAAGTTTGCATCTTGTTGTCTATAATTAATAGCTACCACTTCACTTTGTATCGCGCTGACCTATCTATAGAGTACCTTTGACACAAGTAGCTACCCCTAGTACAAGTTTGTACGTCTCGAAAACTTTGATAGTTTTGGTGAGCGAATAGTTTAGTTATATAGAATCTACAGAGTACTTGTACGTCTCGAAAACTTTAATGATTTTGGTGAGCGAATAGTTATATCGAATCTATACTTTGGTACATTTACAGGTACCCCTAGTAAAAATTTGTACATCTCAAAAACTTTGATAGTTTTGGTGAGCGAATAATTAAATTAAATCTATAAGTTACTTTGGTTATCATCGAAGTGAGTCATTATCGAATCTATAGAACACCTTTGAGTTTTGACACCAGTAGGTACCCCGAATAAGATTTTGTAGAATACGTTTCGAAAACTTTGATGATTTCAGTGAGCGATGAGTTATATCGACTGAGTAGCAATTGGCGTGTTGGGAAGACGCGGTCCTGGTTTCGATTCCCGGGTCGGTCAAAAATGACGTTGAGTTTTGCTGTCAATAAATTCTCTGTATTACTCCGGAGTTAGAAAGTTGACGGTGTTTCAGTTTAACATTAAACTCATACCTCTTATGTTTCCACGTGGCATCGTACCGGAACGCTGAATCGCTTGGCGGTACAACTTTAGAAATGTAGAAATTCTAAATTGCTCCTGCCTGAAACCAACCCAGGATCTCCCAATTATAAGACCACAGCGCTTACCACTGCGTCAAAGAGGTCGTTTTTTCTTTGTGACGGAAAAGGTGTTAGTTAAAATCAGCAGTTCTAAAAGTTTACACTTTGTCCTCATTATTCACTAATTAATAGCGACCGTGCGACCTCTCCTTATCTCACTGACCTATCTACATATACGTACTTTAGACCCACAAGGCTTAGTATGAGACTATACATATTACCAAGCAACGTCGATAGAATTCGAACATCAAAGAATAACGTCTTAGTAAAATAAACCTAAAGTTTCTTGAATTATGATAAACCTATTGCCAACACACTGTCTCCTCTCAGAATGAATAGGGTTTGGCTGTAGTCCACCACGCTGGCCAAGTGCGGATTGGCAGATTTCACACACCTTTGAAAACGGTATGGTACGACCGTAGCGTAACTCTCAGGCATGCGAGTTTGCTCCATGTTTGCCTTCACCGTTAAAACAAGTGATATTATTATATTTTTAGGGTTCCGTACCTCAAAAGGAAAAACGGAACCCTTATAGGATCACTTTTTTGTCTGTCTGTCTGTCGGTCTGTCAAGAAACCTACAGGGTACTTCCCGTTGACCTAGAATCATGAAATTCGGCAGGTAGGTAGGTCTTATAGCAGACATTCGGGGAAAAATCTGAAAACCGTGAATTTGTGGTTACATCACACAAAAAAAATTAATTGTGGTCATGAACTAATAATTAGTATTTTCAATTTTCGAAGTAAGATAATTATACCTATCAAGTGGGGTATCATATGAAAGGTGTTCACCTGTGCTTTCTAAAACCGATTTTTATTTATTTAATAAGTTTTTGCTAGGGTTCTGGTTACACCCTGTATTATGCATCTTATACTAACCCCACAGACACTAAAGGCGACGTAGTTCGAGCTTATTGTATAACTTAGCTTATAATTTAGGGCACAGTTTGACGGACTGTGATTTAGTTAAATTAATTAGACCTATAAGGTCCGCCATTTAATTTGGAGTTGATACTATCTTTGCTACATTTCAAGTTAAACAGTTATAACTCTAAATATGTACGGTATTATACTTAAGTATATTTTATTCATCTAACTTCAACTAAGACTTCTATATTTATGATGTACTAGAGGATGCCCGCAACTTCGTCCGCGTGGATTTAGGTCTTTCTTAAAATCCCGTGGGAGCTCTTTGATTTTCCGGAATAAAAAGTAGCCTATGTCCGTCCCCAGGATGTAAGCTTCGTACCAAATTTCATCAAAATCGGTTAAACTGTTTGGCCGTGAAAAACTAGCAGAAATTTTAAATGCATTGTAAAATTTTTGGTACTTTATAAATCACTTTAGGATCAAATTAAGATACTTTTCAAAAAACCGGCCAAGTGCGAGTCAGGCACGCGCAACGAGGGTTCCGTACTACAGTCGTATTTTTTCAACTTTTGCACGATAACTCAAAAACTATTATGCATAAAAATAAATAAAAGTCTGTTTTAGAATGCACAGGTAAAGCCCTTTTATATGATACCCCACTTGATATAGTTATCTTACTTCAAATATTGAAAATACTACTTAATTCATGCCCACAATTTTTTTTTGTGTGATGTAACCACAAATTCACGGTTTTCAGATTTTTCCCTGCTAAAATACCTACCTACCTGCCGAATTTCATGATTCTAGGTCAACGGGAAGTACCCTGTAGGTTTCTTGACAGACAGACAGATAACAAAGTGATCCTATAAGGGTTCCGTTTTTACTTTTGAGGTACGGAACCCTAAAAAGGGTAAAACACCCTATTATGTGACTTTAATGAACCGACACGGCAATGTAGTTTGGTAGATCGACCGTGACGTACAAACACAAGCCCAGCGGTTACAAGTAATTAAACGATGAAATACAAGCTTTGAACGAATCGTCCGTTGTCAGGCCTCGTCGCTTTGTAGTCAACCCAATGGCCCTACCAATCTGTTAACCTGTCACAAGCTGTTAACGTTAAAACCAGGTTAAAAATCAAACTTAAGATCTTGTAGAAGATAAATAGCAAGTATACGTACCACTGTACGATGATTTTAAATCCATCATCATCTTCATTAGCAAACGACAGATGTCCACTGTTGGACATATTAGTATACTACTATGTCCAACAGGCTAGTGGTTAGGACGTCCGCCTTCTAGTCGGACGTCGGGAGGGATCTCCGCTACGCACCTCTAACTTATCGGAGTTATGTGCGTTTTTAATTAATTACCTAAATATCACTTGATTTAACGGTGAAGGAAAACATCGTGAGGGAACCTGCATGCCTGAGAGTTTTCCATAATGTTCTCAAAGGTATGTGAAGTCTACCAATCCGCACATGGCCAGCGTAGTAGACTATGGCCAAAACCCTTCTCACTCTGAGAGGAGATCCGTGGTCTGTAGTGAGCCAGCAATGGGTTGATTATGATGATGATGTCCAACAGCGAGACACCCGCACGTCACCCTCGCTATCCCGCACCGGGTTAGCTCGGGGGCTGTGCGGGTGTGCAAGGCGTCCCCACCCCGATTGCCATCACGGACTGTCGCGTACGTACGCACCCGTACGAAACCGGGGTGGCTCGCTAGTAACCAATCTAAATAAATAAAAGGAAAAGGTGACTGACTGACTGACTGACTGACTGATCTATCAACGCACAGCTCAAACTACTGGACGGATCGGGCTGAAATTTGGCGTGCAGATAGGTGACCGATCAATTGACAAAAAACAAATTACAAAGTTTCATTTCCCAAACAAATTTTGGCAAAATTATGAATCGTTTTATGATCGTTATAAAACTTATGTTTCTACAAATAATTCACTTGATAAAACAAATTACCAGACAAATTGTCATTTCATAAAATATCATTTGACAAACAATTGATTTCTTTAATCGTGTTAATTAGTAAAACAACATATCGCACTTTTTTTTGATAAAATGAATTGTTTGATAAAATGAATTGTCATACGTTTTTTGTCATTCATTAGTGAACCGTGCAGATAGCTATTATGACGCAGGCTTCCGCTAAGAAAGGATTTTTGAAAATTCAACCCCTAAGGGGATGAAATAGGGGTTTGAAATTTGTGTAGTTCACGCGGCCGAAGTCGCGAGCATAAGCTAGTAATAATATCAAAGGTTAAAAGGTACCAAGTCAAGTATATTAATTTAATCAAGAACACGTCCAGAAGTGTGTGGATTTGGTGAGGCTTTGATGTGGGTCGACTGAGAATTTCCAATATAATCGACCCTTAAATTGAATACCTTGTTATATTAACATCACAACTGATCAGAGGTCAACCATATTAATAAGTGTTAATGATAGTCTATTGGTGATAGCAATCTGGTTAAGATTGGGACCTCCTATTTTTTAATTCAGATACAAGTTAGCCCTTGTCTACAATCTCACGTCTAAGATGAAAGCGGGGTAACCTGGAAGGGGTATGGCAGTTTTTAATAAGCCCGTGCCCGTTTGGTTTCTATACGCGGCATCGTACCGGAACGCTAAATCGCTTGGCGGCACGGCTTTGCCGGTCGGGTGGTAACTAGCCACGGCCGAGGACCAGACCAGAAATTTTGAAATTATAAAATTCCAAATCCCTGCCAGGAATGGAACCCGGGACCTCCCACTAATAAGGCCGCAGCGCTTACCACTACGCCAGGGTGATCGATTTTGGGCATGCACTTCTAACTTCTCGGAGTTATGTGTGTTATAAGGAATTATAGCCACCATGCTGGTCAAATGTGGATTGGTAGACTTCTCACAATTTTTGAGAACATTATGTAGAACACTCATGGCATGCCGGTTTCCTCGTGATGTTTTCTAGCAAATTATATTTAGTTGCTTGAAACGCAAATAACTTCAAAAAGTTCACCGAAAGGTTTGACCTACCAGGTCAGCAGGGTAGTTGGAACCTATGTGGGGAAAAAGTTACTTTTACAGTCTGAGTTTTTTCTTGTTTATCGAAGTAAACATAACGAAACTTATAAATTCCTTCTTTATTTTCAGGTACACCCAACCCGAATCTGATATGAGATGGGCATTCGAGAACTGTGGTGCGGACTGCTGGTGGCTGTTCTAATATGTCCCTCGGGGAGCGACTGGCTAAGCTGTGGCCACATCTCCGCGTGCCACTGCAAATGGTCCTCCGGCAAGAAAACGGCATCATGCGTCTCCGCTGGTCTGGCACAGTTACCCCATTTGGCAACCGAAATACAAGTGCTAGATCTACACGGGAACCCCTTGAACGAACTGCATCAGGACGCCTTTGCGAGCATAGAACTATTAAACTTACAACGCCTCAACCTCAGCTCGACGAATCTACGCTACCTGCATCAGAACTCTTTCAACGAACTGCGAATTTTAATAGAATTAGATCTCTCAAGGAATCACCTCACCGAACTTTCACCTAACACGTTCAAAGGGAACGAGCGTTTGAGGCTTCTAGTCCTTAACGACAATCCGTTAAGTACATTAGTCGCGCAGCAATTCCCGCCCCTACAACATTTAAAGAAACTAGAACTTTCGAGATGCCGCCTCCGCAAAGTTCACCCCTTCGCCTTTGTGAACCTGCGGGCCTTGGAAACTATACATGTCCATCAAAACTTGCTCTCCTATCTGCACCAAGATACATTCAACCTGCCCGCTCTCAAAACTTTGACGCTCTCAGACAACCCGTGGTACTGTGATTGTAGACTTAGGGAATTCCACGAGTGGTTCCTTCGTAGCAATCTCGGGAATGAAGAAGTTTTCTGTGCTGGACCGGAAAGTATGGCACGTGTTCTATGGTTAGACATGAGAGGAGAAGAAATGGTTTGCCCTCCATCGACTATAACGAGTCCATCCGTGATACGAACTGAAACTGGCGCAGATATCTCTTTCGGATGCTTTGTTAGAGGAGATCCGAGACCAACCGTGACGTGGTCGTTTCGTCACACGGAAGTTACGAATAAGACTATTAGTGATAGTGAGATTGTAATCTACAAATATTCTGTAAGACATTCGAACGAGGATGGGGACGAAGTGGTGAACAAAAGTTCTCAGTGGTTCAATGTGTCCATAACGAATGTTACCAGTGATTTAGCTGGAGAGTGGAGATGTAGCGCCAAGAGTCCCGCCGGTGAAGCTATTGCTTATCTAACACTTTTTTTACCTAAAGCGCGAACCGCTACTGCTCGTAGTGCTCCGGATTACTCCAAATTTTTCATAGCAGTGGGTTCTGTAGTGGCTATGGCCGGTGCTGGGTTTTTATCAGCTTGCTTCTGTTGGAAGATACGACGCCGGAGGGTACCTCCTAGTAGAAGTTTTACCGACCAAGAAAAGAAGTTATTAGATACGTCTCTAGCTGTCAGTTGTGACAGGACTAGTGTAGAGATGGGTTCCTCTTACGGTTTCGAAATGTTTGACAGATCGATGTCTTTGGAGAGTGAGGATAGCCAGCGGTGCTTGGAACCAGTCCAAATCACGATAGAGGGTCCTTCTGGACCGTTTCCTCCACCGCCAGCAGAGTTCGCGATTCCTGCCCCTTACGGTAATATTTTTATATCCGTGCAAGTGACGGCGCACAGTGAGGAGTACCCTGATCTGTTGAGTGGTGGAGCAACTTTGCCAAGGCGTAGTAAGACATGTTTTCTGAAATCCGCGTATGACAACATGGGACCTAGAGTGACAGCCGCCGGTAGTTCTACCTGGTCATTGCCGGGTGCCAAGGCAGATGGCAAGGCAAATAAAGATTCGACCCCTACTATGCCATTATCAACGTTTTCTACAGAATTTACTGCTCTTTGAAAACTATAATAATATTGTCAAATTTTTGTATGGAGTGATTGTTTTTGTTAGACCACTGAGAGAAGATAATATATGTTTTTAGTTAAATACCTATTGGTGTATCGAAAGTACGTTATATTTTTACGGAATTAAAATATACGTGCTTTTTTAGAGTTCTGTACCTCAAAAAGAATAAGGAACCCTTTGCTTATAGGATCACATTGGTGTCTGTATGTCAATATATAAGTACTTCCCGTTCACATAGAATCATGAAAGGCAAGAAGCAATGTTTTATACTTAGTACAAATAGAAGGAAAAATCCGAGAACCACAAAATTGTAGTTGGGTATCCCATTTAAATTTAATTTGTAGTCTGAGATAATTTAAGGAACTTAATAACTACACACATCCTTCTGCGGTACGGAACCCTTGGTGCGCGATTTTTGTATTTTATGCTAGTCTTAGTTTTTGTAATAGTTTATTTTCTTCTTGGTAGTTTTGTTTGTCTTAACACACAAAATCGCACGGAAAAGCCAAAATACAATACTACTTCCTTCCATGTTAGTTTATTGATTTATAAATTAAGTAAAAGATAAGAACATATCAATATTAGCGGATGAAATGCTTGTTTTATTTCTTATTCATTCGATACTGATTCATTTTGATGTGGCTTTGTGTTTTAACTGAGTTTATGTTTACGTAGATTGATTAGGGCCCGCCCACTACTCATTCGCTATCAGTTGTAACAAAACGCGGCGCGGCAAGCAGCAGAAACAACAAGGTTAAGGTTTTCGGCCGATTTGGATACGTCCGTGTTACAGTTTGCGTATTGCGAATTACTTATTACGCTTAAACTCATAATTAAATTTCCAAGCAAAACGGCCTAAACTGTACTGGCTTTAAGTCCAAAGTTCATGATTTTGATCACTGAATATAAACTTCAACTCATTTCCAAGCTAGACGACCTAAAACTGTGCTAAAATTGAGTGCAAAATTCGTGATTACGATCAAAATAGTATAATTACAATACAGTTTCAGAAACTTTCATTCAGTTTTTTGTTTCTGCTTTAAGATTTTATTTCGTGCAATCACACCGTTTTGTTTGTCAGCTCATCATTATTGCTTATCTCTCATTATTGGCACAGTAGACAAATGCAAAACCAATCTTTAAACGGATGCCAAGGTGCCGTCCGCACACGCTAGGGTGACCCAATACTTAAATTTGTTACCCGCTTACCGCTCCGCTTGCCGCTCCGCTAGAAGTAATGGGCGGGACCGTTAGTGTGTAAAATGTACTAATAACTTAGAAATAGGTTAGTTATTTATTACTAATAGCTCTAAGATTTTGGATCGACCATCTTGCTTTAATTCCCTCATGAGAGAACGAATAAAAAATATCAGTAATGTTTTGTACTTTTATTATAATCCTCATAATACGAAGCTGCAAATTCGGTTGGATACTACTTGCACCTTTTAACGTTTGCAAATTTCATACTTATAGTAAACTTATAGAAAAACTAGCTTATGCTCGCGACTTCGTACGCGTGGATGTAGGTATTTAAAAATCCCGTGGGAACACTTTGATTTCCTGGGATAAAAAGTAGCCTATGTCACTCTCCAGGTTTTTAACTATCATCATGGGGACAAACTAATAAACCAGCAAACAAACACACTTTCGCATATTTAATATTATGGGTACTGATAGTGAAAGCATAGTAAATGTATTGGAGTCCAAAAACAAATAATAAAAAGGGTACGAAACAAATTGGACAGCTGGAAAATGGAAAACCGAAAATACAACGCTTTCAGAAATTGGGATAACTTATAAATAAAACGGGAAATCCTGCAAAATACTACATTTATAACCACAGAATACAAAATAAGAGGATAGCCCGCTTCTATCTCAGTCTGCATCTTCAGTGTTCACTTACTATCAGGTGAGATGGCAGTCAAGGGCTAACATGTCATGAGGAAAATGTTAGTGATTTCCACCATCCATAAACTTTTGCAGCACTAGAGGAACCGCCAGTGCGTTACCGGATTTTCAGGAATTTGTTGTTGCGCCCTTTGAATAATCCCAAATCAAAGTTTAGTGGGAACACCGTTAAAGGGAGGTGATTCCAGAGTTTACGTGGAGGGAATCATCTGGAAAAATGCATAATCGGAGTACACGCATCCAGGTAAAAAACGAAAAAGAATATGGTAGGTTTTATAAAATAAGTAACTGTACCCGTAGTACAAGATTTTACGTCTCACCAAACCAAACCAAATTCGAGAGTCGAAATACTTCCGCGTTACAGTAAACTGGATCTTAAATGCCTTGTTTTAAAGCTCAAGTTTGTCTACACTTCTACAGCCAGCGCTCCAAGCGGAAACATTGCGCAATTAAAATCAGTGGCATTGAATATTTGACTTCAATTCAAGGCTGTTTAGGTCCATTTTACTGTAACGCGGAAATATTTCGACTCTCGAATTTGGTTTCGTTTGGTGAGACGTAAAATCTTGTACGACGGGTACTGTATATATATCGTTTACAACTTATAGACGTCTACAGGGTGTAACCAGAACGCTAGCAAAAACTTAACGTTATCGTTAGCTATGCTATCTAAACACAATCCAATACCAATAACCATTTGCCTCATTTTGTAGCTTTAGTGCATTGACTCCGAGTGGCCTACTTACGCAACGTTCGTTGAACTCTAGCGTCAGTCAGATGTTTTATTTGCAATAAATCGTCAACTTTTACATAATTTAGGTTTTTTACGTTTTTTTGTGGTATCATATTTTGCTAGCGTTCTGGTTACACTTGTATTGTAGGGTCGTCCTCACGCCACAGCTTTACGCCGCCGCCATCCAGCGGCTCCCTGCGACTCGTTTGATGTCGTCTGTCCACCGAGTGGGGGTCTGCGAACGCTGCGAGGTCACCATGCACCTTGCAACCCGAACGTCCACAAATTCTTCAAACTGCGTGCTCCGCCCGCCAACATGTAAAATGCAGTATGCGAAAAAAACACGGTAGGTACATACTAGATTTGAATATTACGCGGTATTGACTCCGAGTGGCCTATTTACGCAACGTTCGTTTAAAAAATACAGGAATTCTTTATTTATTTTTAGCGTTTTGTGTGATACCTTATCAGTAATCAACACCTATCTTCGTTTTTGCTAGCGTTCTGGTTACATCCTGTATAACTTTCGTCGCGTTATCTACAAACTCGTAACATAAACATTTTTTTTTCCTGAAAACATTCTGAAAGTAACACAAAATTCTCGCCACAGTGTAGTAATGTCGGTATACTTATTATGCGGTGTATCGACTGAACCGAATGAAACACATGTTCTTTCCAACTTGTATCGGGAAATGTAACTTTCGGGACGTAACATAGTTGCCAAACTTTTGGATACGTTTAAGGAATCCGTACGACACCCGACGTCGAGCGATAGGAACGCTATAAAATAGATTTCAATATATTTTGCTAGTGTTGAAGAATGAAGAGCCTCGATAACTCAACGGTTAAAGGAGCTGACTGAAATCCGAAAGATCGCCGGTTCAAACCCCACCAGTTGCATTATTGTCGTACCTTCTCCTAGTACAAGCTTTACGCTTAGTTTGAGGGGAAAAGGGAAGGTTAGTCAGCAACTCTTAAAGCTGTGATAGCCTAGTCGGTAGGACGTCCGCCTTCTGATCGGAGGTCGGGGGTTCGATCCCAGGCACGCACATCTAACTTTTCGGAGTTATGTGCATTTTAAGTAATTAAATGCCACTTACTTTAACGGTGAAGGAAAACATCGTGAAGAAACCTGCGTAACTGAGAGTTCTCCATAATTTTCTCAAAGGTGTGTGAAGTCTACCGATCCGCACATGGCCAGCGTGGTAGACTATGACCAAAACCCTTTTTACTCTGAAAGGAGACCCGTGCTCTGTAGTGAGCCGGGGATGGGTTGATCATGATGATACTGCAATATATTTGTCTCTCTGCTTGCTATAAAACCACAGCCTTACTTCGCATAGGGATCGGGCGTTGACATTTCAATTTGCCCAAAATAATGGCGGCCATTGTAAGGCGCACAGCGTACGCGGCGTGAGGCGCATACCAACGGAAAGTAATCGAATTTGCGTACCGAATGTCGGAGAGATTGGCGTGTATCGAATAAATGCCAATTTTCCCTTACGATGACACGACCATGTTTGTTTTTAGGATTCCATGCATTATTCATTTACTCTTTCATTCATGTTTACGACTTGTAATCTAATCATATTATGTAAGTAGTAGGTAATAAGCGGCAATAGCTTAGTGGTTAGATGTCAGCCTCCTATTCCGGGGATCTGGGTTCGATTCCGGGCACGCACCTCTAACTTATTGGAATTGTGTGCATTTTAAGCAATTAAACATCACTTGCTTTAACGGTATAGGAAAACATCGTGAATGAACTTGCATGCCTGAGAGTTCTCCATAATGTTCTCAAAGGTATGTATGTGAAGTCTGCCAATTTAATAATGATAAGTCATCCATATATTCGTTAATAGCATGTCTGTCTGTCTGCTAGCTTTTCATGGTCCATTTAACCAATTTTGACGTTTGGTGCGAGGAGACAGCTTGTATTCCAGAGAAGGGCATAGGTTTAATGAATTCTAAAGAAGACTTAATCTAGTGGACATCAATTATTATTCTTCATTTACTTCGGCCAAAACTTCAGCCCATTCCGGCTGAAGTCGAAGGTTTGGACGAAGGTGATTTGTTTGGCCGAAAATGGCCAAAACCGAAGATACGGTTGGACAAACTTCCCTACATAATAACTTTAAAACAAAAAGAACAGTTTTCATCATCATAATCATCAACCGATAGACGTCCACTGCTTGATAAAGGTCTCTTGTAGGGAATTCCACACGCCACGGTCTTGTGCCGCCTGAATCCAGCGGCTCCCTCCGACTCGTCTTATGAGAAGTGTAATTGCAAAACCCGCTAAAACGATTTTATATAGAAATCGACTTTTTGATTTCTCCTGATAGGTTTCTCAAATCTCTATTAGGTGAATAACTCATTTCCGAGCAAATCCCACTATAACAGCACTAAATTATAACTTTAACTTCATGCTTGGTAACAAAATCCGCTATAATGACATGGGTGAATTTCAAACTCCTCTAAAACAGAATCGACCAATCACAGAGCTTGGTACGCACCACGTGACCTGACAAACAGTATGGCGATTTGTGTTGAGTAGTGAAAAAGTGTAATCGAGTTTTATTGAATTTAAAAACATAAAATGGATGAAATGATGCAGTTAGTGACAAAATGTGACCCTAAACACTCACGGAAACGTCCTATCAATAAAGCTTTGTGGAAACGTGAAGTGGCTCGTGATAAACGGTGAGTAAAAAGTTGACCTGATTCTATATTATTTTGTTCAAAAAATGGTGTTATGCAAAGCGCTGCAAGAAACAATAAAGTGGCCGGGAGTTACACGCTGAACAGATTTGATATTTGCTGTATATTATAGATAGCTCGATTTTTGAATAACAGCTTATTTAATCATAATCACTAAACTTTCGCCTTCAATAGGTACCTAATTAATATGAAGGTGAAAGCTTGTATGTATGTGTGTGTATGATTGTTACTTCTTCACAACTCTGAACTCATTTAGCTGAAATTTGGAATGAAGATAGGCTATAAACTAGATTAACACACAGGTTATCTTTTATCCCATAAAAATCCAAGGTCCCTGCGGGATTTTTACAAAACCAAAATTCACGCGGGTGAAGCCGCGAGCAGAAGCTAGTTGTTTCTATATTTTTCTGAATGAATAATGAGCTTGTTAATCGTTTTGCTTATGTACCTAGTTACCTACCTATAATGTGTACCTACTTATAAAATCTAAATCGTCCGTCCGTCCGTCTGTCTGTCTGTCTGTCAGCGGGCTGTATCTCGTGAACCATCATAGGTAGAGAGTTTAAAATTTTACAGAGTGTATATTTCTATTGCCTCTATAATAACAAATAATAAAAGTTTAAAAATGGCCGCCATGAAAATAAAAAAAATTAAAAAGTGATATTTCTTGTACGATAGTACGGAACCCTTCGTGTTTGAGTCCAACTCTTTTGTTTTGAGAATTAATTAGAGATTATATGTTTTTTCTAGGTACAAGCCCACTGGATTACCTCAATTTCCAAAGTGCAATCATGATCAAAAGGCATTTCGTTGCAGTCAACTAACTTGTCAAGATATCCGAAAGTTTCACAAAAATTTTTATCGATGCTCAAACAAATTATCGCAAGATAACTTTTTGTTAAAATATTGCTCTGTAACTAAAGCTAAAGCTGGCAAAGCTAACAGTAAAAGGAAAAAAGCAATAAAATACACTATTCTCGGAAAGGATGGAAAAAATATTCCTGTGTGTCAAAAAACATTTACAGCAGCACTTTTAATTAAAAAAGACCGTATTCAAGGTGTCCTGAATCGATTCTATGAGAGTGGTGGTTCGATGCCAACAGAAAATAGAGGTGGTGACCGAAATAGTGTAAAGTTTGAAGCAAAAAAATATTCGGTACAGTGGTTTATAGAATCATTTAAAGGACAGGAAAGCCACTATTGCCGATCGAAAAATATTCACAGACTGTATCTTTCTCCGGAGTTAAACATTCGAAAAATGTGGCGCCTTTACAACCAGGCTCGTGAACCAGCGCTCCATGTTAAGCAAAGTTTTTTCAGAAAGATATTTAACACGCAGTACAATATTGGTTTTGGGTCCCCTAGAACAGATGTGTGCTCGACTTGTATCGCAATAGATGAACGTTTAAAATCGGAACCCGAAACATCTAAAAGAAACGAGTTAATGATTGAGAAAAGGATTCACCGTCTAAAATTTAAAGCATTTTACAAAATTCTCCAAAATGACAGTGAGCACATTCAAACTATTACATTCGACTGTCAAAAAAATCAGGCCTTGCCGAAATTACCTGACCAGTCAGCATATTATAGCCGGCAATTCAGCTTTTATCATTTTGCCATAGTTTTGGGGAATTCGAAAGCAAAACTAACTAAACAAAATGTACACTCGTACTATTGGGATGAAACAACGCATGCCAAGGGAAGTAACGAAATTATAAGCGCAGTCTACCATTTCTTACAGAAACTGAGTTTTGATGAACGAATAACAATTTTGAGAATTATATCTGATGGGTGTTCTGGTCAGAATAAAAACACAGGTATGGTTGCTATGCTCGGAAAGTGGCTTTACACGGAGGCTCCAAGACATGTTAAAAAAGTGGAATTAGTATTCCCTGTCGTTGGCCACTCGTTTATTCCTCCTGACCGGGTATTTGCAAAAATAGAAAAAAACCCTTAAGGGTAAGGAGGTGATAGTTTCGCCTTTAGAATACGTTTCAGTATTGGAGGAAAACGCAACATGCACAGGTCTTGCAGATATTGCAGTGTACGACTGGAAAAAGGGATATGAGTCAGTTATAAAACCCACAAGCAGCTGGCATTTTCCTTTCATGAAAAGCAAGCGCTTTTTTTTGACCCGGACAAAAACAAACAATATTTTAGTACAGGGAGAAGTAAATTATAACAGTGAACTAAACGAAAAAAAAATAATTACAAAGAAAAATAAAAAAATTATAAATATACAACCTGTACTGATTCAACCCCACAAAATCGTGCCCAAGCAATCGAAGCTACAAGATGTCGTCAAACTCTTGTCGACCCACTTTGGCAACAACTGGCAAGAAGTAGAAAGCTTAGAATTTTATAAAAAAATCCAAGAAAGAGCGCAGACTCAGCTGTTTCTAGACAATCGGATCGAGGACAATGATGATTCCGTAGACGCGTGTGACTTGTGTGAGGGCGGATTTGAAGAGATAAGTTCGTATGTGTAGAAACTTTTACAAGTGCTTTTGAATCGTCATAATAATTTACCACTGGTTCAAAATGCCGTTTCTACCGAGGAGAACCAGCAAGAAACTTGGCAGTTGCTCTTTTCAAATGTTTAGTTTACACTAATATTATGCCATACTGTTTAAATAATTGCAGCCCCGTGCATTGCTGGAGCGAGTCAAATCCATGCTTTTTTATTTATCACTAGAGGATGCCCGCGATTTCGTACGCATGGATTAAGGTTTTTTAATTCCCGCGGGAACTCTGTAATTCTCAGGATAAAAAGCCTGTCTGTATTCCCAAACTATAATCTATCTCTGTGCCAAATTTCAGCCAAAACGGTTCATGCGTTGTTGCGTTAAAGAGTAACAAACATCCATCCATCCATACAGCCTCACAAACTTTCACATTTATAATATAAAAATAGGATTTACATAAATTTTCGTTTGTATAATATGCTTAACGGTGTACTCTGTTTAATTTCATACATTTTGAAAATGTATGCATTATAACACGTGTTTTGAATTTATAGAATTTTTGTTTTTTTTTTTCTATGTAATAAACTCCTCAACAATAATATTGATGTGTTTTATTATTTTCCTGTTGGCTAATTATAATTTTCAAGTTTTCATACTAAAATTTATTGCATAACACTATCCAAACGTTATAGTAGCTCTCAATAATGTTCCTTGCAAAACCCCCTTAAATGTCATCTGTAAATGTCATAAGCCTCTATAACTATGAGTGAGTTTCAAATTCCTCTACAATGAATTTACTTTCGCCGATAACTTAAAAAAAAAGATAATATTGCCTATAGATTTATTATATCCTGTTTTCCGATCCTCCAACGATAATTTTAATACCTAACAGGATTGCGTTTGTTTAGTCAGAAAGCGTTACAAGTTTTTTTCAAGTGTAAAAGGGGAGTTAAAAAAAGTATTTTAGCGGGTTTTGCAACTACACGCCTCTTATGTCGTCCGTCCACCTAATGGGGGGTCTTCGAACGCTGCGCCTTCCGGTGCGAGGTCGCCATTCCATCACCTTGCGACCCCAACGTCTATCGGTTTCACGAACTATGTGCCTGATAAGTATATGGTTTATGATCTAAAAAAACCTACATGGGCACATTATTTTAATAAAATTATAAAGAGGAGTCACAAAGGGGAACTGCGTAATCAAGTTAAAAGCAATACATCATCATCATGATATATAATCAAATAACACAGGCTCAGCTGTCTGCGTGTAGTAAATAACACATGAACACTTGGAGCTAACCAAAGAGATGACATTACTAGAAAAGCAAACTTTGTAAAAGGTAGAGACGTCATAAACCGTCAAGACGCAAATTGAGGACGAAAATTCCAGTATCTGATCGTTTGAAAAGAGCGACCGACGCCCGAGTTTCTTGCTGGTTCTTCTCGGTAGGAACGGCATTCCGAACCAGTGGTACTGAAGGTAAACCACATAGTTAACGATTTAAAATCACTTTTACTTAAATAAAAATTATATTCTATTCTATTCTATCAGTTGTCCCCTTCCCTCATTTTTATGTAGATACCTTCAAGTCAAGAGAGAATAATCTACTAGGCAAGCGTGCTCCATCTTAGGCTGCGTCATCATGAGAGAGAGAGAGAGAGAGAAATAGAGAAGAGTTGCATCACAGTAATATGTTTGAATCATATTTCATACCACATGATTCCTGCGACTTCGTCCGCGTGGATTTAAGTTAAAACGCCCGTGGTAACTCTTTGATTTTCCGTGATAAAAAGCAGCCTTTGTACCTACTTATCCATCTCCATGCAAAAAATCAGGCCGATACGTTGCGCCGTTGCGGAGTGATTGAAGGACAAACCAATAAATTAACACACTTTCGCATTTATAGTATTAAGTTTAAAGTATAATTCTATACAATACCCATATAATGCATGGATATGTCAATAAGATTAATAATAATTACTGACCTATTTTTGCTGCTCTAGTAATATGGGAATTGGGAACTCTATGACGCTAACTATGAACTCTATGAAAACCCGAAAAATTCACAAAAATGCCGCGAAAAATACTCCACGACACCGCTGCGTGAAAACCATGGCACAAAGTGGATTTTGACTTTTTTTCATTTCGTACGTAGTCCATTGATATACAAGCCCAAGATATTCCAGTGTATTTTGAAAAAGGCTTTAGTACGAAGTTGTTGAGACAAAAAGCGTAGTTATATTAACTTAACCATCTGGAACTTTGCTCACTTTCGTTTTCATGACTTCATAACACTAGGTACCTTTGAGAATTTAGATTTCCAACTCCTCAATCCTGATGCTGCACGGTTACTGGTCCGGGATTTTATCAAAATTTAGACAAAGATAGCTTGCATCCCGGGGATGAATATATGCTACTTTTTGTCCCTGATAATCAAAGAGTTCCAACAGAATGTTTAAATAACCTAAGTAATTCCACTAAGGGTGAAATGTATAGAGCGCACTCTGACTTTGCTTAGACTTAACACAGAGTTAAAGCGAGACAGATGTATATCTCTCACATAAATCTGTCTCGTATTAACTCAATCTTAAGTTTGAGCAAAGTCAAAGGGCGCTCTGTAGATCTCAGCCTAAGATTAAGGCTGAAATCCATAGAGCGCACTTTGACTTTGATTTATGTGAGAGATATAGCTCTCTCTCGTTTTAACTCTACCTTAAATCTGAGTAAAGTCAAAATGCATTCTATAGATTTCACCCTAAGTCGCAAGCATCACCTTTTTTGTACAGAGATAGATTGCATCCCATATACCGATATAGGCTACTTTTCATTCCGGAAAATCGAAAAGTTCTTTAAAAACCTTTTCCCAGGCGTCATTTAGATCTCTATATCTTTGCTTTATTATATCAGTGCTATAGTCTGATACATTTACAGCGTTATTCGGTCCGCTTTTATATTTTCTTTGTAGAATTTTTGAATAATATACAACACAGGCAGAAAAGTATTTTTTCGGATTTTTTGGGCGGCTATTTGACCAGCGTTTGTTGACTATGTGATTTTGTAGGCCAAACTTTGACTTTTGGAATTTACTTTTTCATTTTTAAATTCTACAGATTTTTACCAAAGCACACTTAACTTGCTTAAACAAGTAGCAAATATATAAATTAAGAAAATAGCATAAATAGGGTCTTTGACTTTAGTAATAAAATGAAGTG
The DNA here is from genome assembly GCF_902806685.2 of Maniola hyperantus. NCBI lineage: Eukaryota > Metazoa > Arthropoda > Insecta > Lepidoptera > Nymphalidae > Maniola > Maniola hyperantus. The sequence goes on along the minus strand of NC_048557.2, from coordinate 367,468 downwards.
ATTTTTAGGGTTCCGTACCTCAAAAGGAAAAACGGCACCCTTATAGGATCACTTTGTTTTGTATAGCGGAAGTTTATGGGGTTAGAATTCATTAGTAATTTCTGCGGGAATATTTTTTTTTAAATCAAAAGTTCCCGCGGGATTTTTAAAAACCTAAATCCACGCGTACGACGCTGCGGGCACCAGCTAGTCATATGATAAATTCTTGATTAAATTATTAATTATAAGGGGAAGAAGAATATAATATAAAACCTAATGGAATTTTACCTAAAACCAAGATAGATACAATAAATTTCCAGTATGAATCAGAAATTTGCTTTGCAATAGTTTTGGAAAAGAAATCAAATACTTGGATTTACTTTACAGACTAAATATTAATCTGATAAAGTAAGTAATATATTATTATTATACTAGTGTAGAATGAAGCAGAGTTTCCCATTTGTCAACGTCATTCAGACACTCAAGTTGTGGAAACTGGCTATCTTATTATCGTGCGCATTCCGCTTCAGTGGAACCTTGAAGCCATGAAATTGAGAATTGCTACTGAACTTATAGTAGCTACTTAGAAGTTTGGTACTGTCAGAACTGAACATACAGGACAGACGGACTGGACAGACAACAAAGTGATCCGATCAGGATAACAATTAATTATGTTAAAAATAAATAAAAATCATGTCTTTTTATAATTAAGTATTCACTTTGATAATGAATTCTAGCCCCAAAAACTACCACTATACAAAAAACTGGCTAAGTGCGAGTCAGGCTCGCGCAACGAGGGTTCCGTACCTACTATAGTCGTATTTTTTCGACATTTTGCACGATAATTCAAAAACTATGATGCACAAAAATAAATAAAAATCTGTTTTAGAATGCACAGGTGAAGCCCTTTCATATGATAACCCACTTGATATATTAAAGTTATCTTACTTCGAAAAATAAAAATACTAATTATTAGTTTTTATTTTTTTTATTTCGACAAAATGAAAAGTGAACATTTTACACCACACTTTTAGACCAAAGCAATTGTGGTTTATGACCACAATTTAATTTTTTTTGTGTGATGTAACCCCAAATTCACGGTTTTCAGATTTTTCCCCTAATGCTAGCTAAAAGACCCACCTACCTGCCAAATTTCATGATTCTAGGTCCACGGGAAGTAGGTACCCTGTAGGTTTCTTGACAGACCGACAGAAAGACAGACAGACAGACAGACAACAAAGTGAAAGTTAAAGTGAAAAACGGAACCCTTATATGAAGTGATCATATCATAAGGGTTCCGTTTTTCCTTTTGAGGTACGGAACCCTAAAAATCACATCAGTTTATTACTACAGTCCAAGAAAGACCCAATTTGGTAAGTAAAGTATGAATGACTAATTAATACCTTGTTGCCCCAAAATGCGTAAAATTAATTGAAACATCAAACTGTAATGGGGCGAAAGCAGCTCGGTTGGGGCAAGTCAATAAACCGCATTGATTTCCCCGGGCGGGGCATTTCATTAGCAACTTTTCCCTCTCGCGGAGCCTATACTACCCCAGCATCCTTATGAGTCACTGTCGCTATAAAAACAGCTTTCAACCATCGATATAAGTGACAAGATATGGTCAAGCGAACAAAATTTTTCACGGTTTCGAAACCAAATAAATCAGCGCCACTGAAATCCAGACGTCACTAAGGTTGCATTGGTGCTAAAGCACCACTGAGTGGGTGCCATTTTGTTTGTTCAATAACCCTGTTCATACGAAGTAATCCATACTAATATTATAAATACAAAAGTGTGTCTGTCTGTCTGCTAGCTTTTCACGGCTCAACCGTTCAACCGATTTTGACGTTTGGTACAGAGATAGCTTGCATCCCGGGGAAACAGTTGAAAGCATTGACTTATATAATACTAGATGACGCCCGCGACTTCGTCCGCGTGGAATTAGGTTTTTTAAAAATCCGGTAGGAACTCTTTGATTTCCCGAGATGAAAAGTAGCCTATGTCACTCTCCAGGTCTTTATCTATACTCATGCAAAAAATCACATCATTCCGTTGCACTATTGCGACGTGATTGAAGGACAAACCAACAAAGGGTACTGAAGGGTACTGATAAAAATTGAAACCAGTGCCGGGAATAGAACCCACGACCTCCCACTAACAAAACCCCAGCGCCAGGGAGGTCGTCAAAATTAAAATCTAAATATATAAAAGGAAAACTGACTGACCGACTGACTGATTTATCGTAAACTACTGGACGGATCGGTCTGTTCACGTTATTGTACGTAGGTTGTTGGCATGCAGATAGCTATTATGACGTAGACATCCGCTAAGAAAGGATTTTTGGAAATTCAACCTCTTTGGGGGTGAAATAGGGGTTTGAAAGTGTAGTCCACGCGGATGAAGTCGCGAGCATAAGCTAGTAAAATATAAAAGCCACTAAGTAGGTAAGCTAAGTAGGTAGGTAACTTTTATTACTCACACTGTAATAAAAGTTAAAACTAAAAAACTGTGAAACACGTTACACCACTACGTTCACAGCTTTGTCCAAAATAACTACAGAAAAAATGTTTTTGGTTATTTCTGTACAAAAAGTGCAATGTACAGTACAGCGTTATTCCGCTCGTAAAATCATATTCGTGAAACTTTTTTGGTGATTTTACTATGTCATAAACTTTTTTCCAGCCATGTTTGTATTTAGAGAGCAGTTAGAATTTTTATAGTATTTTTGAAAATATATATTATAGTAGTGTATGCCTACCTAAAAATTTTTAAAAAAATATTTTTAATCATCATCATGATCAACTTGTCGCTAGCTCACTACGGTGCACGGTTCTTCTCTCAGAATGAGAAGGGTTTGGCTTTTATTTAAAAGCTTATATCTAGTAGGTGTTGTGGATAAAGTTTAATCTTCTTAAATATATAAAAGGAAAAGGTGACTGACTGACTGACTGACTGACTGACTGAATGACTGACTGACTGACTGATCTATCAACGCACAGCTCAAACTACTGGTCAGATCGGGCTGAAATTTGGCATGCAGATAGCTATTAGGACGTAGGCATCCGCTAAGAAAGGATTTTTGAAAATTCAACCCCTAAGGGGGTGAAATAGGGGTTTGAAATTTATGTAGTCCACGCGGACGACGTCGCGAGCATAAGCTAGTGTGTAATATTACGCTCTTTCCACAATTACCGTGAAGTATATTCGCAAAATTAAAATAAATAGTCGCCATTACATTAAATTAATAGGTGCAGGCTTTCCGTGGCCGCATTATCTCGTTTGTTACGGATGGTGCCTTTATCTATAAAATGTTATGAATATTTATTGTGCCATAATGAAACTCAATATGGGATATGAAATATCCCAAAAGGAAAAACTGACTGACCGACTGACTGATCTACTAACGCACAGCTCAAACTACCGGATGGATCGGGCTGAAATTTGGCATGCAGATAGCTATTATGACGTAGACATTCGCTAGATACGCTTAGATCGTTTGAATTACGCAAAGGATTTTATGCGGCTTTCATCAAAAGAATCAGACAGCCTTTTCGATGATTGCTCTCAGTCGGTTTGAACAATTATCGGCAAATTAAGACAAAACAATATTAAACTGTATATTTAAACCTTCCTCATCTCTAGTAGGTAGTCTAGTATTTATTAAGGAAAACTGAACTAAAATCTGTTGCGTAGTTTTAGTTGTTTTAAAGATCTAAGCGTACAGAGAGACAGAAGATGGGAAGCGACTTTGTTTTGATACTAAGCGTACAGAGAGACAGAAGATGGGAAGCGACTTTGTTTTGATACTAAGCGTACAGAGAGACAGAAGATGGGAAGCGACTTTGTTTTGATACTAAGCGTACAGAGAGACAGAAGATGGGAAGCGACTTTGTTTTGATACTAAGCGTACAGAGAGACAGAAGATGGGAAGCGACTTTGTTATGATACTAAGGGAGATACTTAGTATTTTTTTTAGTATTTTGACACAATTTAGCACTTGACTGCGATTTTACCTGGTGGTAAGTGATGATGCAGTCTAAGATGAAAGCGGGCTAACTTGGAAGGGGTATGGCAGTTTCATTAAACCCTTAGGCAACCCTTATCGGTTTCTACACGGCATCGTTCCGGAACTCTAAATCACTTGGCGGCACGGCTTTAGGTGGTAACTAGCGACAGCCGAAGCCTTCCACCAGACCAGACCAGAGATAATTTAGAAAATATAAATTCCTAAATTGCCCAGTCGTTGAACATAAGTTTGGCATGTATACGCACCCTTACAGATAAAAATGGCACCACGTAGTACCTATACAATACCTATTGACCACCGCATAAACATTTATGGCGCGATATTAGAATATGGCGATTTTTATGGCTGCATACGGATTTCGCTTTACAATACCTACTGACATTTTGTGGATGAAACAAAATTTTTGGAATGCAGAATTTTTGAACTGTTTTCTCGTTGCAATTCCTCTAGCTCTGAGTTTAATTGCTAAAATTCCGCATAAATATTTGAAATCAACAAAATATAATTGCGCAAATCATTAACATTATCAACACAACCCATCATCACCGGGCCACTACTGAGAATAGGTCTCTTCTCAGAATGAAAAGGGTTTAGGCCATACTCCACCACGGTCATCGATGACCACGGTATCTAAACGCGGAGTGGCTTCACACACCTTTCAGAGCATTATGGAGCTTTCAAGTATGCAGGTTACCTCACGATACTTTCTTTAAAGGCTAAAACAAATAATATTTAATTACTTAAAACGCAATTAACTCCAAAAAGTTAGAAGTCCGTACCGAGACTAAAATCTTTAACTACTAGGCTAAAATTGTTAATTATATTTTTGATTATCAAAAGAAAAAACCAGAAACCAGAAAGTGCTAAGAAAATTTCACTATCAATTGAACGCACAGTAAAATATAAAGGGTGTGAAAATTGGAATTTAAAACAAAAAACTTTTGTTACTTTTAAAACAATGAAACAGAAATTTTATTAAAACTAAACTCTGTAAACTAAACCAATGAAATTATAAATTTTTCGCTCGCTAAAAAAGTTAAAGCAAGTAATAACCTAACATTTACAATACTGAGGCACTGGATACATGCCTCCACAATATCTTTAAAACAAGAGTGAATAGGCACCTTCTAGGCAAACGCGTCCCACCTTAGGCCACAGCATCACTTTCCATCAGGTGTGATCGTGGTCAAGCGTGCGCCTATAACAAATAAAAAAAATTAAAAAAAAATATTTCTATGTACATTGTACCTACCTAGTGTGTCAGTGGGCACCGGCAAGTACTTAAATTAAGTTTTTTTTAGATATAAGTTATAAATGTACCTATGCAATAAAGAAATTTTATTTTTTATTTACTAACCTAACATTTAATGGGCACGTTTTCAATAAATAGAAAAATTAAAGAAGCATTTAATTTTTCCATTTATTTCGGGCCTGGAACGAATTTTTTCCTACTCGAACTAGAAATATATCAAAAAATATTCCCCGTTTAGTAGCAACTCAATTTAGCTCGCATTTTAGTATGAAATTGCGCATTTAAATCCACCTCTTGCCTCCGCTCCAGGCTCCAGCATAATATCTCCTCAGAGGTTAAACTTTGGTTCCGTACACTTCGGAGGCATTTTATCATATCTCGGAACGCGGGAACGGTTCCACTTGATGTATGGTAACATTATAACACGCTTCGATGCTCCGCTACTCTTGTAATAGCGTACCATTCCTTTATTGAAACATGATTTCAACTAGTACGATTACACTGAGACCACACGATGCGTTTTTGATGCGTTGCACCGCGCCGCACCGATAAGTGATTTCATCATCATCATTAACCGATAGACGTCCACTGCTGGACATAGGTCTCTTGTAGGGACTTCCGCACGCCACAGTCTTGCGCCACCTGAATTCCAGCAACTCGTGGCAGCTTCGAGTTGTTTTCTATTCCGAAATTCCTCAATGCTTGAAGACCTGCTTCGAACAGTGCGTGTTGCCAGTGATGACATATGGATCCGAGACATGGTCGCTAACTATGGGCCTCATAAGAAAGCTCAGAGTCACTCAGCGGGCGATGGAGAGAGCTATGTGCGGAGTTCCTCTACGCGATCAAAACAGAAATGAGAAGATCCGTAGGAGAACTAGAATAACCGACATAGCTCAATGGGTTGCGAAGCCGAAGTGGCAATGGGCAGGGCATATAGTTCGTAGAACCGATAGATGTTGGGGTCCCAAGGTGCTGGAATGGCAACCTTGCACCGGAAGACGCAGTGTTGGAAGACCCCCCCACTAGGTGGACGGACGACATCAGACGAGTCGCAGGAAGCCGCTGGATAAGTGATTTACTATCGACTAAATACCATGTCGCGTTGCGACGTCGTGCGACGCCCTATCCTTTGATGTCGTCTGTCCACCTAGTGAGAGTCACAGTCACCCAGGTCGCCATTCGGAAAACTTCGGACCCAAACGTCTCTCAGTTTTTGAACTATGTGCCCTGCTTATTCCCATTTCAACTTCGCCACCCTTTCAGCTATGTCATGCAACAAGACGAAACAAAATAAAGATAAAAACAAAAAAGACGTAACAAAATAAGATAAACTTTATTATTATTATAATATACTAGCTTATGCTCGCGACTTTGTCCGCGTGATACACAAATTTCAAACCCCTATTTCACCCCCTCAGGGGTCGAATTTTCAAAAATCCTCTCCAAGCGGATGCCTACGTCATGACAGCTATCTGCATGCCAAATTTCAGTCCGATCCGTCCAGTAGTTTGAGCTGGGCGTTGATAGATCAGTCAGTCACCTTTTCCTTTTATATATTCTAAGTGAAGTCTTTTTTTTAATGTTAATTTTTTTTTGTATTAAGATTTTTCTTTATTTCATAAATACACAAATGTCAAAAATTCTTACAACTAAAACTAAAATCTAAATATATAAAAGGAAAAGGTGACTGACTAACTGACTGACCGATCTATCAACGCACAGCTCAAACTACTGGACGGACCGGGCTGTTTGGCATGCAGATAGCTTTTATGACGTAGGCATACGCTAAGAAAGGATTTTTGAAAATTCAACCCCTAAAGGTGTAAAATAGGGGTTCGAAATTTGTGTAGTCCACGCGGACAAAGTCGCGAGCATAAGCTAGTTCAATATAAATTAATATTATCCAGTAACAACGTCGTCAAAAAGTCCATATTCAAATGTTCAAATTGTCGTTTGTTACACATCACACAGAAGTAATTTTGTGATAACAGAAAAAGGTCTCTTAAAAGATTGCAACCGCTCACTTTCTTGAGCTCCAGAAAAAAGCGCAATTCATTTATATTCATTGGATTGTTACAAATGAAATCGTATGATAATGCGCAACGATAAAATACGACATTGCCTTCACTTTGTGTACGTTGCACTTTGAAAGCTATTCTATTAGGGACTCTATCTACTATTATGTAGAACGTAATGATGCGTTTTAGGGTTCCGTACCCTGGGTAAAACGGGACTCAGCTGTCCATCCATCTGTCCGTATGTCACCAAGCTGTATCTCATGAACCGTGATAGTTAGACAGTTGAAATTTTCACAGATGATGTATTTCTGTTATCGCTATAACGAAAAAAACAGAATAAAATAAATTTTTAGGGGGGCTTCCATACAACGGACATGATTTTTGCCTTTTTTTACAGATAATGGTACGGAAACCTTCGTGCGCGAGTCCGACTCGCACTTGGCCGGTTTTTATTATTAACGTTACTTTTTGTAATGTTATACGTCATAATATATTATTATAACGTATAAGGTATAACGTTACAACAACACTCGTGTATATTATAATATAATCTATTGGGTTACCTATACAATAAAATACCTATAAAGTTATAATATTATTACCTAATAGGTGCTGCTGACAGTGTAGAAATACCTACTGATAAACCTAAAAAGTAACGGGTAGCAAAAAATAGTACTTAACTCTTGAAAATAGAAAGAAAATGAGAATTACATCAATTTGTCTCCCGCAAAGCGAATAATATTTTTCTGTTCAAGTTTTCTTTTCTTTAGTCAGGAAATATTTTAAGAAAAAACATACTACAATTTCCCGAGTGTATACTTACGTGTTGACAATTTTGTGATAGTAAAGGCGTATTAGAGGGAGAGTGTACGGTTGCCAAAAAAAAACTTGAACTATGGAGATTGATAGGATGAATTAATATGAAGTGTACTAATAATATTACAAATGTAAAGTACTAGAGAGGGAGCCCGCGAGGGTCAGACCTTCGTTGTTTTATAAAAGCTGAAAGTTTATCTGCGTATTGCCCCCAAAATGTTGTATAGAAGCAGGTATTACTTTGCGGAAATCCATGATATACTTAGGTACAATGAACCAAAAGCTTAATCTGATATAATCCGCTGAAACAATTCGAATCTGTATGGTGCAACATGCAGCATGCGACATGCACCGCCCGCCCTCCCACTGCTAACATGCAGCAAAAACTGGAGCATCCTCAGGATTTTTTTTTAATTTTCCGGAATAAAAAGTAGCCTATGTCACTCTCTAAGTCTTTAACTATACGTTGCTCCGTTGCAAACCAACAAATAAAAACTCTCGCAATTATTGTGGGTAGTGTCAATTCACGCAGCGCAGTGCGAGCTGAACGTCAATTTACTGCATCGTAACAAGAGTTGCTATTTATTTAAACGTCGTAGCGAAGTGGTCCTTCTGTGCCTGGAATGTACAATTAAGTATTCTGTAGTACAATGTTTGTTTTGCGGACGGTACACATTTGGAACACGTTGAATAAATATTGACATTCGTGTTGGAAAGAGCGGCTACAATATTGGAAACGTGAAAGTGTTTGTGGAGGACAGGAGACGGTTTTTTTCTTTTTTTAATTAATTAGCCCTTACTTATAAACCTTTCAAGTATGCCTCTCTTATCGGCAAGTACGCGTCTCTTATCGAGAGTTACATTTTTGTTCCGTTTGCCGTGGAGACCCTTGGACCATGGAGTCTTAGTGCTAAAAAAAATTTTGAGACATTTCAGCACGATTAATAATGTCTCGAATTTTTATCCCTTATCTGGTGACAGAAGGGCTGGCTAATTTTTGCGCAACGGACCAGCCTGACTGTCCAGCGTGGGAATGCAGCCAGTATTCTTGGCACCATTCCACTTGGGCCTGATTCGTATAGTAATTAGATAAGGCTTACTTTAAGTTTTATTGTAATAATATTTAAAACAAAACGTTACTGAACAAGTAGGTAACTTTTATTCGATAGTCTATTTTGAGTCGCCATATTTTTAGCGCAATAATTAGTAGCATCTACTTGTAGTATCTATTTCTAGCTGAAATAAGTGAGCCAATTTCACGAGAAATAAATTGAATAAATTGTAGTTACCTACTTACGAATATTCTTGTCATGTAATAAATTGATAACAACAACATTATCCGTGATAACGTCATGTTCAATATAGCGGCTCCTAATAATATGTTAGGGGGAGTTTCTAGTACATTTTTATAAACGTGATATTGTATTGGAATAGAAAAGGGTTGAGATTTTTAAGTTAAGATAGTATACCTATTTAAAATGATTTTATTTTGTGTACTTATCACTAGAAATGTATTAAGAAGTATTTTGGTCATTCATAAACAAAATGTACAGTCACTAAAGATATTAAGTAAATTTTTATAATAACTAAAAATTAAAAACACGTACAATTTACGCTAAAGTTAATTTGTAGTTATATTTTTATCACGACATCTTTGTAGGCCTATAGTAGGTACCTATAGTACGAGACAGGTCGAGATGGCATTCGGGGTGGGGACCTGCACAGCCCTCGCGTCAACCCGGTGCGGGATGCGCGGGCAACGTGTGGGTGTGCGGGGCGGTTCGGCTGTGGTGTGCCAGGTTACCCCTCTTCCATCTTAGGCTGCATGATCACTTACCACCAGGTCAGATTGCAGTCAAGAGCTAACTTGTATCTGAATAAAATAAAAATATCTTCTAATTCTGCAGTTTTATAATAGTTTATCAGAAGAATGTAAAATGAAGGTAGTTCAGAAAATGCTCTATCATCAAATTCAAGTCAAACAATATCGTAAACAAAGACCAGGTATTTCGAAACGGTTCCAGTTTCTTGACTAAAATACAAAATGTACAATTTATTTCCCTTTCCGCATATGCTGGCATCGGTTCTGAATTTAAATGCCGCCGGCGTTTTAGTTTTAAGTCATGACTACCCTCACTTGAATTTATTTTGCAGAATTTTTATAAACCGTCTTGTTGCCAGCCCTGTTGCTATATTTGGCAGTTCTACGGGGATTGAAAACGTTGTTTGGAATAAACTGAATCAAATGCATTTCTCATTCGAATATTTTTAAAAGCAGAAAGAGAGAATTATCTGACTCACTTTGAGATTTTGTGTTGTGAAAATAATGAAGTCGAATATTTTGTATGAAAATAGGTTTACATTGACTTATATATTTCTTCGTAAGGACAGGGCCATTGAACAAGCAAAATGGCACCTACTCACTGGTCCTAAAAAGTCATTATTAGGACGACGCCGAGTCTCTTGCTGGTTCTTCTCGGTAGGAAAGACATTCCGAACCAGTGGTAGATGCATCCGGCTATTCAAAAGTACCTACTTGTAAAAATTAATTTGAATAAAAAAGATTTTTATTTTTATTTTATTTATTTTATTTTATTGGTCCTAAACTGTTTATTTAGCACCAATACAACCTCAGTGACGTCTGGATTTCAAACGGGTCGTTCATTAGTATCTAAGAGGTGGCGCTGATTTATTTGGTTCCAAAACCGTGAAAAATTTTGTTTGCTTGGGCATATCTTATCATTTATATCGATGAGTTTAAACCTTTTTGGCTACCAGACTAGCAATCTTAAGGCTGAGTGCATTTTGGGTTCATTTCGTACGCAGAAAGTTAGCCGTCTACTTAGGTACTCTGAAGTGTGATCAGTCTAAATCTAAAGTGCTAGTTAATGCCCGTGATTTTGTCTGCGTGGGTTAAAGTTTTTAAAAATCCTGTAGGGACACCTTCAAGAAGTTGAAGGAACTCTTTCTTTGATTTTCCGGGATAAAAAGATACGCGATTGTCCAACCGCATGAAAACCCCATATTTATTTATTTATTTACTACCTTATGCTCGCGACTTCGTCCGCGCGGACTACACAAATTTCGAATCCCTATTTCACCCCCTTAGAGGTTGAATTTTCAAAAATCCTTTCTTAGCGGATGCCTGCGTCATAATAGCTGTCTGCATGCCAAATTTCAGCCCGATCCGTGCAGTAGTTTGAGCTGTGCGATCAGTCAGTCGGTTAGTCACTCAGTCAGTCACCTTTTCCTTTTATATATTTAGATTTTTATGGAAACTTCGAAGGCGAATACTCTTCGTACAAGAAAGGTTACAAAAATTGGTTAGGCGTAGGCACTTCTGGTGCACCACTCAAGTAAGAGCACCTCTCACATGTGACGTGAAAATAATCCTTTACGACCTAGTGAGTAACAGCCACAAATAGTCCAACAAGAAATATATGAATTTACGAACCGAATAACGCTGTAAATAATATCAGACATTTCCGTTGACATAATAAAACCAAAGATACGCAGTTCCTTGGACATGTGACTGTCGAAAATTTATATTCTCATACGAAAACTATTCAAAATGTTTTATCTTTATTATGGCGATTATCATTCCTGAAAGTGTCTTGATTTTTCAAAATTAAATAGAGATAAATTGGCGACTTTAGATAGGTAGTGATTTTTTTTTCTTATTAGATATAAGTAATAGACTAGCTTATGAAACTCGCTTCTCGTTGCTTGCCAACTCGTTTCTAGTTACTAGATCAACTTTTTACTCGCTAATCAAGTGCCTTAAAAGGTGTCTCTAGGTCTATACAGAGTGTGACCAGAATGCTAGCACAAACGAAAACAGGCGATAGTACTGATGATTACTGATATGATACCACAAAAACCGCGATAAAATATATCCCATACAAATAAAACATCTGACTGACGCTAGAGGTCAACGAACGTTGCGTAAGTAGGCCATTCGGAGTCATTGCCACGTCGAGGTGGGGCATTGACCCCAGTTTTGAACGCTATTTGAAAAACACTAGATACAACAACAATATTTACGCTGTTTTGAAAAATACTAGAACTACTAAATGAAACAAATGGTTATTGATATTGGATTGTGATCGTTTTTGCTAGCGTTCTGGTTACACACTGTATAATATCTTGAGTTTTGTATATCAATGGAGTTTTCGCATAAAACTGAAACAGCGCAAAACAAAATTCCAGTTTGAACGCGTACTCGACACCACGTCCTGGTTTTGGCCGCCAGTTTTTAACTTTTTTGCTTCCAACAATTCAACGGCTTATGCAGTACAATATTTCTCGTTGGATTCTATTCGCTTACAATGTAAGCGAAAGTATGTAAACCTTACATCCTACGACGTCATTCATCTCTACCTATCTATAGTAAAGTCAATTTTTAAAAAACAGCCGAGTGCGAGTCAGCTTTGCGCACCGAGGGTTCCGTACTACAGGAGAAGTAAAACGGTAAGAATCACTTTTATGAACGAACTGCAAAACTAACTTTGCTTGTGGAGGTTAATTGTTAATATCAAAAACTATGATAGTTAGAAATTCTGTAAAATAGACATAAACTTCTGTTGACCATAATTATTTCAGATTTTTCAATTTGTAAACTTCGGATATAAGGGGGGAGGAACGGTATTTTTTTCGACATTTTGCATGATAAATCAAAAACTATTAGGTATGCACAAAAATAAATAAAAATCTGTTTAGAATGTACAGGGGAAGCCCTTTCATATGATACCCCACTTGATATAGTTTTCTTTCTTTAATTGTATAATAAATATGAATTGAATAATAATTAGTATTTTATAATACTAATTATTATTCAATTCATATTTTTAAAAAAAATGTGTCCATGAAGTAATCTTCATGGACACATTTTTTGTGATTTAACCACAACATTACCACTCTTCGGGTACGGAACCCTAATTATATTTCGCAATGCATTGAAAATCGAACTTGAACAATTGATGTCTCGATTCAAAGGTATAGATAAATTAGAATTGGTTGGATATCTAAATCTAAATCTAGATCACTCGCTTGTGAGCTTCGCAGAGCGTGTCTTGACCGATAGTGCTGGATATAACTTTAGAAGTATTGACGTGAAGAGAGTAAGAGAGAACTGAGAACCATTATATAAGTAACTAGATGATGCCTGCGACTTCGTCCGCGTTGATTTAGGTTTTTAAAAATCCCGTGGGAAATCTTTGATTTTCCGGGATAAAAAGTAGCCTATGTCCTTCCTCGAGATGCAAGCTATCGCTGTACCAAATTTCGTAAAAATCGGTTGAACGGATGGGCCATGAAAGGCTAGCAGACAGACAGACAGAGGGTCAAACCTCTGTGGTTGTTTTGCAATGCGTGCTACCTAATATTTTTTTTTGTATGTTGATAATAAATTAAAAAAAAAAAAGTTTAATATTAGTATGGATATACAGGGTGTAACCAGAACGCTGGCAAAAACGACGACAGGTGATAGTACTGATGATTACTGATATGATACCACACAAAAAACGCGAAAAAAATATTAAAAAAAATCTTATATTTTTGTAAAAGTTTACGATATATTGCAAATAAAACATCTGACTGACGCTAGACGTCAACGAACGTTTCGGAAGTAGGCCACTCGGAGTCAATGCCGCGTCGTAAAAGAAACATAATATGTCCAGCAGTGGACGGTTGATAATGATGATGATAATAAGCTAAACTCATAGTCGTGCAAACACGGTACACATTGCCGCTAGATTTGGAACACTCTTCCAGCATCAGTTTTCCCCTCCAATTATAATACGGGTCCCTTCAAGTCGAGAGTGAATACGCATCTTCTAGGCAAGCGCGCTCCATTTTAGGCTGCATCATCACTTGCCACCAGGTCTGATTGCAGCCAAGCGCTAGTCTATAAATTAAAAAAAAAACACCTCTACGGCACCGCCAACGTACTACATCATCATCATCATGATCAACCCATCACCGGCTCACTACAGAGCGCGGGTCTCCTCTCAGAGTGAGAAGGGTTTTGGCCATAGTCTAGCACGCTGGCCATGTGCGGATTGGTAGACTTCACACACCTTTGAGAACATTATGGAGAACTCTCAGGCATGCAGGTTTCCTCACGATGTTTTCCTTCACCGTTAAAGCAAGTGATATTTAATTAATTAAAACGCACATAATTCCGAAAAGTTAGAGGTGCGTGCTCGGGATCGAACCCCCGACCTCCGATTAGAAGGCGGACGTCCTAACCACTAGGCTATCACTGCTTACGTACTACATAGTAGTCCGCAATCCGATTGCACTCGGAGAGTTTTGCGCCATAAATTTTAGTGTGATTTTTATGGCGCGACGTTACCCGCCACAGTGACAGCTGGCTCGGGAACGACCGGCTTTATGGGATTTAGCATTTACCACAATTCATTGCGCTTACAGGAAAATATTTTTAACTATAAGTCCCTCAAATTGCTATTGCGTTGGAACCATGTCTCATTAACATCGAAATGACGTCATTTTGACGTCAGCCGAAATAAAAATATACCAACAGCTCGAAACTTCAATCTAGTGCTGATGTCATAAAATGGCGGCCACGCGCATTAGCTATTTGCGGGACAACTTTATCTACGCTCATATTATCTTAAAATCTAAAAAATAAATGCAAAAAAGCATCTTCATCTTCGGGAAAACAACCATCAAAATTTCAGCGTGTATTTTTATTTCGGCCGACGCGACGTCAAAATGACGTCATTTCGATGTTAATGAGACATGGTTCCAGCGCAATAGCAATTTGTGGCACTTACATATTATACCACACAAGATAGTTGTGCATAGTCCGAATGCACTAACACTAAAGTTCGCCATAAGATTTTATAGCGCAACGTTACTTCACCATTGACTTACTGGTCCGTGGACATGTTTCAATGATTTCAGGGGTTTATTCCTTGAAATATGGTCTTTTGTTCGTTGCAATTTATTTGAATTTATGGCGATGTTGTTATTTCACTGAAGTTTCAAATTGAAACGAATTTATTATTATACTATTGCTTAGGTGTGGAATGGCGACTTCGCACCCGTAGCGTTGGAAGACCCCCCACTAGGTGGACGAATGACATCAAGCGAGTTGCAGGGAGCTGCTGGATTCAGGCGGCGCAAGACCGTGGCGTGTGGAAGACCTATGTCCAGCTGTGGATGTCTATCGGTTGATGATGATGATTATAAATAATAATAAATAAATAATCTTTATTTCCTCAGACATCAAAGGCCCACAATATTATGTTAGTAACCATCTTAACCTATGTTAGTAACTATATTATAATATAATGTATGTTAGTAAGAAACTTATTCTATGTTAGTTAATATAATTAATATACTTATATTAACTAATGCAGACATCCAGTGCGCTTTGAGAGCGCTGTCCTGTCTGTCTGCTATCACCTTCAGGATAATGTTGGGACTTCTCTCCAACCTACTTTTGATTGAGGCGATCCTTTTCCGTATGATTGCGAAGAAGCCGTCTACACAGTTATCCGCAAACATACCGGACGCGCTACAGTACCGAGGCAGTCCCAACATTATTCTGAAGATGTTATTATACTGGACTCGGAGGGCGTTTATAGATTTTTGGGTATAGTCAACCCACAGACTGCACGTGTAGAAGCTCTGACAAAAGGACTTGAACAAAGTGACCTTAACTTCTTTTGTGCAACGAGCAAATTATGACATAAATTATGACATAGGATATCTTTAAAGAGCTCGTTTGTACTGCACTGAAAGCTGAAGAATCCGGATTCAATTAAAAGCAATAGTCAGAAAAGCAGGTTAAATTTAACTAATTTTATAAGTTATTAAAATGTTCCCTCATATAAAGCTTGCACGTGGATATAGATCACAACGCGTAGAGGCTTATCGAGAGATTTAATCTTTATAATACCCTAACTGCAATATTAACTTGATTAGGGCACAATTGCTATTGTAACCACTTAATCAGAATATCGACCTAAACACAAAAGTATTTAATAGTCGTTGAGTCTCGAGTCGGAACGAGACTGCTTAAAAACCTTCAAACACTGGTATTTATACAAATCGATTCAAGATGGCTCCCCGCCACAGATCGCGTGACATCGGATGAGTCAAATATTGTCCAATTCATTAAACTAACTTCAATAAGCTAACAGTCGGCCTTTCCTGATCGTCTTCACGTCTCGTGAAATAACCGACTACCCGTTGTGTGACCCCTTCATGTTCACAACAACTAAACTGTTTTGTTGCGTGACCCCGTAATGTTCACAACAAATAAAACAGAGGGTATTCGCCCATTAGCAATCAAAACATGAAAACATTCCTTGAACTGCCCGCTGTCAGCTTTAATCACACAACAATAAATCTAAACGTTTGACCTCTCATTCGATGTACACAAAATCTGCATCATCTACTGTACTAAATTACTTGATTCTAAAGCGATTCTACCACTGGTTCGGATTGCCACTACCTAGCGAGAAGAACCAGCAAGAAACTCGGTGGCGTCTAACTGTTCAAAATTAACAAAAAATTTGCGGGTACTTTATAAAAAAATATCTGCGGGTATATTTTTAATTTTAGTTACTTTAAATTACTCGCGTTTTCAAAAATACAACTGTGTAGATGGCAAAGCAAAATCAAGGCGACGTAAGTTAGATCCCACTTCTGAACTAAAAGCAATAGTCAGAAAAGCAGGTTAAATTTAACTAATTTTATAAGTTATTAAAATGTTCCCTCATATAAAGCTTGCACGTGGATATAGATCACAACGCGTAGAGGCTTATCGAGAGATTTAATCTTTATAATACCCTAACTGCAATATTAACTTGATTAGGGCACAATTGCTATTGTAACCACTTAATCAGAATATCGACCTAAACACAAAAGTATTTAATAGTCGTTGAGTCTCGAGTCGGAACGAGACTGCTTAAAAACCTTCAAACACTGGTATTTATACAAATCGATTCAAGATGGCTCCCCGCCACAGATCGCGTGACATCGGATGAGTCAAATATTGTCCAATTCATTAAACTAACTTCAATAAGCTAACACAATTTTCATTCGTTTGAGCGCTACGATGCCACAGATAGATACACAGATACACAGACGCACAGAGGTACATACATCATCATCATCATCATCATCATCAACGCATTACCGGCTCATTACTGAGCATGGGTCTCCCCTCAGCATGAACCAGCATTCTTGTGAGTTCTCCAAAATATTTTCTCACTAGCCCGTGACTTCATCCGCGTGGAATTAGGTTTTTAAAAATCCCGTGGGAACTCTTTGATTTTTCGGGATAAAAAGTAGCCTATGTCACTCTCCAGTTCTTTATATATACCCATGAAAAAACATCACGTCAATCCGTTGCACCGTTGTGACGTGGTTGAAGGACAAACCAACAAACAAACTAAAACTAACTAAACTTATAACACTGTTTGTGTCGGAATTAAAAAACTGGAAGTCTTGAGTATGTAGTAGGTAGGTATGATAATTTTGTCTTATAACAATTCTACTAGTATTGAATTCAAAATCCATGTAAATCTGTGAACTAGCTTAAGTTAAACCTACTCATGAGTCAGGACGAGTTGAGAAGATTAAGGCCTGACGCAGACAACCGGGTTTGATCTGAGATCGGAGTTTTACAGCCTAAGTTCATTAAAGGCAAATAATAATGTGATGTTGATAATGGGCTACTTGACAATTTTTTTAAGTTGGTCTTAAATGGTTAATATTTGTCCTATTATATCAAAAAAATTAACACTATATTTTTTTGCGCCCTAAAAACCGTACAACTTTAATTTAAAAAAATATTTTTCTTAGACAGGTGAAAACACTGTCGGCCATGTTTGGCCGATAGATTATCTGTGCTCTGACGTCATGCATTTGTAAACAACAGCATAACCACAGAGTACATTATATATACTGAGCATAACCTACCAAAGTTTAATAAACATGACTTCTATACTAGTTTACATGAAAAATATAGTAATTATCGTTATTGTATCATCCGAGAATGTAAAAAACGCATCGATAAAGACCACAGGAAAGTTGTGGATTAGAGTGCCCAGTGAAATAAATATACGTAACACGCAAAGACTTGCTTAAAGGGATCCTATATGACTAACGACTTCAACCCAAATTTATTTTTGCAAAGATCACTTTGTTGTAAGTCTTACTTAATAACTTATTCAATTTATAAAGAGAAAACGATATTTTTTTACGTTTACTATGAGTTTTTAGAAATATATAAAAACTAGCTTATGCTCGTGACTTCGCCCGCGTGGACTTCATAAATTTCAAACCTCCATTTAACCCACTCAGGGGTGGAATTTCAAAAAATCCTTTCCTAGTGGATACCCTCCCTTTACCTACAAAGAACACACTCACCAAATTTCATGTATCTAGGACCAGCTGTTTAGATGTTTAGGCTGTGCGTTGATATATAAGTTAGTCAGGACTCTAAATTTTATATATATGGATACTACGTTAGTCCCCGCGTGACATAGGAATGACATTTCTTTGTTTACATATTTAATGACGTCACATCATGGCTGACAGCGTTTTCTGCGTTTCAAATAAAAATAAAAATTGTATTTTTTTAAATTGGATTTATATATCCATCCTGCGTTTTTAATAATTGTTATTGATATATTTCGTTGTTTTAAGCAAAATACTATAATAAATAATCATTTATTGGACGAAATTAGATATGAGTCAAGTAGCCTATTGCAAGACAAGCTAAAATCTTTTCTTTAAATCAGTAAAAATAATAAACACAAATTAAAAATAGTAATAATTCAGAATTAGTAATAAAATCGTGTACCTAAAAAAACTTAATTAATGTTAGTCTACACCATAAAGAACCTCATCATCAGTATGAAATTGTCCAGTCAAGTGGGAGAAAAATACATTGCCAATTGCCATTTATATGCTCTCTCTCTCTCTCTTGCTCTCTTCCAAATCTGTTGCGGAATTAATTCCGCAGTGCACGCGCTTCTTTATATTTCAAAAACGTACGGAAATTTACCTTGGTGCGCGCTAGCTCTTAGTTTCAAAGACAAAATTGTAGATACTAAGTCGTCAGTTGGCGCTTGGCTTTAGGATTGAACTTTTGATAGAGTTTTGAGCCACACGTACCGGCTTGTATGAAACAACTTGTGTTTTATCTCTGCTGAATGTAAAGATGTATTGCTTCTCCGATAACTAGGTATTTCTGAACAAGTTCGATAAGTTATTGAAATATATTTCGTGGTGGTGGTGGTATTCAAGTATTTCGAGTTTAATCCGATTTGAATCTAAATATATTAAAGGAAAAGGTGACTGACTGATCTATCAACGCAAAGCTCAAACTCACTTCCCATCAGGTGTGATCGTGGTCACGCGTGCTTACCTATAATGAATTTTAAAAAAAGTGCCTAAAGTGACTTTCAAGGTTCAAACATTCTCAGCTATACATGAACAATTAATCTTCGTCCCGTTCCTCGTCCACGAAGTGCGCTCCTTTATATCACCTCTGCAAATACTTAATGCCAGGTGAGTCGAACAATTGGTACAAATTGGTTGGTTCGTTATTTAACAGACACGTTAAAAACGCAAACTTTAATTGTATGTTAAATGCTAATTTAGTAGCATTGCATCACGTAAAAACTAGTCAAATGTGTGTCAGAACATCATAGGATTTTTAACGACCTTCCTGGTGCAGTGGTGAGTGCTGTGGTCTTATAAGTGAGAGGTTCTGGATAAAGTACCCGGCAGGGGCAATTTGGGAATTTATAATATCTAAGTAAACTGTTGGCTTGGGTCCGTTCTGGTGGGTGGCTACGGCCGTGTTTAGTTACCACCCTACCGGCAAAACTGTGCTAGTCTTCCGGTACGGTGCCGTGTAGAAACCGATAAGGGGTTACAAAAACTGCCAAACCCATTCCAAGTTAGCACGCTGCTATCTCAGACTCCATCATCACTTACAACCTGGTGAGATCGCAGTCAAGGGTTAACTTGTAGTGGAATACAAAAAAAACTTTGGTGGTTGTTATTTTTATGCGGTAGACTTTCAACAAGGTATTTAATACTCGAGGAGGAAAACCGATACTTTACTTTACTTAAATAATAAAGTAACGTTAACAATTTAACGATATATAAACTTATCTTTCTTACGAATGTTAGCGCTAACAAAAGGTGATTCAGCGTTTTCTTTCAGTAACGGTTTGTTAACGTTATGTTTACGTCTCTGTTAAATATGTTAATGCAACCGGTCCTTGCGCCGCCTTTGTGGAGGTTTTTCTTGAGGATCCATTTGTTTTCTTGACGGTTTTAATTAATAAAGCCTCCGGTCCACAAAGAGTCTCACACAGGTAGACAATTTTTTATTTATTTTCTCTCAGTTAATTTGCTCTTTACTCTTAAGTTAATTTGCTTTGTAAACATTATTAGCTGACTTGTACCAGTTTTTCCAATAGCTATGTTTTATTGTAAACATTGTTTGAAATCAAGCCTCAATAGCTCAACGGTAAAAGGAGCGGACTGAAATTTGAAAGGTCGGCGCGGCGGCAGTTCAAGCCCCACTTGTTGCACTATTGTCGTACCTACCTACTTCTATCACAAGCTTTAATATAGGGGAAAGGGGAAGGAAAATATATGCCATGATAAACATGGCCACTATTTTTTTTTTAAATACTACCTACGGGACAATAAACAAAATATCTTTCAATACCTTTTGAAATAAATGCTTTCAAAAATACTATAGTTTGCGACAGGTCGAGATGGCAATCGGGGTGGGGATACCCCGCACACCCGCAAAGCCCCCGAACTAACCCGGTGCGGGTGACGTGCGGGTGTGTGGGCGTCCCCCGCTTCATACCCCGATTGCCATCTCGATTCTATTCCAAACCCTAGCCAATGAGCCAAGCTATGAGGAATGATTAGTAGTATTTTTTAAAACTAGGATTTGAAGTTAAGGGTAGGCCCCCTTAAGCATATTCCCGCTCCCAGCTGGCCGCAGACATTTTTTTTAAAATTCAGATACAAGTTAGCCCTTAGTTGCAGTCTAAGATGGAAGCAGGCTAACCTGGAAGGGGTATGGCAGTTTTTATTAAACTCATGCCCCTTTGGTTTCTACACGGCATCGTACTGGAACGCTAAATCGCTTGGCGGTACAGCTTTGCCGGTATGATGGTAACTAGGTACGGCCGAGGCCTCCCACCAAACATAGATAAGTAACCTAGTAATAAATATAGTGCGTGCTATAAAAAACATAAAAACTATTATTATAGTGACAAATACGGCTTTAGTGCGTGACAATACTTACGATCAACTTACGACCGCCGTTTGGATGAAAAACGTTTTTATTATAGGGTGAAATTTTTATTAAGGGTTGGTCCTTAAGTAGTACAGAGCATGGCATTATGTCGTGACTACAATGATGAATAGCTTATGATTTATGAAGCAGTACTAGCTGATGCCCGCAACTTCATACGCGTGGAGTTAGATTTTTCAAAATCCCATGGGAACTCTTTGGTTTTCCGGGATAAAAAGTAGCATATATCACTCTCCAGGTCTTAAATTATAATCATGCAAAAAATCACGTCAATCCGTTGCTCCGTTGCGACGTGATTGAAGGACAAACCAACAAAGAAACACACTTTCGCATTTATAATATGGGTATGTATTTATTTTTAACATCACAATCCGTAAACGACAAATAATTTTCAATTTTTAACATACACATAACACATTTTTCGTAGTATTCTATTTTTAACATAAAAATAGAATAATTTTGTCGTTTACACATTGTGACGTAATGCATCGCTTTACATTGCAGCGTGACGTTAATTAATTAATTATGTTAAAAATAAATAAAAATCATGATTTTTTAAACTATTCTCTGTAATAATGAATTCTAGCCCCATAAACTACCACTATACAAAAAATCACATTATTTAATACTACAGTCCAAGACCCTATTAAAGTAGACACAACAAATCATACACATACATAATAAAACAAGCTTATTTATCTGCAAAACCTCGGTACCTCAAATAAGAGTGGCCATAATAAAAATTTATAGGCAATTTGCGAGAGAAATACAGCCTGCTTCGTGCGTAGTCTTTTGTGTTTTGCTAATGAAACAATTTTTTTTTTGAGACACGGCCTCTGCTGTTGTTTAGTGGGTTTACTTGGGCGTGAGATTGTTCCCAGAAAATATTTACTTTTCTAGGGTTCCGTATCAAAAACAAGTAACCTTTATAGTTTTGTCGAGTTCGTCAGGAGAACACGACATAGCTAAAAGGGCTGCGAAGCTGAAGTGGCAATGGGCAAAGCACATAGTTAGAAAAATCGATAGACGTTGGAGTTCCAATGTGCTAGAATGGCTAACTTACACCGAAAAGCACAGCCAGCGAAGACAGACAGACAGACGGACAGCAGAGTGACGTTATTAGTGCTCCGTATTTAACCCTTTGGGGAAGAAACCCTAAAAACTACTTTTTTATAATGACCACCAAAGTTTTCGTTTATCGTGAGTACCACCAAAGTTTTCGTTTATCGTGAGTACCACCAAAGTTTTCGTTTATCGTGAGTACCACCAAAGTTTTCGTTTATCGTGAGGTAACCAATGTTTTCAGCAACTAGTCATGCTACGGAACCCTACCTTATGGGTGCTCTGACAAACACAATATGCATCGCATTTATAATATGGGTAGTGAATAGTGAATAATATGGGTAGTAATTTACATGGCAGCCATTTTGAAAATTTTGTTATAAGTACGTACTTAGCGGCAACAGAAATACACACTGAAAATTCCAACTCTCCATCTAAATGGTTGAGATACATCTCGCTGACAGATAGACGGACGAACAGCGGAGGCTTAGTAATAGGGTCTATTGGCAGTTGGCACGCATCGGATATTGAACCCTAAAAAATGTATGAAGTTTCTTGACAAAATCTTGCCTGTTAGTTTGATACAAGAAACCAAGTAAAAGAAACCAGAAGACTCACACGTACAACGTACAAAGTGACTTAAACACTTATTACGAACGAAGTTTGGTTTAACTCAAGCCTATCTTGCAAAGTAAACGTGTTTCACTTCAAAATTCTTACATTTTGAAATACAAACTTGAAAACTCATACAAGTTTGAGCTGTAAATGTTGAATTTTGAAATAAGTAAATAAGATATGTGTATTTCTTATTTACTCACTCGAAGATACTTCGACTTCATCCGCTTGGATATATGTTTTTTTTTAAATCCCGAGATAACTCTTTCCGTTAATTAAGTTAAGTAAAGTATCAAGTTATGGTATTTATTATTTTCAGACGAATCGGTTCAGTATTGAGTAACAAACCTGACGACCTCCCTGGCGCAGTGGTGAGCGCTGTGGTCTTAATAGTGGGAGGTCCCGGGTTCGATTCCTGGCAGAGGTTTGGAATTTTATAATTTCTAAATTTCTGGTCTGGTCTGGTGGGAGGCTTCGGCCGTGGCTAGTTACCACCCTACCAGCAAAGCCGTGCCGCTAAGCGATTTAGCGTTCCGGTACGATGCTGTGTAGAAACCAAAGGGGTATGGGTTTAATAAAAACTGCCATACCCCTTCCAGGTTAGCCCGCTATCATCTTAGACTGCATCATCACTTACCACCAGGTGAGATTGCAGTCAAGGGCTAACTTGTATCTGAATAAAAAAAAAAATATATAAAAAAAAAAAAAAAAAAAAACATCCACGATACTCGAAACAAATTCCAATAAACTCTTTAAAAACCTTAATCCACGCAGTTTTCCCAGTTTTCCCAATCTTGGGAAAAGTTAGCATACTTATTTATAAACGGGTTGCAACATTAGAATGAAGGTGCGGAGAAAATCTGATCCTGTAAAATAAATTGTACATTAAAGAAACAAAATAATAAAAGAAAATGTTTCTTTGCGCCCTATTGTCTGTGGCTTATGTTTTTGTATTTTTCTTTAGAAAAGCTTGTTTTAAATAAATAAACCGTTCGTGCACTGTTGTCGATTATAAGGCTGAGGCCACACGATGCGTTTACGAGTGCGTTGCGGCGCCGCACCGCTGTGGAATTGAGTATTGGGTGCATTGGGGCACTGCGCTGCCGCTCCGGAAAAAGAATGCTCGTCTCTCTAGTCGTGCGGTGCATGGTACACCAATTTCTAGTCTTTTAATAAAAATAGTCAGTAAACGTGCAGGCGGGTCACCTGTACCCGAAGTACAAGATTTTACGTCTCACCAAACCAAACCAAATTCGAGAGTCGAAATACTTCCGCGTTACAGTAAACAGGATCTTAAATACCTTGTTTTAAAGCTCAAGTTTGTCTACACTTCTACAGCCAGCGCTTCAAGCGGAAACATTGCGAAATTAAAATCAGTGGCATTGAATATTTGACTTCAATTCAAGGCTGTTTAGGTCCGTTTTACTGTTACGCGGAAGTATTTCGACTCTCGAATTTGGTTTGGTTTGGTGAGACGTAAAATCTTGTACTACGGGTACTGATGATTACCGCCGCTCATGAACAGTTGCAGCACCAGAGAAACCGCCAGAGAATGCGTTGACGACGCATTGGTAATTGCACTGATAATTTAAAATTAGCAAGTACGTTCATTACTCGAGCCTGTAATAGTTATAATAGTGTAAATTAAACCGATTGAGTGCTGGAGCCTGCCTTCTGATTATTGGGGAAAAACCTTGGTCTTCCTACACCACCATCAAAACCCCAAAATTTGTTGGTTCGACCCTTGAATAACCCCATGTTGTAATCGAGTGGGAACACCGCCGAAGGGAGTTGGTTCCACAGTTTGCATGTGCGTTGTCGGATGACGCAGCGGCACCGCACAGGCGACGCACCGCGACCGCACCGGAAACGCATCGTGTGGCCTCAGTGCAACGCGGAAGGGAAGGCGGTCGAGCTCTAACAAGTAACAAGCCATTCATAACTTTGTTTCTTTCCATTCTTCCTTTGGTAGGATCACAAGTACTCGGAATACACAATAGCTTGTTAAAACCCGTTCGCCCAGCGAACGCTGTCTTCCAGCATTTCTGTTGTTTGTTGTGAACTTGGGAATATAAAAAACTAGGTGCTACCCGGGACTTCGTCCACGTGAGTTTCGGTTTTCGAAAATCCCGTGGGATCTCTTTGTTTTTCCGGGATAATAAGTAGCCTATGACCTTCCCCGGGATGCAAGCTATCTCTTGTGCTAAATTTCATTTAATTTCAATCCTGTTTGGTAAATTAAAAAAGGTTTGATTTTAAACTGTATTCAGTAAGTATAAAAGTATTTTTTAGGGTTCCGTGCCTCAAAAGGAAAAATGGACCCTTATAGCATCACTTCGTTGTCTGTCTATAGTGTTTGTCAAGAAACCTATAGGGTACTTCCCGTTGACATATTTGGCAAGTAGGTAGGTCTTGTAGTTCACATAAGGGGAAAATCCGAAAACCGTAGATTTGTGGTTACATCACCAAAAAAAATTAAAATGTTTTCACGAACAAATAATTAGTATTTTCGACTTTCAAAGTAAGATTACTATACTAAGTGGGGTATCATATGAAAAGGCTTTACTTTTACATTCTAAAACAGATTCTTATTTATTTTTATGCATAAAAGTACGGAACCCTCGGTGCGCTAGTCTGACTTGCACTTGGCCGGTTTTTTTATTATGATTTTGGAAATTTCTAAAGTAAGTGGTTCAGACGTAGATTAAATAAAAGAAAAAAGTTGGTAAGAGCCCTTGGTTAAAAATGATGAATGTATCAAATGAAAATCCGATAACCCCCTAAATTTGTAACTGGAAAAGGATCGAATAGAAGCGTGGCGTGGCGTGGCGTGGCGTGGCGTGGCGTGGCGTCACAGAGATTGTAGGTTTAACATCTACCTATCTGTGAGCGGATCCTTTGATACCATCGCCCGTTATAAAGTGCTCCTTATACAATACGGTATAACGTCGTATACGATATGATAAGATTTTATTATATTAGGTACTGGCTTATACTCGCGACTTCGTCCGCGTGGACTACACAAATTTCAAACCCCGTTTCACACCCTTAGGGGATGAATTTTCAAAAATCCTTTCTTAGCGGATGCCTACGTCATAGTAACTATCTGCATGCCAAACAGCCCGATCCATCCAGTAGTTTGAGCGGTGCTTTGATAGATCAGTCAGTCAGTCACCTTTTCCTTTTATTGGTACCTTGTGTCACTGTGTTACACACGGGGGTGTGACTCAACGGGAATAGCCCTATATTTAGGAATCAGGGGATTTGTCTATGAGAATCAGGATAACGAACTCATTTCAGTTATATTTCTCAGCGTAACGCTCTCTGTATTATTGTAACTGGAGAACATTGAAACATCATTATCATCGCAATCCTCGCCAGCCCACTTCTAAAAAGGGGTTTTGTCTCAGATTTTAGGGTTTAGGCCACAGATTACCTTGCTGACCAAGCACTTAATGCGGATTGATGGACTTTTTTTGAGAACATTATGGAAAACTTACAGAAATGCAGGTTTCCTCATGATGTTTTGCTTCACTGTTTAGGCAAGAAAATTCAGAGAATTGTGCCTGGAATCGAACCCCATACTCACCGTAGGAGGCCTCAATGTATTAGCTAATAGGCTGTCACCACTTTGATTTGATCACTAAACACATTAGTTTGCATTTTATTTTATTTTACTTGTTTATAATTTTAAAGTAGAGGAAAATAGAAGAAATCACTACCCCTATTATAAATGCGAAAGTGTGTTTGTTTGTTGGTTTATTGATTTGTTGGTTTATCCTTCAATCACGCCGCATCGGAGCAACGGATCGACGTGATATTTGCATGGGTATAGTTTAACACCTGGAGAGTGACATAAGCTACTTTTTATCCCGGAAAATCAAAGAGTTCCCGCGGGATTTTTAAAGACCTAAATCCACGCGTACAAAGTCGCGGGCATCAGCTAGTGCTTGATAAATATTGGCCACAATGGCCTAGTGGTGATTTCTCTGGTAACAAAGAATCACCTATGAGGTTTCACATTAACTTCTTGAACGCTTTTTGGAGTTTTAGGTGTTGTACAGAAAAATCTGACCCCGGATATCAGCCTGTCTCAAAAAAAGAGAAATTGTGACCTTGGCTGGGTTTTTCTCCTTGTTTTCTATGTGGAAATTGTACATTACATTGTGTTAATTCGTGCGATATATCGTATCGTATAAAAGAACCCACACGTTCAGGTAAATGTTCCATCAGATTTTATTATACGGCACGATAATAATATAAGTGATGCCATTCTGTTTACCACCCGCCATCAAATTTCTACGATGCGACGCGTTGCGGATGCATGCGAATTGTCTTATTAAGATACTATACGAGGCCCGCGACTTGGTCCTCGAGAATTTAGGTTTACTAAAAATTCCGTGGGAACTCTGAATTACCGGGATAAAAATTTACATAGGTATGTCCGTCTCCAGGATGCAAGCTATCTCTGCCTCAAAATTGGTTAAACAGTTTCTACTTCTACAGGGTGTAACCAGAACGCTAGCAAAAACTTAGCGTTATTGTTATAAGTACTACCTAAACACAATCTAATACAAATAACCAATTGCCTCCTTTTGTAGTTTTAGTGATTTAGTCTTTTTCAAACCCGCAATGTATAGCGTGCAAAACTCGGGTCAATGCCCCGCATATGACGCGGTGAGAAGTAAAATCTCATACTTAGGGCACAGACAGACAACAAAGTCATCCTATACGGAGTCATTTTTTTTCTGGAGATACGGAGCCCTAAAAAGACGTTATAAAGTAGAACCACAGTGTAAAGTTCAACAACTCGGAAGAGTTAGGAACGCAGCGAAAAGTTTTTATTAGAAATACTTGGTTTATTTGCGTCGGTAAATAGAGAGATTCGTTTAATTTAACGACAGTTAAATCGCGAACGCCCACGTTACTTTGCTGAAGTTGGCGAAACAAACTTGGCATTTACGAGCAAAATCCTAATAAGTACTAGATAATCAAATAAAATTTAGATCGAAAACTCAGTTGTAATGATGTTTTATAAAGTAGATGCGTAAATACGACTTGTAATCAATCGATTTTGTGTTTTAATTTTTATTTGACTATTAGTACCTAAACAGTACACTAAAAGCAATTAAGTACCTATCATTTGCTTTAATGAAGGAAAACATCGTGAGGAAACTTGCATGCCTGAGAGTTCTCCATAATATTTTCTAAAGTGTAAGAAGTCTGCTAAACCCTTCTCATTCTGAGAGGAGACCCGTGCTCAGTAGTGAGCTGACATAAATTTGATGATGTCGAGTATAATTTAAAATAGTGTATCAAATACTTTGTAAGTGCGAATATTGAACAATCACTTTCCGTCAAAATCACGTCATGTGAAATCACTGTAAAATAATTATCATATGAAAATGATTTAAAGTAGCAATGATGCCTATTGTAATATGTACGAATTGTCAGTTTAAACGTAGCATGTTCATATTAGCTGTAACATAAAAATGCAACTCAATATATCGAAGTAGGTTGCCTGCACATCGGATTGAAAGAGAGGTGATGCAAAATTATGTAGGTTAAGTAGTTAGGCAATAAGATTAAAACAATAGTATGTAAGATTTCTTTATTGGTATTGTTAGTCCATAAGCGGGAGTAGATCATAAGCCGGCTCTCAGTAAACATCTTCCACCGTTGCCGCATTTAATTATTACCATACGGCCACAACATATCTCACTATCCGTATTAAAACAGACTTATAGAAAGCATTTTCCCCTACACCTCACTCACGTTCACGGTCGGTTGCAGCTACACTTAGATTGGGACCCTCACGGACCCTTTGAGCCCCATCCGACGTCGGCCATTACTGATAGTGTTAATGTATTGAGCGGATCTCGTGTAATGATGCGTGAATTGTAATCAATCGGTTTTGTGTTTGGACCCGACTATTATTACCCAATCGTTGAACTACTTTCTGAACTTCGACTGGGACTTTTTCGTGAAAAAACCTGCTGCTTAATTAAATTAGTAGTTTTTTTAAAGTTTGTATTTCGAACCGCTAGGATATGGAACGCCGTTCCAGCACGATAGACCATAGCCAAAGCCATTCTCATTCTGAAAGAAGTACCAGTAATGAACAGGCGATGGGATGAGATGATAGTATTAAAAGGGTACCAGAAGTGAGTTTAAAATCAGACAGAAAGGCAGGGCATTATAAGCTATTTTTTGGATTGGTTATTTGAATGTCCTCCCTTGTTAAACTTGCGCGCAGACATTGATCTCACGCGTAGAGGTTCATCGAGAGGTTCACTCTTTATACTAACATTAACCTGGTCAGGCACAAAATTACTATTACAACCAATCAATTAAAATGGCGACCTAAACGCAAAAGCATTTAGTAGTCGAATGAGTCTGTGTCTGAACGCAGACTGGCTTTAAAACCATCAACCACCCGTATTTATACAATCGACACAAGATGTTGACGTAACGGATCACGTGACTTCTGTCAGAGATAATCTATATATATAAAATTCAAAGTCCTGACTGACTGACTGACTGACTGACATATATATCAACGCACAGCCTAAACCGCTGGTCCTAAAGACATGAAATTTAGAGGGTCTATTCTTTGTAAAGAGTAGGTATCCACTAAGAAAGATTTTTCGAAATTCCACCCCTAAGTGGGTTAAATGGGGGATGGAAGTTTGTATGAAAGTCGGTCATTTTTCAAGTTATTTGCATGAAAATTGGTATTTGGGTTTTCGGTCACAAATGAAGAAATACGTGTCACAAATAAAGTAGGTTTTTCTTGAGGTTAGGTGTCAGCTAAGAAACGACTATGAGACCCCCCCCCTAAATGGGTGAAATGGGGGTTGGAAGGTTATATTATGTGTTATTCGGTGCTGTTCAGAGTGCGCGTCCTGATGTTATAATGTTTGTTTCTGAAAAAAATCCCATTTGTTTCCTGTAGGCCACGCGGGCGTAAGCTAGTAAATTATAAGTGCGATAACAGTAGGTACTAGGTAGGTACAGTCAGCAACAAAGCTATTTTTGCACTCGCCAGTACAAGCTACTGCGGACGGGTGCACACCTAGCTTTGTTGCTGGCTGTACAAGTACGTGTATGTTGTTTTCATGTGTTTACTTGTAGCTTAGCCGAGCGCATTACGCAGAAGCTCACCAACATCGACTTCGCCATCATGTTAATTTGGAGGCTGTGAAGCTTCTAGATAACATGGATATCAAAAGGAGGCTCAAAAGAACCAAGCCGTTCGAATTAGTGTTAAAAAGTACATAAGTGCAGCGTTTGTGTAATAGTGCTTGTGCTACTTTATTTTTCTAGGTCACAAGAACATAGTGAACTGTAAGTACGTGTTAGAATAAACTAAGGACAGTTATTGGACTGTAAATTAGATTTAAAAATTAATCATAAGTAGAAGTTTAAGCTAGAATAATATTACTTATTAGCCCATAGGCTAGATGGTAGTAGTAATAAAGCTGCCATTTTATAATGGTGCTTTATGGTAGGAAAAAAAAAAAAAAAAAAAAAAAAAACTTGTAGCTTAGCCGAGCGTGTCGTTGGAAAGGAGTAAATTTGATCTTATTTACTGTCCCGAAGTTGGCGGAGTTTGAATATTTTCACTGATAGCCGTAGTTAATGACGCGCGAAACTTGTGAACTTCAGCCGAGCGTTACTGTTCACAAGTTATAAGAGACGAGCGGTTTTTAAATCAACATCGAAGAGACTTGTATGTAAATCTTTGAGCCAGCGTAACTTTGACACTACACATTTTTACAGAAATATGGTAAAGCACAGACACAGATATTATTTTCTAGAACATGTCTACAAAAATTCATCGAGTTCAATTGGTTAGCATTCAAATGAAAGCAAAACTACATTATTTTAGAGCGATCTACGAATAAATTCTAAAACCTATAGCGTAATGTACCACAATGGCACATCTTAATTCGGATGTACTTCAGTACCCTTATTATAAATGCGAAAGTGTATTTGTTTGTTGGTTTGTCCTACAATTACGTCGCAACGGTGCAATGGATTGAAGTGATTGTTTGCATGGGTTTGCATAAAGGCCTGGAAAGTGACATAGGCTACTTTTTATTCCGGAAAATCAAAGAGTTCCCGGGGGATTTTTAAAAACCCTAATTCCACGCGGACGAAGTCGCGGGCATCAGCTAGTAATATCTAAACTAAACTGCAATAAGTAATGATAGATATATTACATTGTTATTCCTTTCATAAAACTCCATTTGGAAATCATAGTACAACCCGTTGGAAATATCTGCGCACCTCGCTGGTATGCGCTTCCCCTCGCGCTCCCCGCAGCTCGTCCTATCCAGTACCCAAAGAGTACATAAACACTACGTTCTGCTAATACCGTTGCATGACGTCATTGAGCCAGGTTCGCAGATATTTCCGACGGGTTGTACCTACCATATTTAGACCTATGATTTTAGTATACCTACTTTAGAAAATGAACCAGGAGAAGCCGGGGCAGGTATTTTATATATTTACAATTAATGTAAATTATTATCGTAAAAAAACTAAGCCTACATTTTACAAATTCTGTCTGAATCTTGTTTAATTCATATAATAATATGTATTTACTAGCAGCTTATGCTCGCGACTTCGTTCGTGTGGACTGTATACATTTCAAACTCCCATTTAACCCACTTTAGCGTGGAATTTTCAAAAATCCTACTCTTTACAAAGAACACACCCTCCAAATTTCATGCTCTAAGACCAGCGGTTTAGGCTGTGCGTTGCTATACTATAACTTATAAGTCAGTCAGTCAGTCAGGACTTTGAATTTTATATATTCCTATAGATTTGACGTTGTGTACACCTATTAGTCAAAGTCAAAGTCAAATGATTTATTCAAAATAGGTAATAAATTACTCTTATTGATAGTCTGGTATGGTGTTAGATTTGTAAGATATAGTGGTGATAATTATTACGCAAACTTAAAACTAAAGCTACGAGGGTTCCAAACGCGCCCAGGTCTGAGAAGAGCCCACAACAAACTCAGGCGGCTTAGGAGTCGTTACTTAGATCCTGATCATAGATCAGGTAGGTTTTATATTTAGACACATTTATAGTAACAGCCTGTTTTGTGTGCCTTTTCAATAAAATGAAATAAAATCTAGTTGTAGAATAAAATCGCTATATGTTATAACTTAACACTCGTATCCTTACCATCCGAATTAGTCCCATTACAAGCAAGGCCGGGGAGCCGAAAACATAGGACCTTACAGAAATAGGATTTTATTCCATCGCTAATCATTTAATTAGTTAATGGGCGTCTCACGTAAGCGTTGTAATTAATGACAGTTTACCGGATTTCCTGTCTCCATTCAAATGGAGCTGAAAAGTTTATCGATTCTGTGATTCTGGGACCATCTGGGAAAAAACTTGTAACTGCCTTCTGCAATACAGGGTTTTCCTAGTGCAGAGGGTCGGAAACTTGTTTCTTGTGTCTAAATTCTAAATTCAAAATTCAAAATAAATTATTCTTATTCTTATTCTTATTCTTATCAATTGAAATTTTGAACGAGCTGGATCAATGTGAGTTTTGATTCTGTACAACTGACTTATTACAAGCTCTTATATTCGACTAGCTTATGCTCGCGACTTCTTCCGCGTGGACTACACAAATTTCAAACCCCTATTTCACCGCCTTAGGGGTTGAATTTTCAAAAATCCTTTCTTAGCGAGTGCCTACGTCATATTAGCTATGTGCTTGCTAAGTTTCAGCCCGATCCGTCCAGTAGTTTGAGCAGTGCGTTGATAGATCAGTCAGTCAGTCAGTCACCTTTTCCTTTTACATATCTAGATACAACAAGGGCATAAAACAAGCCATTTTAAACCATAAGAAACCCTTAAAACGAGAAAACGCCATAATAAATATTTGCTGTTATTAATCAAGCAAGACCCGACGTGATTAAGGAGACGTTACCAAGATTAGTTATAAGTCTCTTTGGAAATATAGATTGCTTAGTGTTTATGACGCTAAACTAATTTCGTATCATTGTCTTAACAAAAACTATTATTGTACTAGTTGCTGGGTTTAGTTTACACTAGCCGTGATGGCCTAGTGGTTGAGATGTCGCGTTGGCCTTTTTTTTTATTCAGATACAAGTAAGCCATTAACTGCAATTTCACCCGGTGGTAAGTGAATGCAGTGTAAGATTGAAGACGGGTAACCTGACACACCCACGGCCACACGTCACCCGCGCTTAGGATTTTTCAATAAGTTTACGTTTTATGAAAACTTTGAATTTGTTGAGAGACATATCCAATGTCTTCTGGAAGCTTATTATTAAAAAAAATAGAATTACCAAGAAAGGAATTGCTAACTTTACTTAGCCTAGAGGTGAGCACGGGTACGGATCCCTAAAACAGATTGATAACATCTTCTCAAGACTATTCTCTCTAATTAGTTGAAATACCACCCTTGTTCAAAAGTAAACAAGATCTGCCTCTTGAGGAGGAAGACGACTCTAACAATATTTAGTGATATCAATCAATCGCCAGCAGACGTGATCTGTAAGACGTTGCAAGGATTACGTATTAGAGACTTGAGACGTAGGCAGTGGCGTGCACAGGGTTTCAACCTAGGGTAAGCATTAGTTAGCTAACTACTTATTTAATGACAGGTCATCATGAAAAAATGAGCACATAGCCATTTCAACTAGGTAAGCAGTGCTTTTATGCCTCTATGACCTGCACGCCACTGGACGTAGGTACGGTACGCGATAGGTCGAGATGCCAATCGGGGTGGGTCGCCCCGCACATCCGCACATCCGCACAGCTCCCGCGCTAACCCGGTGCGAGATAGCGCGGGTGACGTGCGGGTGTGCGGGAATTCGCCCTGCCTCATATCCCGATTGCCATCTCGACCTGTCGTGAACTTAGTCTATTGATTGTTTTGTGGTTACCACGCAAAGATGGTCCCTCCTTGCAATATACAATTGAATTTGTATTCTTTAAAAATGGAATTTATTATTATGGAATGGAATATTAAAGGAGTGGACTGAAAACCGAAAGGTCGACGGTTCAAACCCCGGCCGTGGCACTATTGTCGTACCTACTCCTAGCACAAGCTTGACGCTTAGTTGGAGAGGAAAGGGGAATATTAGTCATTTAACATGGCTAATATTATTTTTAAAAAAAATTGAATTTGTATTCTTTGAAAATGCGTTCGCTTCATTCTATGAAGATTCAACAATGGACATAGCTACGTCTCTTGTTATTTCTATACTCTTTACACGGAAAGAAGTTAGTATAGCGCTGTCTCTGTTACGTAATCCCATACAAATGACAGAGCCAAAAATCTGAGTGGACATTAACCATTTTGAATTACCAACCAATCAAAAAAACATTCGAAATTCAATTCAAAAACCTTTGCCCTGTAAAAGCAATATAAATGTTTAAGTATTACTAAGTAAGTAAGTACTTAATATTTAGTTAGTAATGGCCTAAGTTGGCAGAAGCTTTGAATAATCTTATCGGACTATTTCATGATAAAAGACGAACGATATTTATAGGCTACTTTTTATCCCGGAAAATCAAAGAGTTCCGACGGGATTTTTAATTCCACGCGTAAGAAGTCGTGGGCATCAGTATAAGTACTAGTTATTATAAATAATACTAGTATTTATACTAGTTAAGAATTAATAAGAATAAGAATAAGAATAATTTATTTTGAATTTAGAATTTAGAATTTAGACAGTTAGTATTAGTACTAGTAATAATACTAGTTTTTATAAATACGAAACAAGATATTTTATCAAAAATAAAGCGAAAAACATGTCAATAAAAGGGATCGGAGTAGAATATTCAGCGAGTCATCCGTCCTCCGCAAACACGGGGTCTAAATCAGGCCCTAAGTTCTCAACGATCAAATTATATTTTGGTAAGGTGTCGATCCCACCGCCTAAGTTGATGTTCCAAGATCAGAGTTCTGCATTCTGGAGTCACTTAAATCGTTGTTTGCTTATGATTAAAAAAAACCACGACCGCAACACACTTAAGCGCCTAAAAGTGCCTAAAAATATTCACAAAAAATTGGCGTGCGGGGGGGAATGCGTAAACACATGCCCCAGCGATAAAAAAAGGGGATCCAAAGCCATGCTAGTTGTTAAAAATTATAGCGTTCATTATTTCTTATACTGTAGTTTTTAGGATTCAATACCTCGAAAGGAAAAGAAAACTTTTATAAAATCAATTCGTTGTCTGTCTATCTGTCGTGTTTGTCAAGACCCGTCAAGGCAATCAAAACCTATAGGGTACCTACGTTGACCTCGAATCATGAAAGGGAGATATCAAAGTCATAGCAGAAGTAAAGGAAAATATCCGAAAATGTAGTTATATCACAAAAAGATTTGTGTTCCCTAAATCACATCAAGATAGCGCTGTCCATCATTAACTTGCAAATTGTTATCATACTCGTTTGAGATTTCTTGTACGATGGTGCGGAGCCCTTCGTGTGCGAGTCCGACTCGCACTTGACTGGGTTTTAATATGGCTGTGTAACAGACAGACGGTCTGGTCAAAACTATATTAGTTCCTTGTTTAATAAGAAACCCTAAAAAGTGTCGGTTCAGTCGTGGATGTTAAATAGTGGACCGCAACGGTCAACTGAGTAAAGTATTCGTCGGTAGATCGATAGCTCAGCATCCCAAATCTTCTCATCTATCTAACGCTTACGCCGAAATCTTCCCCGGGGAGAAATATTATGTAAACACCTTACTCCGCTTTTATTTATTTTCATCGACTTACGAATAATATTATGAATGTTATCATAGGAAATCAATGTATTGCATAATATATGAAGCTCTCTCTTTGTGACATATTCCGCACTAGTTTTATGCCCGCGACTTCGTCCGCTTGGACTACACAAATTTCAAGTCCTTATTTTATTTTCAAAAATCCTTTTTTGGCATTTGAACTCTGAGTCATGCAGGTTTCCTCACGATGTTTTCCCTGAATGATAAAGCAAGTGATATTTAATTAATTAAAACGCACATAACTCCGAAAAGTTAGAGGTGCGTGTCCGGGATCGAACCCCCGACCTCCGATTAGAAGGCGGACGTCCTAACCACTAGGCTATCACATCTTTAAAAGTATAAATTCAAGCGCGTGTAATTACAGAACGATGAAGCAGCCCACCAGATAGAACATTGAACACCAATTCTAGTTTCATCAAAGAATCACAGATGGGTTAAGCCATTTAATTTAAGTTGGCCCAACGAAAACAGATCCCGCAGAGCGTACAACTTACTTGTATACGGTACGAGGCATGAGCGACAGCGTTTTGTGTTCAAGTGTTTTAGCCTCCCTGCACACAAGCCACACGCGACAACCACAAAACGCCGCCACCGATCTGTTTCCTGTAGTTTTCATACATTGTATACGGACGCGCCGCACGCGATTGACGCTGGTGGCCAGCACCGGCCGCTATACGCCGACATAAAACGCCGACCCGCGCCACGCCGCGCGGCCCCGGATTTCTAACGTCACCTGAACGTCGACTCACGCCACGGCCTCGGGGGCGTACGGACTAACCAGTAGTTCAACAACTCCACCCATTCCAACGTCATCCTAAGCTGTGGTCCGAGCCTCACAGCAGGCGCCCTTAGGAGGACGTTGCCCCCCGACCTCTCAAACATTTCTTCGAGCCCGAGGGCTCACCCCCTGGCGGAGCTTCGCGCTCGCTACCCCCACGGTGACGCTGTAGCGGCCAGTAGGTTCTTCGCAGCATAGTCAATCCGAAACAACACACACGCCGCGCGATAACCCACCTCTCTCCCGTTGCCTCAGTTATTTTCGTATTTCCGGCGGTATTATCGTTGACGACTTTTTTTATCAGCAGCAGCGCAATTATATCGTCAGGCTATTATGATACTGCAAGCATGCGTTAAAAAAAAGTAGCGGCCACCGACCACAGGTGGCTGTAGTGCGCGTCAGCAACGAAAGTAATCAAGCCATGTCAGCTATCAAAAGTCTCCGATCATCATGTTGGAGGACTAAATAAAGTACACAGATTTAAAAAAATCAGACCATAAAAATCCAACAACTGCATTGGGTGATCTCCGACAGTATACTTTCTTTTCATTAACTTATACCACTTCCGCTTCTAACTTAGATCAAACATTCTCTTCGCCAACTTAAAACTCACTTATTCTAACTTAACTTTGACTCTTGGTACGGGGGATTCATTCAGTTTGGCCGACTTTCTTTCTGTAATAAAGGGTAGAATTTCAGTGACTTTATTAAATTACTAGCGACTCGCCCCGGCTTTCGTAATGATTTTCTTAGGGATCTCCAATTTTTTTAAAATAAAATATAGCCTTTGTCACTCAGTAGCTTTCTATTGGTGAAATAATTTTTCAAAATCGGTTTAGTAGTTCCAGAGATTACTTTCTACAAACAAACTTCTCTTTATAATATTAGTATTCGACGCTCTGACCGCTAAGCCACGGTTCGCTTGCTGTCAGTGACGTCATAAGTAGGTATGTTCACTCAGTACTGAAGCGACTGTTCATGCCATCTAAATTTCCTTAAAGTGTAGGTAAAAACATTATCATAAAAAATATAAATCTTTATAATACCCATAAAGGTCTGTATTGTTATTATAATTTGTTATTATTATTTCCCTAGATTCCAGTCAGTAAAATTATGCCTTTTTATGAGCGAATATTTTTTCAGAATCATTTTTGCGTATCTCTCTAAAAAGGTCTCGATAATAATATAAAAACATTAAGTATCACAGTCAAAGGGTATTTTGTCGTTTGACTAAAAAAATGGTAACCAATAAAAATACAATACAACCTGGGCAACAAGGCGAAATACATTTTACGGTCCAGCGGGGCCCGAGGTACCGGCACGGGAATAAGCCTAATTTTATTGAAAAACCGGTCAAGTGCGAGTCAGGCTCGCACACGAAGGGTTCCGTACCATCGTACAAGATAATTATGTCACCTCGTAACTTTAGTTTTATGTTCGCGTAA
The DNA here is from genome assembly GCF_902806685.2 of Maniola hyperantus. Taxonomy (NCBI): domain Eukaryota; kingdom Metazoa; phylum Arthropoda; class Insecta; order Lepidoptera; family Nymphalidae; genus Maniola; species Maniola hyperantus. The sequence continues at coordinate 329,346 of NC_048557.2, read as the reverse complement.
AAATTAACACCACTATATATGCCACAACCGACCATCAAAAAGTGTTATTTATTACATATTTTGAATAAAACATTTTATTTGATTTTGTTTTTTTGATTCTATTAGTTTAGTTTAATATTCTTTATTGTACACCAAAAAATAAAAAAAATAAAAGACACAAAAAGAAATATGTAAAAGAAGAACATACAATCAGCGGCCTTATCGCTGTGAAGCGATCTCTACCAGGCAACTAGCTAATGTCCGCGTACTTCTATGTGCTTACCTTTTTTTTAAATTTGCATGTTGCCCTTTTTGAAATTTTTATTATTTGTTTTTATCGCTATAAAAACCTACTCATTAAAAATTTCTACTCTCTGCCTATTACGGTTTATGAGATAGGTATAGCCCGCCGACTGACAGACTGGCAGACAGATGGACAGACGAATAGGTAGCGAAGGCTTGGTAATACGGTCGCATTGAAACACTTCGGTTTAACGGAACCCTAAAAACGTAAATCCCGCAACGATTCAATTCATCCTATATTTTACCCCTTTTATTACAGAATTGTAACATAAAATCGGAAATATATGCCGCTGTAAACTATGTCGTAAACTTGAAATTTAATAAACCACTGTTTCCCATTTTGGTTCTCGTATTCTGTACTTAATTTTATTTAAGTTTTGTAACATTCAAGAAAATGGGTGTAGAATGGAAACACTCATAGGGTAATTAGTCATTATATTATTTCTAATAATCAGTACCCTTATTATAAATGCGAAAGTGTGTTTGTTTGTTGGTTTATTGGTTTGTAGGTTTGTCCTTCAATCACGTCGGAAAGGTGCAATGGATTAACGTGATTTTTTGCATGGATTTCTTGCATAAAGATCTGGAGAGTGACATAGGCTACTTTTTATCCCAGGACATCAAAGAGTTCCCACGGGATTTTTAAAAGCCTAATTCCACGCGGACGAAGTCGCGGGCATTAGCTAATAATTTGTATAATTTTGCCTAAGGGGATATATATACTAAAATTGCATTAATTCTTATTCTTTAATTTAATAATTAATTATTAACATTCAAAAAAGTATGAAAAATATAAAATCTGAATTAAAGTATAAAAAATTAAAGACTGACTGACTGACTTATATATCAACGCACAGCCTTTAAACCGCTGGTCATAGAGACATGAAATTTGAAGGGTGTGTTCTATGTAAAGAGTGGGTATCCATCAAGAAACGATTTTTTGACATTCCACCCCCAAGTGGATTAAATGGGGGTTTGAAATTTATGTAGTCCACGCGGACGAAGTCGCGAGCATAAGCTAGTCAAGTATATAGTTTGAGTTCGAATGGAAAACGTGACTTATTTGAAATTCCATACATTATTCACAAAAGTTTATAAAAACACAGTGTTCTCTATATAGTTTGTCAGGCAGCAGGCTCTAACCCTGTACATGACACAAAACAAATTCCCTTCCATAAATAAAGTATTCATTGCAGAAAAAAAACGCCTCAAACCAAAATAAATCACCATTCAAAGTATATATATGCGCGTGACGCGTATATATTTTTGGCGAGATTTTGAGGAATGACGCAAGTCCGCCCTCAGTTTGACTGTGTCCATTATACTCATCTATATTATACAGAGTGTAACCAGAACGCTAGCAAAAACTTAGTGTTATTGTCATAGTACCTACCTAAACACAATTGAATACCAATAACCATTTGCCTCATTTTGTAGTTTAGTGATGTAGTATACTTACGACGCGGCATTGATTTCGAGTGGCCTACTTACGCAACGTACGTTGACCTCTAGCATCAGTCAGATGTTTTATTTGCAATATATTGTGAACTTTAACAAAATGTAGGTTTTTTTTTTATTCGCGTTGTGGTATCATATCAACGCACTATCAACCACAATCTGATCTATCAACGTACAGCTCTAACTACTGGACGGATTGAACTGAAATTCGGCATGCTATTATGACATAGCTATTATGACGAAGGCATCCGCTAAGAAAGGATTTTTGAAAATTCAATCCCTAAAGGGGTAAAACAGGACCGAGTTTGTTGTGGGCTCTTCTCAGATCTGGGCGCGTTTGGAACCCTCGTAACTTTAGTTTTAAGTTTACGTAAATTATTAGCACCATTATATCATCTATCAATTAAGAAAAACTATTTAAAAAGAGTGCAATATTACCTACTTAGAATAAATGATTTGAATTTTGAATTTTATATATGGATGACCTACCTATCTGAGTGTATTCCTAGAATGTCAGACTGTAAGATTGCCATGGGGCTGACGTGGGATAATGGAAACAGGTAATAAGTTCACAACTTTACGAACCCTACCTGAGGTGCGATTGTGTAAAAAATTACCATGGAAATGGTATTCATTTCATGGCGTAAACAGACGATTTCAGTTGTCAAACGACAATTTCGAATTGTGTAAGGTGTTCATGATTGTTTAGTCATTACATGGTTATGAGATTGGTTTTTAGACCATTGAGTGAATGATTTGATAAGATTTGACAGCTAATTTCGATTGTGTAACTATTTTGAGACCATTGCTTATGTCAAATAATAACTGTGACTCGAGACCTATGACAATGGTCTTAATATAGGTCATAATATAGGTTTTAAATATAATTATCTAACTTTTTTAAGCCAATTCCTACTTCACCGCGGTAAATTTTGTACCTTTTTACTCGACTACGGCAAAGCCGAAGGCTCAACAGTGCACAAATTAACACAGCTCTTTATCAAAAAGTGTTTTAAACAAAAATTGACGTTATTATTGCAATAAAAGGTACTTAATAATTCATTGCATACCTAAGTACCTAGCTAAACTACAACTAGTGATAATAATTTAGTGATGCTAGATGCTAGAAAACCACTAGGTATCGACGCCTCTCAATCCGGCTGGTCACCCTGAGAGGTTAGACCAATAACCTTCAGTGTGAATACAGTTCATAGGTGTTTTGATTGACTAGGTAGGTACCGTATGTTAAATGGACACAGAAAACACCTGAAGGAGGCCTCACACCCTAGGGCCTAGGGTGTACTGCACAGCTAAACGGTATCTACCTAGGTATCTACTGGAAACAAATTAGCATTTAAGTAATTTGTTCACTGATTACCTTAGAAAAGAACTCGACTGATTACAGACAGATTGTTTTAAGTTTAAATTGGCTTAGGTATAATTATGTTGTAGGTACTTATGTATGTACCTACCTACTCAAATCTAATAGGTACCTGAGTTTTGTAGGTAATTAAATTTTTGTTTGTTTATTTAATGTAGTATTTTATGTTATGTAAAATAGCTTACTTTATTATAAACATTAAATGGTTTAATGGTATAAAATTCAACTCCTTACGCGCCATTTTAACTTTATGTGTCAAATTTCATGTCAAAGGTACCACACTTTGAGGTGAAAGTTGACTCATAGAGTTAAAATGGTGCGTGAGGAGTCATTTTGTATAGACTATACCTAACTACCTACTTAAAACATCATCATGATCAACTCATAGCCGGCTCACCACGGAGCACAGGTTTCCTCTCAGTATGAGAAGAGTCTGGCCATAGTCCACTACGCTGGCCAACTGCGGATTGGCAGACACAACCTTACATACCTACATTTTTATTATTAAAAGAACCTACTTCCTTGGATACAATATCAATAATATAAGTTAGTAAAAATGAATTGTTTATTTGCATTCTACACTACACTAGACAAGTACCTACATAAGAATGAATATTATTTACAACTTTTAATTTGATCATTTATTCAACAATTTAATTTACCTTGGTTTCCATATTCCAGTCAAAAAGAATGAAAATAGCTACTTACATCTTTTATTATTTAATAGAATGTTATAAGGACCTACCCAACTATCTACTATCATTTAAGAAAAAACATTGTCAAAGACTAAAATTCTAGAATGTTATACTTAAAGGAAAGTAGCTACCTAATAGGTACTTATATTTTTTATATAGAAATACTGAAGATAAAATAAACGAGAAAAAGAAGTATGCATTATTACTACATATAATAGCAAAAATATACTTACTAATAAGTAAAAGTAGGTAGGTACATTTATGTTAAAATATTTAGGAAATAGTAATGTAACAGGTTTCAAGGGCAATGTTATTAAGTACCTACCAATAATAATGATAAAGCATTTTTTATTTATGTTATTAATGAATGTACTGTACTAGTTATACCTATCTACTACCTAGGTAGGTAGGAACGATACCTAGGTACTTATTAAAACTCTATTAAGTATTTTTAAGTTCAGTAAATAAAGGGCTTTAATATTATTATTATTACGGCAAAGCAAAAAGGTAAGGATATGATTTTAGCAGTCTTTGTACCTAGATGTTTGTATTTAAGTACTTATGTTCCTAAACTACTGAGCCGATTTTGATAAATGTGGTCTCAATCGATTCGTTAGTACAATATTAAGTAGGTACCTATGCAATTAATTCTGTTTATTTGGCCATGCCAGTTTAATCAGTTAGGTAGGAACCTAGTTACAGTTTTATTTAATTAATTGCTATGTTTTAGTAAGTAAGTTTTCTGTTTCATCATAGGTTTAAACCGTGTAAATATTTGGTGAGTGTTTTTTGCAATTAAATCTATTCATTTCATACATTGGAGAGAGTTTTACTTAGTTGATTAGACCCCAGGGTAGCTATATTTAGGTACCTATCTACTTACCTATTTCTTAAGAGTAGGTACCTAGCTGTTTAACTTTTTACTTTATCTTGTTAAGTACCTACCTAATTGTAATTGTGAAAATAGCTCACCCATACATGCTGAGAATGGGAATGAGGAGTTCCCAGCTGCCGAAAGCCCCTGCCACATAGGTTTCAGCTATAAATGGTCCAAATAAAAATAAAAAACAATAGATTAAGATCTAAGCGGTAACCCTTAATATGTGTACACTACAATTCTTAAATAAATAAATGCACTAACTAACTGATAAGATACAATTTATAAAAACACAGAAAAAAGAAATACAAGAAAATTAACTATGAAAAATATACTTAAAGTGGAGAAGATGCAAAATGTTGATAAATATGTTTTTTAAATATGTTCAAATTATTATTAAAAATGTCAATATTATGGTTAGCTGTGATTTTGTTAATCGATTGATCATCATGATCATTATCAACCGATAGAAGTCCACAGCTGCATCTCCTGTACTTCCACACGTCAAATACGCTATAGAAATAAATAAATAAATTAAGTTTTATTTATTTATCCCGGCAGTTAAATAGCAAGTCTAAACTACTATGTGAGTGCAAGCTTGCACAGGTATTGTTCCGCGCGCTCGTGTAGGTACTGTGTACGGATGTAGGACTCACACTAATTCAGATGGCAGACGCGGGGTGCGGCCTAGCACGCCGGTCCACTCATGTCTAAAAAATTATATTGCGACGCGTCTTGCGGCTAACTTCAGGAACGACTATTTAATTGACTATACCAAAGTCGCGGACGGTTCCAAAGCGTAGATACTACCAAGATAATATAGCTATAATATCCTCGTATCGGCAATTGACATGACTAGCTCTTCACTCCAGAATAGATAATATGTCTTAGCTGTAACATAGTGTACAGTACCCGTAGTACAACATTTTACGTCTCACCAAACGAAACCAAATTCGAGAGTCGAAATACTTCCGCGTTACAGTAAACTGGATCTTAAATGCCTTGTTTTAAAGCTCAAATTTGTCTACACTTCTACAGACAGCGCTCCAAGCGGAAACATTGCGAAATTAAAATCAGTGGCATTGAATATTTGACTTCAATTCAAGGCTGTTTAGGTCCATTTTACTGTAACCCGAAAGTATTTCGACTCTCGAATTTGATTTCGTTTGGTGAGACGTAAAATCTTGTACTACGGGTACAGGATAGTCATATCCGTCCATGCGAACAGAATTACAGCGATGACGCTGCAATCGCTTACGCAAAGCCTAATGCGCCATTATAATTTCACATACCAATCATTCGTCTTTGATTGTCCGCGCAAGTCATAAGCGAACATCTTCCATACCCATATTATATAATGCCCATATTATAAATGCGAAAGTGTGTTTGTTTGTTGGTTTGTCCTTCAATCAAGTCGCAACGGAGCAACGGATCGACGTGATTTTTTGCATGGGTATAGTTTAAGACCTGGAGAGTAATATAAGCTTTTTATCCCGGAAAAACAAAAAGTTTGCTCGGGATTTTTAAAAACCTAAATCCACGCGAACATAGTCGCTGGTATCAGCTAGTAATCTATAATATAAAAATGAATCACTAAATGTGTTGCTCATCGAAAATCTCGAGAACAGCTGAACCGATTTCACTAATTCTTTTTTTATAATATTCCTTGAAGTACGAGGATGGTTCTTACAGAGAAAAAAATTAAAAAAATTGTATCGACTGTTAGGCGGAACGAAGTTCACCAGGGCAGCTAGTAGTTTATATTTGAAAATTTAAACTCCACCCGGCTTAATATTTTATTGTGGGCTCTATTCTGGCTGTGTTTGGAACCCTCGTAGCATTAGTAATCTAAATATATATAAAAAACATGAGTAACTGACTGACTGACTATCAACACAGCTCAAACTACTGGACGGATCAGACTGAAGTTTGGCATGCAGATAGCGTGACTATGAGGTAGACATCCACTAAGACAGGATTTTTGAAAATTCGACCCCTAAGGGGGTGAAATAGGGGTTTGAAATTTGTGTATACCACGTGGATGAAATCGCGGGAATAAGCTAGTATGGACATAATCGCAAAAGCTTCTAACTTGAAGTTCAGGCAATAATGACTTCAACATAATGGCTGTCAATATAGGAAAGCGCTCATAACTCAGCGACAGGAATGCCATATTCATGACCAATATACCACTATATACTACTATATACTACTATATACTACTATATACTACTACATGTAGAAAACGGCTTGTTGGAGCAGGAACTCAACTTGACTAGATCGCGCCAAACTTGAAGCTCGCTCTGAATAAGTTTTCCTTTAAATCAATTAGTATACTAGCTGATGCTCGCGACTTCGTACGCGTGGATTTAGGTTTTTGAAAATCCCGTGGGAACTCTTTGATTTTCCGGGATAAAAAGTAGTCTATGTCACTCTCCAGGTCTTAAACTATACCCATGCAAAAAATTACGTCGATGCATTGCGCCGTTGCAACGTGATTGAAGGACAAACCAACAAACAAACACACTTTAGCATTAATTATAATATGGGTAGTGATTAGAGCTAGGAGACTTTTACCAGACTGCAAAGACAGGGATGTGTAGGTATGTGGGATTATTTATAAGGGTAGTTGTACAAACTGAGGAATTTTTGGCGGTTCAGCCATAATATAATAAAAATTTGTTAATAACAATATTTTTTAATGGAATACTATTAACTACAATTGTTTCTAGCACGTCTAGCAATGTCTGGATTGATTTTAATCAATAAATGATCATCGATTTATATAAACCGAGGTTATCACGGAACTCTTTGATTTTCCGAAATAAAAAGTAGCCTATGTCCCTCTCAGGTATGTAAAATTGTACCAAATTTCATTAAAATTAGTTGAGCATAGGGGCCTTGCAAAAGTAAAACAAGTGAAGCATATGAGACTTCAGCCGTATGGATTTAGGTTTTTAAAAATACCCGTAGGAATTCTTGATTTTCCGAGACCAAAATTAGCCCCGGGATGCAAAATATCTCTGTACCAAATTCAGTCAAAATCAGTTAAACGCATGGGCCGTGAAAAACCAGCAAACAGACACACCTTCGCATTTATAATATTACATAGTATGGATATGGATACTGAACTGAAATTATCTGGAATTATCTAAATTTCTGGTCTGGTCTGGTGGGAGGCTTCGGCCGTGGCTAGTTACCACCCTACCGGCAAAGCCGTGCCGCCAAGCGATTTAGCGTTCCGGTACGATGCCGTGTAGAAACCAAAGGGGTACGGGTTTAATAAAAACTGCCATATCCCTTCCAGGTTAGCCCGCTATCATCTTAGACTGCATCATCACTTACCATCAGGTGAGATTGCAGTCAAGGGCTAACTTGTATCTGAATAAATAAAAAAAAAACTGCAAAATATACAAAAACACATAGTCCGTATCTAAATGTATAAAAGGAAAAGGTGACTGACTGACTGACTGACTGATCTATCAACGCACAGCTCAAACTACTGGACGGATCGGGCTAAAATTTGGCATGCACATAGCTATTATGACGTAGGCATCCGCTAAGAAAGGATTTTTGAAAATTCAACCCTTAAGGGGGTGAAATAGGGGTTTGAAATTTGTGTAGTCCACGCGGACGAAGTCGCGAGCATTAGCTAGTTCTTAAATAAATTATTTACAAAAAGGTTCCTTTTAACTAAGAAAACATTCGGCAGCCCCAAAACCGGCACCATAAAGCACTGTGCCCGGTACCCCATTCATGTCTCTATAGTTAAACTGAGGGGCGTAATATTTCGCCAGTACGCTTAGGGCCGGTTGTTTCAAACCATTGGTCTTCGTAAGATCCGTTCGTTAAAATTTAACGGACGTAGACGAACTTTAACATCTGTTAATTTAAGTGCGTTGCTTCATTGTACAAAAAACTGTTCGTCATTGTTATTTTGGTTGCGAAACTAACCCTAAAAATTAACTTACTTCTTCGTATCCTTTTCTTATTTCATTTTAAGTATATTAAATTATATACATAGTTATTAATATTGCTACTTCGCATTTTAAACACTTTTTCTTTCTTACAAAATCTTTAAAAAAAACTATCATTAAAAGCTTTGAATTAAATTGATTCCATTATAATTTGTACATAAAATATTCCGTTTGTAAGAAGTATGAAGTTACGAACTGATTTGACGATCACCAATGGCGCCAGCACTGGTTAACGTAAACGTAACTTTTTAACGAACGTTAGCGCTAATAGATGCTGAATCAACGCTTTTTCTTTACTTACGTTCGTTAGCGCCATATTTAAAGGTTACGTGTCCGTCAAAGTTTGTTGAAACAACCGGCCCTTAGTATAAGATTTTACGTCTCACCAAACGTTGCTAGAATTCGTCGTTGCTAGAGTCGAAACACAATACCGTTAAAGTAAAATTGACCTAAACAGCCTTGAATTGACGTCAAAAATTCAATGCCACTGATTTTAATTTCGCAACGTTTCCGCTTGGAGCGCTGGCTGTAGATGTGTAGACAAACTTGAGCTTTAAAACAAGGCAGTTAAGATCCAGTTTACAATAATGCGGAAGGTTTTCGACACTCGAATACTATCAACGTTCGTGAGGTATAAAATCTCGTATTAAGCGTACAGATACCACTTTACCCTTTATAAATAGACGTGTTCCGTCCGATAGAGCCCCATAACGGGGGTGACGTTATGCCCTGTTATTTTTTATGCCCTTCCTCCTTTATAAATACAACCTGTATGGTATCGGGTTTGACCGAGGAAGGTTCTTTTTAATGGGCGGGCGGGCGGAGAATGTCGGGATTAAAGTGCCGTGAAATGGCCGTGTACTACAAAAGACCTTGGAATTAAAGAGCCGTGAAAAGATGTTTTATGTATGAACAAATCTTTAGGTATTTTTAGGCTTCCGTACCTCAAAAGGAAAAACGGAACCCTTATAGGGATCACTTTGTTGTCTGTCTGTCTGTCTGTTAAGAAACCTACAGGGTACGTCCCGTTGACCTAGAATCATGAAATTTGGCAGGTAAGTAGGTCTTTTAGGAAGCATTCTGGGAAAAATCAGAAAACCGTGAATTTGTGGTTACATCACACAAAAAAATTAAATTGTGTTCATGAACTAAAAATTAGTATTTTCAATTTTTGCAGTAAGATAACTATATCAAGTGGGGTATCACATGAAAGGGCTTCGCCTGTGCATTCTAAAACAGATTTTTATTTATTTTTATTCATCATAGTTTTTGAATTATCATGCAAAATGTCGAAAAATACGACTGTAGTACGGAACCCTCGGTTTGCGAGCCTGAATCGCACTTGGCCGGTTTTTTTTTTTGTTAATGGAGGGCGTCAAGATAATAATATTTCGGGCCAGCTTACCCTAATGCCTTACGGGATAAGTGGATTCAATATATCCTTTCTAATGGGAAATCTTCTAATGGGATATTATTGAGCTCTGATTTATCTATACTAATAATATTGTAAAGAGGTAGAGTTTGTAAGTTTGTTTGTAGGCAGTAATCTCTGGAACTACTGAAACGATTTTGATTTTTTTAATTCAGATACAAGTTGACCCTTGACTGCAATCTCACTTGGTGGAAAGTGATGGTGCAGTCTTTAGATGGAAGCGGGCTAACATGAAAGGAGTATGGCAGTTTTTACTGAACCCATACACCTTTGGTTTCTACACGGCATCGTACCGGAACTCCAAATCGCTTGGCGGCATGGCTTTATTAGTAGCGTGGTAACTAGCTATGGACGAAGCCTCCCACCAGACCAGTACCCGTAGTACAAGATTTTACGTCTCACCAAACCAAACCAAATTCGAGAGTCGAAATACTTCCGCGTTACAGTAAAATGGACCTAAACAGCCTTGAACTGAAGTCAAATATTCAATGCCACTGATTTTAATTGCGCAATGTTTCCGCTTGGAGCGCTGGCTGTAGAAGTGTAGACAAACTTGAGCTTTAAAACAAGGCATTTAAGATCCAGTTTACTGTAACGCGGAAGTATTTCGACTCTCGTATTTGGTTTGGTTTGGTGAGACGTAAAATCTTGTACTACGGGTACAGACCAGAAATTTAGAAATTGTCAAATTCCTAACACCTGCCGGGAAGCGAACGTGGGACCTCCCACTACTAAGACCCCAGCGCACCTTATCCGCCCATGCTCACAACACTCTCTGGTTCAAAAGCAGCCTACAGTGCGACAACGCTCTTTTGGCACTTGAATGACATTGACAGGGGGGCGCTGTTAGAGAACAGAGGCTTAGACTCTTGGACGACGTCCAAGCTTAGACTATTCAAACAAAAACAAAGGGGACACTTGACGGCCACGTTAGTTCCGATTTTCGCCACGCGCCAAAAGAGCCTTGTCGCACTGTAATTTCCTCTAAGCCTATACAATAGTATGATATACGACGCTAATATGAATCCCGCTCTGCAATTATCATGATAACGTTCCGGGTTTGATTGATAACGCAAATAGCTGCGCGGTAATTGCGCGGGATGAGCCACATCAAATATCATGTCGCATATTTGCCACTAATTATAGCGTTACACTGATGACTGGTTGATGTATGTACTATGTAGGCTTATAACCTCCGAAATCTAAATATAGAAAAGCTAAGGCAGTCCGACCGCCGATGATGAACGAGAAACGAGTACAACGAGAAACTTAAACGAGTTGGCGATCAGCGGGAAGCGAGTGTGTAGGTTCGATAGTTTTATCGCCGAGCTATAAGCGAGTGTGCAAGTGCGACGAGCGATTCTCGCGTTTCGCGCCATTCGCTCGCGGTCGCTCAGTCCTGCAAACCTGCGAACCTGCGCTCGCGTCACGTATTCAAGCGAGCGAGCATCGCTGAGCGAGTTTATTTTTGAAAGCTCGTAGCTCAGCGACAAAACTAGTAAAGCGAGTCGTCGCCGGCAGTGCAAATAGTCAGAGAGCAACTTTTGATATACCTCTCTTTAGTGTATGTAGGTACATTTATCGTGCGTTTGTTGAGAGAGAAAATCGCCAATAGTTAGTTGTTTTCTCGCCGGCGGACCACTGCCTTATGGTGACTAACTGACTGATCTATCAACTTACGCACTGCTCAAAGTACTGGACAGATTGGGCTGAAATTTGTCATGCAGATAGTATTATGACGTAGGTATCCGCTAAGAAAGGATTTTTGAAAATTCTACCCCTAAGGGGGTTAAACAGGGATTTGAAATTTGTGTAGTCCACGCGGACGAAGTCGCGAGCATAAGCTAGTAATGTATAATGCATAAATTTTAAGAAAGGCCTCGCCATATTTGCTCTATGCGTCAAAAATATGGTCTAGGATTTAGGTTTCTAGAAATCCCGTGGGAACTTTTTGATTTTCTGGGATAAAGAGTAGCATATGCCCTTCCGCGGGATGCGAGCTATTGTTGTACCAAATTTCCTCAAAATCGGTTGAACGGATGGGCCGTGAAAGCCTAGCAGACAGACAGACGGACAGACAGACAGACACACTTTCGCATTCATAATATTAGTTTGGATATGGATAAACGATATTAATAAATTATATCCTGCAGCAACCTGTATACAAATATACATTAGTCTATTCAATAGACACTCGTACAAGAAATACAACACAATACAATATTAGCAATGAGTGGGAGCAGCACCGCCACAACAATGGCGGATCAGGTTGATGGATGGCGCTAGCATCGCGCGGGAAAAGTGAAAAAATGAGCTGCCCTTAAGGGCATTGTGTTTCTGTATTGCGAGCTAAATGCAACCTTGTATTTCTGTTTCTTCTTGCGAAATTAGGTTTTCCATCATGTTTATGGCTTGTTTAATATACAAGAATTTCTAATAATATGTTTATTACTTACTAGATAAGACCCGCAACTTTGTCCAGAGGATTTAAGAATTGTACGTAAAGAACGACATGTTTAACGGTGAAGGAACACATCGTGAGGGAACGTACATGCCTGAGAGATCTCCATGATGTTCCCAAAGGTGTGTGAAGTCTTGTAAAGGTGGACTATGTGGTGACTCTTTAATTTTGAGAAGAAACTCGTGCTCAGCGTGCCAGCAATGTGCGTTAATGATGATGATGAGATAGATATTGCCCACATAAAAAGTGTTGAGTTATACAATACTACATTAGTAAGGCCTAAGGAGTGCTCCCCGAGGTCCACAGTAATGGTATAACAATGCCCAGCTTACGATGATTGATGGGGCAAAAGTGGAAGGAAATAGGGAAAAAATCAGACCGTAAAAAATGGACTGAAGAAACCGAAAATGAATAAATAAAATGGACGGAGGATCTTATTGGTTTCGTTATTTGTTTGCGTTTTTTCCTTTTATTCAAATTATATTTTCTTTAAGATTATTAACAATTTGGAAAAGTGTTTTTTGTGTATCAGCAGGTACCATAATAATTTTTAGTAAATATTTAATACTAGCTGACGCCGGGTTAAAAAGTATTTTATGTCACTCTCCAGGTCTTTGATTATACCTATCCGTGCATAAAATCACGTCAATCTGTTGCTCTGTTGCGACGTGATTGAAGTACAAACCAACAAACAAACACACTTTCGCATTTATAATAAGGGTACTGATTTTGCCGCTAAAAAACTTCAGATAGGCAAAAGTCAAGAATTGTATGGAAGACAATATAATGACTTTGTATAGGAATATGAATCGAATGCTGTAATAGCCTAGTAATTAGGACGTCCATCCGCCTTACAATCGGAGGTCGGGGGTTCGATCCTGGGCACGCACCTCTAACTTTTCGGAGTTATGTGCGTTTTTAGTAATTAAATATCACTTGCTTTAACGGTGAAGGAAAACATCGTGAGGAAGCCTGCATGCCTGAGAGTTCTCCATATTGTTCTGGTTCAAAGGTGTGTGAAGTCTACCAATCCGCACATGGCCAGCGTGTTAGACTATGGCCAAAACTCTTCTCACTCTGAGACAAGTCCCGTGGTCTGTAGTGAGCCGGCGATGGGTTGATCATGCTGATGATGATGACGAATCGGATACGAATAAGAGCGCAAAACGCTCAAGTCATCAAAAATCAAATTATCGTATTAAAAGTAAAATCGTAAAAAAGTAGCCAATTTATTTTAACTTGCATTGTAAAAATAAATTGGACACTTAAGAATACCAAAAATTGCCCCAAATATAATCGGATCGCGCAGGAAAGAGGAAATGACGTAATTGCTGGCCTCAGCTAAGCGTTTAACTCAATACCGTGAATTTCCTTGCTTGAGCTTTCAAAGCACAGGAAACGGAAGTGAACAAGACCCGCCATATTGGCTGAACCTGTAAGTGTCTAGGATACATTTTATCCGATCAATTTTATTTATTTTCTCTCCTCTCTACATTCAGAATGAGAAGGGTTTGGCCATAGTCCACGCTGGCCAAGTGCAGATTAGCAGACTTTACACACCTTTGAGAAGATTATGGAGAACTCTCAGGCATGCCAGTCTCTGCACAAAAATTTCTTCACCGTTAAAGCAAGTGATATTTTATTGCTTAGAACGCACATAACCTCGAAAAATTAGCGGTTCGTGCCCGAGATCGAACCCTGACCTCCTGAATAGAAGGCCGATGTCTTAACCAATAGGCTATATCTTCGTTTGCTGATTACTTAACCAAAATAAAATTTCATTGCCTTGTTAACGCTTCATATAACTCTATGGTGTCAACTCAATGATTGTAGGTGCCAAAACAGGTGTTTCTTCAGGTCATTTGACTCAACCCATGTAAACTTGGGTCAGTAGGCGTACTTACAAGGCTGAATTAGGTAGGTACACATCCCTAAACTTTCCTGTGGACACTTACAAGCGGCCTGAACCACAAATTCTATCGCTCAGCAAGTTATAATACGGAGAGGGCTATATTCGTTTTTTTTAAATTAATTGGTTGCAATCCGACTTGTTAGCAAGAGATGATGCAGCCTAAGATGGAGCGCACTTGCCTAGAAGATGCCTATTTAGTCTTGACTTGAAGGTACCCATATTATAATTGGAGGGAAAAACTGATACTGGAAGGGCGTTCCAAATCTTTGCTGTTCAAATTAGAAATGAGGAGGCAAATCGCTTCGTACGTACGTTTCCGTGGAATTTCGATTAAGGACGGGTGCAGACCTTGGCGATGCCTTGCGATACGATAGTAGAAAGGTGAAGGAGGAACCAGGACAAAAAATTCTTGGACACATATCCTGTAGAATACCGATAGGCCGGTGATGTCCCAAACTTTTCTTTTCTGAAGGATTTCTCTAAAGGAAATGAGGAAATCTGCAGTAGAACCACTAACATAGCCCAAACCCAAAGGTATTATAAAACTGTTGATATAATAAACGAAAACCAGCTCGTTGGAAAGCTTGGAGCACCGCAGAGACGTTAGCTCTATTTGCGTGTTCTATCGCCTTTATAATGGGAAGTGCTCTGAAGAGTTGTTTGATCTCATTCCACCCACCTTTTTCTACAACCGCACCGCAGGCCACCACAAACAATTTCACCCTCACCACCTGGGTGTCTGGTGCACTTCGACCGCTGTGCCACATCCTTTTTCCACGCACATGCAAATTGTTGAATCAACTCCCTTCGACGGTGTTCCCATTAGATTTCAGCATGGGGTTATACCAACAAATTCCTGAAAGGCCGGCAACGCATTGGTGGTTCCTCTTGTAATACCAATGTTCATGGGCGGCGGTAATCACTTAACATCAGGTGACCCACCTGCTCTTTTGGTCACCATTTTTATTAAAAAACTAGTGGACCCGGCGAACTTCGTACCACCTAACAGTCGATTCTTTAATAATTTTTTTAATACTTTAAATTTTTCTCTCCGTAAGAACCATCCTCGTACTTCAAGGAATATTATAAAAAAGAATTAGCGAAATCGGTTCAGCTGTTCTCAAGATTTGCGATCAGCAACACATTTAGCGATTCATTTTTATATATAGATATATATATGTGTGTAAAAGTAGCAATATAACGCCGATCTCTTCTACTATCCAATATCCACTCTAGAACTTTGACAACTTTCTGTGGACTTTTTGTACGGTGCGACCGAAATATGGAGCTCTTCGTGAACCGTGTAGCGCTCGCAATGGGTGCTTGACAATTCAATCAACTAAAAGCTCCTTGCCTTGGAGGCCCCTCAGATACTTGTATAGAATAGAAGCCGAGTTTACAGCACAGTGCACACTGACCTTTGTTGACAGTTTGACCAATGTAGACTTTAGTAAGTACATCGAATCAAGTATTTATTTGTTGCGCTTAGTTCGTTTTTGGATTCCGTAGCACGACCCTCTAGCTAGAGGGGCATTTTGAGGCAATCATCATCATCATTATCAACAACTTATTGCCGGGCCACTACTGAGTACGGGTCTTCTCTCCGGATATAGAACTAGGAATCAGTTTATCTCAGAGTATTTATAGGTCTTTGTTATTAATTTGTTCTGTGGATCTCCTCTCAGAATGAAATAAAGCCATAGACTGCCACGCTGGTCCAGTGCAGATTGGCAGAATTCACACACCTTGGAGAACTCTAAGGCATCTGCGTTCACTCACTTCACAATTAAAGCAAGTGATATTTAATTGCTTAAAACGCACATAACTCCTACAAGTCACCTAGAGATGCGTGTTCGGGATCGAACCCTAGACCTCTCGAAAAGAAGGCCGACGTCTTAACCCTTAGCTATCCTCGTTCAAGTTGGAAGTATTTCTCACATATTCATAAATCAGGAGGTCCCAAAGCGGTATTATTCGGGCAGCAGGAGAGGGCTTGTTTAAGTGAATTGCCGACCTTTTGGGTGTAATTGAGGAATGTTCCAGCAGGTAGGTACCTCGATGCGAGTAGATTTATTATTGTCTTCCCTTTTACTGGATATTTTTTATCTCTTAAGGTAAGACTTTTTATCATCCTCATTAACCGGTAGATGTCCTCTGCCGGACATAAGTATTTTTAGGGTCTTGCGCCGCCTGGATCCAGCGGCTCCCTGCAACTCGTTTGATGCCGGCTGTCCACCTAGTCGGTGATCTTCCAATGCTGTGAGGTCGCCATTCCAGCACCTTGGGACCTTACTATCGACTTTTCAAACTATGTGTCATATTGTGTGTCTGAGAGAGAATTAGGGTTTTATAAGTTTTTTAGGGTTCCGTACCTCAAAAGGAAAAATAGAACCCTTATAGGATCACTTTGTTGTCTGTATGTCGTGTCTGTCAAGAAACCTATAGGGTACTTCAGAATCACAAAATCTGGCAGGTAGGTAGGTCTTATAGCACACGTAATTTTTAAATGAATTTGTACATCACAAAAAAATTAGATTAATATGCCAAGTGTGGTATCATAAATGAAAGGGTTTTACCTTTAAATTCTAAAAAAGATTTTCATTTATTTTTACGCATGCCAAATAAAGTTTTTGATTGATCGTGCAAAATGTCTAAAAATACGACTGTAATACGGAACCCTCGGTGCGCGAGTCTGACTCGCACTTGGCCGGTTATTTTTTAATTTTTTTAATTAAGATACAAGTTAGCTCTTGACTGCAATCTCACCTGGTGCTATGCGGTGGTGGTGGTCTATCGGTTGATGATGATGATGAATATTAGTGTAGATAGTTATAGAAATATTACTGTCGTGTAAAAGATGGAGGATTATAAAAATGATATGATAAAAAGGTTGCATTTGAAATGTAATTTCTGCACCATTTAGATTATTCTCCATTGAAAATTCTCTATAGAGTTCTCGCCTATTTCTTCAGGCATAATGCCGTTTCAGCTTTGAAAAATAAATGACTCTCGACAAACGAAAACTTTATTTACCTACACTTCGCAAAGTTACATACATAGTACCTATTCAGGCAGTACAACTTTTTAGCTTGATTTTTGCGTAATTTGTAAAACTAGCTTATGCTAGCGACTTCGTCCGCGTGGACTACATAAATTTCAATCCCTTGTTGTACCCCCTCAAGGGTTGAATTTTCAAAAATCCTTTTTTAGACAAACAAACAAATTAGTTGAAGTGCATTGATGACAACCTAGTGGTCCAATCAAGGCGACCATGGTCCAAAGAAGGCAACTTCAAAAGAAACAGTTTTAGCGATTCATCTTCAAAAACTGCGATTAGTTTTGTTTGTGAATAATAAATTTAATTTGAAGTATAAATAATTGTAAACTGGCTTCATTTTATCTCTCTAAGTGTAAATTATTTAGCTTCACGGTTTACAACTCGAGGCTTAAAATTGGTTAAACTTTGAAAAATTAAGTGGTCTAATCTTAGTACTTTTCCCGAATATCAGAAACAGTTAAAAATGTATACAAAATCTATGGTATTGTAACAAAATGTAAGATATTAAATATGAGACCTTATAGGTGTGAATGTGAGAAAAATTGCGGACCTTTCCCACAGGTTGGTGATAAGATTTATCTGCCCCAAAAGTGCTCGTTATAAGTGATCTATTTTTCACTTTCTTGGGCCTTTATGGACACCATTTATTGAAAAAGTATTGTAAATCAATGGGACTCTATGACATGAAAATGCCTTTGAAATATAATAGTGATAATAATAGAAATATAGGATAATAGAAAAATAAATTAAAAAAAATATTGAAATGCCCTTCCTGCCAAAAATAACCAGAAAAAAACTCGGCGGTTGCTTTTTTCAAAACTTCAATCAGGAACTTTGCAGGGTAATGTCTTTTTTTTAAAAACAATATTAGCCATGTTAAATGACTAATATTCCCCTTTCCTCTCCAACTAAGCGTCAAGCTTATAGTAGGTACGACAATAGTGCAATGGGCGGGGTTTGAACCACCTACCTTTCGGATTTCAGTCCGCTCCTTTAACCGTTGATCTATTGAGGCTCTAAATGTATTATGACCTGACTAAGGTACAATTTTGATTCGGCAGCATTAAATTTATTTTATTATATATTATTATGTATGTGTAATATTTATATATATATAGATATTATTATATTTATGTAGGTATTTTTTTGTGTAGGTATTCTATTATTTTTGTAATAATATGTACCTATTACTCATATGTTTATTGATTTTTCTTTGTGCACCATCCCGCGTTCTAATCATTTTATTATTTCGGCAAAGGTTGCCTGTAAGAGATTGCTTTAGAAATAAGGCTGCCTTTGCACCCTCTTGTATAATTTTTCTGTAGCTTATATTGTTTCTCTGTATGTATATATTTGTGTGTGCAATAAAGTATTCTAAATAAAATAAATTTATCGAGTAAATAATGCAAAACTTTACACTCAAGGTCTTATTTCAGCTTTATGTCAATCAATAAAATAATTTTCTATTGGATAATTTGACATTAAAATATGATAGTAGATAGTATGTCAAGCTTTGACATTATTTTCCCCGCTGTTAACATCCTCAGGGTCGTGGAAGGGTCCGCCAACATGATATACAAACTTGTAAAAGCAAAGATTCACAGTTTCATACAACTATATATACCTACCTAACCAACTAGTCTTTTTTCCTTTACCATGACGTCTGTCTATAAATCGTATTGCGATTTGTGTTGTAACTGTATGACGCGTGCCAAACAAAGAAATCGAAGCGAAGCGGTACTAATCATTCTGTCGCACTCACGTACTATACACAAATGTACTGTGTGAGTGAAACCACATATTTAACTCTACTCTTTTCGATTAATTTCTCTATAGAACACGTACACGTTTTTTTAAAATGTAAATGATAAAAGTGTGTGGATTTGACTTGCATTGCAGCTCGTTGCAGCTCGTTGCGCAGGATTGCAACTACAGTACGCGGCAGAAAGTAATGTACATCGGCTTTTAGAATGACATTTCGTCTTTGTAGAGCGTTGTCTCTGTCACTCATACCTATATGACGTTTTGTCGATCTCAACGACAGGGACAACGCTCTATAAATCTACTATCTCCTTCTAAATGTCGAATAACTTTCTGCCGCGTACTGTACCTACTTATATTCATGGCGTAATAATATAAATGGAATCTTTGAAAAGAGCAAAAAAAAATATTTATTATTATTTTATAGCATACCTCTGAGAGATTAATTATATGATAAAAAAAATTACAAACAGTTACATTATGTAATTATAAATGATACAATTTTTTACAAACAGTTACAATGCCTTCAATTTTAATAGCTGCAAAATGTTCCTGAAGTTTTAACTTGATACCGTGTTAAGTTATCTCGGGTTTACTATATCAATGTCCGGCATAATAAATAATACCCCATGTCCGGTGACGTGTCTGGAGGTACCATTATGTCACGTGGGGAATTTCCCCATACTGCCAGATGAGTGATACAGGAAAATTTATGGGAATTTTTCTATTGTGTAGTATCATGGAACCTCTTATCAATATTGTACATGTTTTGACCTCGTTGCGATATTGTGGGATATTTTATGATAATGGGTTGAGGAGGTGTTGGAAACTGATGGATATTTGAAGAAAGAAAGAAAAACACAACTCTTTTTTCTTTAAAGTCGGTTATAAAAGTAGCCTATGTTACTCCTTGATTAATCGTCTACTTGGTTCAGCTGGAAGATAGATAGCCCGTTCAAACAGACTGACTGACAGACAGACAAAAAATTTAAAAACGTGTGATTCAGTTATGGTACAGTTCCAATAACCATATTATGAGCTTAATATGAGGTAGTTATTTCGAAATTACAGACAGACACTTCTTTATTGACAGACACAATTTTATCTTCAGACACAATTTTATTTATTAGTATAGATATGGATAATATTATAAGTGATATATATATATATATATATATATATATATATATATTCGATTTGTAATTTTTATGTTCTAGAATAAGTTTAGTATTTTTGTTTTTTGTATTTTCATTTAAAATAACTTGTAATATAATATTATAAGTAAGATAAGATACCTTGGTCAAAGAATTAGTTTGGCCATCCAAAGGGGTAATGCTGCCAGCATCTTGGGTACAATGCCTCGCTGCGGTGGTCTCGACGAGGTTTTAGATTTAATTTAATTTATTTTAGTTTTAATTTAATGTTGTTTTTTTTTTAGATTTAAGTTTATTAATAGTTTAATTACTTCTTTGATATAAATCATTAAATGAATCCATATTTTAAAATCTAAAAGATAAGTATTTGAGGTTTTTCTTCTTAGGCTGTTCGATTTGATTGATTCTATCGCGCGCCACACACTCAGGAATACATTACGCTTTTTTAATAATAAAAAAACACAACATAATGAGACTAACGCTTCTGTTCCGGGATACGATATCAAATTAGTCTGTACCCGGGGGCAATTTATCACGGTGTCAGTGTAATGCGGATAAAGTAAATAGGAAACAAATATGGAGTGTATGGTGTTCGGAGAGGGATATATTTCGCTTGACGGTGTTGCTCATGCAAAAAGATATATGGGAGCAAGCAATAAGACTTAGGTTTTGGTGTGCGTCATGTGAAAGATGGGAAGTGGGTCATGGGGGGGCAATGTGTGGTAAAATTGCTTGATTATTTAAGAAATGAAAAACATTTAGTAAAATCCGGCCAAGTGCGAGTCAGGTCCGCGCAACGAGGGTTCCGTACTACAGTCGTATTTTTTCGAAATTTTGCACGATAATTCAAAAATTATGATGCATAAAAATAAGTAAATATCTGTTTTAGAATGCACAAGTGAAGCCCTTTCATATGATATCCCACTTGATATAGTTATCTTATTTCGAAAATTGAAAATACTAATTATTATTAGTTCATGACACAATTTAATTTTTTTGCGTGATGTAGCCACAAATTCACGGGTTTCAGATTTTTCCCCGAATGTCTGCTGTAAGACCTACCTACCTGCCAAATTTCATGATTCTAGGTCAACGGGAAGTACCCTACCCTGTAGGTTTCTTGATAGACCGACAGACAGACAGACAGCAAAGTGATCCTATAAAGGTTCCGTTTTTCCTTTTGAGGTACGGAACCCTTAAAATGGGATAATTTATACAAATTTTTAAAAGCATGCTATGATCTACACAAACTGAAATTTTTAATTAAGTACATGTATTTAATAGCTATTAGTTGGTAATGTTTTAGGAAAATAAATAATTTCAAAGGTAAAGCATTTTTGCGATTTGACAATATTGCCTTAAATCGTCCAAGCCTTAAACGTAGTTTACTTAGTTTTTCTCATTTGAATATTAATCAATCAATCAATCAATCTGACTGCCTCATTAGTAGAGTGGTTAGCTTGTTCGTCTGCAGATGACGAGGTCCTGGGATCGATTTCCGGGTTGAATCAAAAATAGTTACGGCAGCGGGAAGCGACTTTCTTTTGTACTATGTAGAGATGAAACTTATCATCGGAATAGAAATTTACACAGTTTACAAAGACGTTATTTAGCTAGAATAGAATAGAATAGAGTTATAGCCCTGTAAAAACTGTTAAATAACTACTACCATTACGTCAGAACTGCCGGCAGAGAACAAGGCGTTATTTTATTTCCAGTGAAACATTCAACAAAATGAGTACAATTCTTTGGATAATGTACAACATACCTAACTGTAAGTAGGTAATTGTCACGTTAGTTTTGATTTTATATTTCGAAAAATATCTCGATCAAAATCAAAAATCGTGAGGCGGACTAGCACACGAAGGGTTCCGTACCATCGTTCAGGAAATAACACTTTTTTGTATGATGTAACCACAAATTTCCCTATACTTGTGCTATAAGAAAATATATTATATTGATTATAAATCAACGGAACGTATCCAATAAGTTTCGATTCCTTTGACGAAAGGCAGACAGACCTCTTGACAGACAGACATAATACGGAGATCTGATCAGTATAAGAGTTCTTTTTTTTCTCTGCTTATAGGGAACCCTAAAAATGAAAGTATTGTAGGGTTTTTCTACTGAAATTGAAATTTCTGCACCAGTGCGATAGTTTAACACATCGTCATCATCATCATCATCGTCAACCGAAAACCGTCCGTCGAATAAAGAAACACACACACATACATACATGTACATGAACCCTGAAAACATGCTCCTTTTCTTTCAATCATACTTATCCCGACTCATAAATGCGAAAGTATGATTGTTTGCTGGTTTGTCCTTCAATCATGCCGCAACGGAACAACGGGGTCGGTGATTTTTTGTATGGATATACGAGAAGTTAAGGAGTTGGAGAGCGTCATATTCTACTTTTTATTCCGCAAAATCAAAGAATTCCCTCGGGATATTAAAACCCTAAATCTACGCGGACGAAGTCGCGGGCATCAGCTAGTCGTGTAATATATAGAAGGAAAAGGTAACTGACTGACTGGCAGACCGATCTATTAACGCACAGCTCAAACTATTGGACGATCGGGCTATTTTAGCATGCAGATAGCGAATATGACGTAGACATCCGCTAAGAAAGGATTTTTGAAAATTCAACCCCTAAGGGGGCTAAAATACGGGTTTGAAATTTGTGTAGTCCACGCGGACGAAGTCGCGAGCATTAGCTAGTCGTGTTATAAGATCGAAAATGCCACAATGGCGTCATCTAGTCACGTCTTTATTTCTCAAAGTTGCAGAGTTGTCATTAATTTTTATTTAGCTAGCTGGGTGAACTTTTATTAGTTTGCAAGTTTCCTCAAAGGATAAACTTATAGTAGCCGTAAACAAGAAAGTTTCGCAATGAAAATCAAAGCTTCAGGTGACAATTAGTAGCCATTAGTTGGGCGCCAATTTTGTTTTAGCTCTTATATATACTTTTGTCTAGGTTTACAAAACCTTTTTGCCCAACGTTTCTGATACGAACTGGTAATGTGTGGGAATGCCTTTCCCGCGTCCGTGTTCTATGCCACGTAATACAGGGTGTAACCAGAACGCTGGCAAAACGAAGACAGGTGATAGTACTGATGATTACGGATAATATGATACCACAAAAAATATGCGAAAAAATATTTAAAAAATCCTATATTTTGTAAAAGTTTACGATATATTGCAAATAAAACATCTAACTGACGCTAGAGGCCACCGAAAGTTGCGTAAGTAGGCCATTTGGAGTCAATGCCGCGTCGTAGGGCATTGACCCCAATTTTGAATGCTACACATTGCGGGTTTGAAAAATACTAAATCACTAAAACTACAAAATGAGGCAAATGGTTATTGGTATTGGATTGTGTTTAGGTAGTATAACAATAATGACGCTAAGTTATTGCTAGCGTTCTGGTTACACCCTGTATTGTCATATATAAAAGCAAAAGCTGACTGACTGACCTATCAACGCACAGCTCAAACTACTGGACGGATCGAGCTGAAATTTGACATGCAGACAGATTTTTAAAGTACAAACCCTAAGGAGGTAAAATAGAGGTTTGAAATTTGCGTAGTCCACGCGGATAAAGTCGCGGGAATAAGCTAGTAAGCCATAATTTAGTTTTGAAAAAAAAAATCATCCACACAATAGAAACAATAAAATACGATTGAGGAGAAATTGAATAAGAAATGTTGTGCTGTCTGTACATTGTCACGGCAACTTAATCCTTGTGACAACGACAATTCCGCCGAAATGATGTGAGTCGCGAATTACAGACCAATGTGTTGATAGACATGTCAATTTTTTTTTGGTCGTAATACCCTCAAAATATTATATGTACAAATGAAAATGTTACAGTAAAACTTAAAGCCTGCCTTATCTAATCACTATACAAGCCATGCCCGCGTGTAATGGTGCCAAGAACAGTGGCTCCATTTCTGCGCTGCTGGACAGCCAGGCTGATCCTTCACGCAAAAACGGAGCAACAGATGAAGCCCGTTTGCCTAGAAGATGTCACCAGATTTTTTTAACGTAAGACTTTACGGCCAAAGGGTCTCTACGATAAACTGAACAGCAAGGTAACTCTCGATAAGAGAGGCATACTTATTAACGTGAAAGTGTGCCTGTCTGTCTCTCTGCTAGATTTTCTCGTTTTAACCATTTTGACGGGTACAATAATAGCATCCTAAGGACGGACATAAGCTACTTTTTATCCCTCAGTGTCAGTCAGTAGACACACTTTATGCATACAAAATCTTTGTAAAAACCTATGTTAGTAACTATAGTTCTGCACTTATTTATTTAGTTTTCGTAGCTAGCTGCTAGTTTTCCTTTAAAATAAATAATTTAATAAATTATATATCTATTCAAGATCTCTGTGTATCGCCTACTCTATACGAAATAAGGAGCTATTCGTAAACGGAACGACAAGGCGACGAATGCTGCTTCACGATTCAATCCACTAAGAGCCCTTGTTCCCCTCGGGCCCTTGAGCCCTTAACAGCTTGTTAAGAGATTGTACGTATAACGTATTGTATTCACTCATATGTATCACTAATAGTAACTATGTGTTCGTTTTTCCACGGCATAACTCGCCTGAAGTATAGTAGGTACGCGACAGGTCAAGATGGCAATCGGAGTATGGACTTATACCCTGACTGCCATCTTGACCTGTCGCGTACTATACCTATTTATGTTCGCGTGTAGTGCTCAGTACCAGGCAGAATGGTAGGTTTTATAACAGACAAGAGGAAAAAATCTAAAAATGGTTTTCAGTATTTTCCCAGAATTAGTGGCTACATCAAAAAAAAATTAAAATGTGTTCATGAACAAACAATTAGTATTTTCAACTTTCAAAGTAAGATTACTATACCAAGTGGGGTATCAGAAAAAGGGCTTTATTTGTACATTCTTAAACAGATTTTTGTTTATTTTTATGTATAATAGGTTCTTTGCGATTTATCGTGCAAAATGTCGAAAAAATACGACTGCAGTACGGAACTTTCAGTGCGCGAGTCTGACTCGCACTTGGCCGGTTTTTTGCTTTGCCGTAGTTGGCTAAAATAACAAAAGTATTATTTGAGTGGTCCAAATAACACACGGTATTTGGCCAAGCCTCAATCAGAATAGATGCAATAGGTAGTTTGTGACAATTTATTTGTAACCTTTTTCCAGCCGAACAATTTGAAAAAACTAACGGATCGACACCGCGTTGTTCCGTTTTGATTGAATTCGGTGAAAAAAGACCTCAACGGCTAGATTTCCAATCTACAGTTTTGTACCGGTATGAGTATTGGAATACATTTTTAAAACATCATCGCGAGTGAGTGAGTTAATGATAATTTTGAATGTCATAACGCACATATCGAGATTTAAAATTTATAACTGTAACCCAACTACGAGTACTACCCTTAATAAACGCTGAAATACAGGGTGTAACGCTACCAAAAACAAAGACAGGTGATAATACTGATAGTCTCTGTCACTCATACCTACACGTCGGTTTCAACGACAGAGACAGTGCTCTACAAAACCGCTGCATCTTTCTGAAAGTCGATGTAGGTACATTATTTTCTGCCGCGTACCTACTGTACTACATTTATTATGTAAAAAAAAAATCCCACAGTAATTACCCACTCTATTTATATGTTGAAAAATTGAAAAAATGTATTTTACAGATTGTGACGTCATTATTCACCAGTATGACGTTAATGTTAAAAATAAATAAAAAATCATCTTCCATGTTCATTCATACTTCCAAACTTATTATAAATGCGAAAGTTTGTCTGTCTGTCTGCTAGCCTTTCACAGCCCATCCGTTTAACCGATTTTGACGAAATTTGGTACAGATGTAGCATGCATCCCGGGGAATACTACTTTTGATCCCGGAAAACCATAGAGTTACGAATCAATCATAGAGAGACGAAGTCGCGAGCATCATCTAGTTCACTATAATAATGAATTAGCCCCATAAACTACCACTATACAAAAAATCAATTCATTTTATTACCACAGCCCAAGACCCTATTGCATAAAACGCACATTACTCCGAAAAGTTAAGAGGTGCCTGCCCGGGCTCGAACCCCGGACTCCCCCCCGATAGAAGGCCACAGGTTCTTTACATTTTAGCATTGTAAGGTCTATATCTCCTGAGGATGCTCCGGTGTCAGACTGAAACGTGCGTCGAGTGTGTTTTGGGATTTGTGTGGTGCTTTTCCTGCATGTCAAGCAGAGGGAGGGCGGGCGGTGCATATTGCGTGCTGCATGTTGCACCCTACATATTTGTCTGATCAAACTAATATTATCGTGTACCAAGTAACAAGATTTACAGCAAGATGCAATATTTATAGTTCTTCTACGATCCAATTTACAACTTTTCAGAAATAGCTGTTCGTACACGCTTTGACTCGAGTTTCTTAGAAATGTCCGTCGTGGAAACTTTTGATTTTCTTACAGTTACTTACTATTTTAATAAATATCAAACTATTCATAACTTTATAGAAATTTTATGCTGGTCCAAGTTTGCTGAAGATATAATGTATCAGTCCACAGCGCAATAACATCCAGTTGGGAGACATTCAAAATCAAAATATTTTATTCAATTAAACTTTTATAAGTACTTTTGAATCGTCAAATACATCTACCACTGGTTCGGAAAGCGTTTCCTACTGAGAAGAACCAGCATGAAACTCGGCGGCTGCTCTTTTACAAAGATTTGACATACAATATTGTGCCATAAAAGCACTGACTGATTATATACTTCGTAAAAGTAATTGAAGTCTCGTGCATTGCTGAAATGAGCTGCAGGTCAAATCCTCGCTCTTTTATCATTTACATAATCTTCGATTGTATAAAATACTTTTTTCGAGGGCGTAATTTTAATAAATAAGTAAACTTTTATTTCAGGCGTATTAACCAATAACAAAAATAATGTCAAACTCCAGCAGTATGGCAACAGGGTCTTAGACTGTAGTAATAAAATTAAGTTCCGTGCGCAAGCGCTCAGCGGGCGGACGTGTGGTTTTTCACTAAGAGTTCGATCACCGTGCGTTGGTTACAGTCTTTAAGATGGTGCAGTGTGGCAGGTGCCGTTTGTTTGTGTCACTAGCCAAGGATGATGTAGTAAGATGTAAGGGCCCATGTGAGGCGGTTTTTCACAAGAAATGTATTAAAAACTTAAAAAAGTTTATGAGAAACGAAACGTGTGATGATTGCCTCCAAAAAGAAGAAAGCCCGATGCCGCAGATCGAGATCAACGTGAAGGAAACGTCAGCGGAAAGTGTACTCAAAGAGGTAAACAAAAAATTGGAAATAGTCTATAAAATGGAAAAGAAGCTTGAAGACATTAGTGAGGCAGTTGACTTCTATGCCGAGCAATATCAACAAATGATTGCTTTTAAGGAAGAAGCTGAGAGAAAAATCAAGTCTTTAGAACAAAAGAATGTCTACCTAGAAAAATGTAATAAGGCGATGGAAGAGAGAATATTAGACATTGAGCAGGATATGAAAGCTAATAACATAGAAATTGTGGGCTTAGAGAAGCAAGAAAATAAAAACACAACAGAAATAGTACGACAAATTGCCCAGAAACTAAAGTTAGACCCTGACAACATTAAAGACACCTGTAGGGTAGGCCGAGAAAAGCCTGACGACAGAAAACCGCAGCCGGTAATCGTCACATTAAAAACCAGATCTGCCCGGGACCAATGGATCAGCTCCCGGAAAGTTCGAATCACTAACAGTGACATAAATAAAAATAATAGTGACCAGCCCATTTATATAAACGAGGACCTACCACGCTTTAAGAGACAACTATTCTGGACTGCTAAAACCCAGCTAAAAGGAATATGTAAATATATATGGATTCAAAATTCAAACATTTTAGCACGTAAGGAAGAGGAAAAGAAAATATATCGAATAACAAGTGAAAAGGACATAAATAAACTAACCGAATAAGAGGCAACTAAGGCACCGTACACACGCGAAGTGGTTATGTTAAGTTATAACATTCAACGATCTTATAGATTTCTTACCAGACATAGAATATACTAGATATCAAGACATTGAGTCTTGGTATAAAAACAAAGATTATAGTACAAAAAATATACATATACTACACCTAAATATAAGATCAATACGAAAGCATTTCAATGAGTTATTGGTTTTATTAGATAAAATAAGGTATCAAGTAAATATACTAGTACTATCAGAAATAAATATCAAAGAAGAAGAAGTACCCCTATTCACTATCCAGGGGTTCACAGCTTATGCAAGGACACGACGAATAAACAAGGGGGGAGGATTATTAATTTATGTCAGAGACAATCTAAGCTTTTGTATGAGTGAAACTACAACCACAGCTGCGGAAACTATTCACGGCACGCTAAAATTGAAAAATACTTTTGTACATATCATCGCGTTGTATAGGCCGCCAAGCAAAAACAAACTACACTTTTTAGAGCAATTAAACAGTTTACTGGAATGCATCCCATGCAGGATATAATTGTCATCGGCGATGTAAATATAGATATAACGGAAAGAAAGTTAAATGCAACTTCAATCAGCTACAAAAATATCCTATGTGAACACGGCCTACAATGTATGATACCTACAACGGAGGTTACGCGCGAAGCGATTGTGGACGGGCGTCTCGAGCAGTCGTGCATAGATCATGCGTGGGGGCGAGTAGGACAGCTGCGGATGCACGAGAATGCGCCGGCCACGTCATTCTTAGCGGAGTGCGATATTTCGGATCACCATATGATAGGCGTTTCAATGGACTTTGACCGTGAGTTATACGATTGTAAGACTGGCAGGTGTAGCAAAAAATGGGTGTTAAATGATAAGCTAGTTCATGAAAAATTAGCTGATTACGATTGGTCTCAACTTTTAAGTATTTTATGTCCACTGTTATTATTTAATAAACTTTACAGTGTGTTTACTAGTGTGTATAGGAATAGTATGACACAGAAACCTGTGAGATCTTTTAGAATAACACAGCCATGGATAGACAAAAAATTATACTTAATGATTGCAAAGAGAGATAGCTTGTTCCGTTTATGGAAAGCTTCACCTAATAATATGAATAAGCGCTTAGAGTACACTAAATTTAGAAATAAAGTAAATAAACTTATAAATAGCGCTAAAAATAGTTATAGAAGAAGAGAAGTTAAAAGTTGTAATGGTGATTATAGGAAAGTTTGGTTAACTGTTAATAGCTGGTTAGGTAGGATTAAACCTAATGTTGATAGTGTAATTAAAAAATATCTAGGCCAAATAAATACTATGTATAGCATATGTAATGAATTTTCGAAAACGTTTACTCAAGAAATTGAAAAGATTAAGCATAATTGTTCAGTTAAATTCTTAGATAGAAATACGTATGTCAAACAGTGCGAGGTTTCTTTTAGATATATAAAAGTTAATGCTATAGAAATAAAAAAAATTATTAGAAAATTAAGCAGTGAGAAAGCCCCAGGCTTCGATAAGATAAGAGTCCAAGACATAAAGTTTCTGGCAGATCGATTAAGCTCAGTGCTGGCCAATTTTGTGAATTTGTGTATTCAGGAGGGCGTGTACCCCGAAGAGCTAAAAAAAGCAATTATACGACCTATATATAAAGGTGGCAGCCATCTTGAATACACTAATTACAGACCGATAGCCATACTATCGATAATCAATAAAATAGTTGAAAAAGTAGTGGTCGGTCAAATATCGAGATTCCTAGACAAGTATAATATATTAACTGATGCACAACACGGGTTTAGGAAAGGCCGAAGCACTGTTACGGCTCTCAATCAGTTTGTAAACGAAGTTAACTCCAATCTGAATAGTGGAAAGCAGGTTTTAGCTCTTTTTATAGATTATAAGAAGGCTTTTGATACCCTAGACAAGGATGTATTACTCTTAGCCATGCAGGAGTGTGGCATTGCCGGTGCGACAAATAAGTGGTTCCGTAACTACCTATCGGACAGAACTATACGCACCGCGGTCGATGGGACAACGGGTGACGAGTGGAACGTGTCATTGGGTGTACCGACTGGCTCAATTTATGGGCCAGTGGGCTACCTGATGCTCGTCAATAGTGTGGTTAACGTGATCAAGAAGTGTCGAGTATATATGTATGCCGATGATATGTGTTTGATGTACGCGTCAAAGGACGTGAGCGAGGCGCGCGATAACATCCAGTCAGATTTTGAAAACGTAAATAAATGGGCGCATGATAATGGGATAATTATAAATATGGAAAAAACAAAATGCATACATATATACTCGCCATATAACAGACAGGCTAAGACAGTTAAATATAAAGATATAGGTATAGTTGGTCATAGTTATGACTGCTTGCATAATAATAAGATCTCGTGCGCATGCCAGCAGCTACAATATGTAGATAAATACAAGTACCTAGGGTTGCACATAGATCAAAATTTCAATTGGAAAACTCACGTGGGGCAGGTGTGCAACAAACTGAGGTCGGTGTTAGGTAAGTTTTATCATCTCGATCGAGTGCTAAGTAAACGTACAAAACTAGTTGTATACTACGCACTTGCTGACTCAGTTATCAACTATGGCCTTAGTATTTATGGAAGAACTTTTAGTACCTACCTAAACGAAATTAAAAAATTACAAATTAGACTTTTAAAACACATTCTAGGAAAAAAAGAGAAAAAAAAGTATAAAGGGAACTATGAATGTGTTTTTAAAGATCTAAAAATATTGCCTGTACATAGTAAAGTAGATTACCTAATAGCTAGAGAACATTATTTTTCAAAAAAATTTAAAAACCCCACGAAGCTTAGGGATAACGCTAGAAGTAATAGGAAGACAAGATTCATGTTACCCAAAGTCTGTAACTACTACGGTGAAAGGTTAAGTGAATATTTGGTACCTAAAATTTACAACGGCATAGAGTGGTTAAGGGAAGAGAATAAGGTCAGTGAGGGGGTGCTTAAGAAAAAGTTAAAGGAACACTTCCTTAGGGACCCCCTTACTGTTTAATTTATTATCAATTTATTATCATTATTTGTTTTTTATTTTAGTTTATTTTGTTTGTTACCTCAGATTGAGGATTGATCTCTAAAGCGTTCATTTCGCTGCAGCGATCAATCCTTAATCTGAGTATAAGTTTATAAGTTAGAATATAAGTTTACATATATAAGTACAATTTAATACGTAGATTATAGTTATTTTTAAGGAGCGCCAGCTCGCCAACAAACTGGCTCACCAGTTTGGCGAGAAAATAATAATGTAAATATTTGGTGTACCTACGCTTGTTATAAATAAAAAAAAAAAAAAAAAAAAAAAAAGTGATTTTTTGTATAGCGGTAGTTTATGGAGCTAGAATTGATTATTAAAGAGAATAATTTTAAAAATCAGATTTTTTTTTTAACATGAAGTCACGCTGTACGAAAGGTGAATAATGATGTCACAATAAACGACATTTTTTCAATTTTTAACATTGAGATAGAGTAATTTCTGCGGTTAAAAAATAGTTATAATTAAAATTTTAAGTAATCTCTTTTGGCCTTCTGTTATAACTAGATTTAAATTTAAATAATAATTATGTATTTACGCTGTTGATTACTTTCAAATAAACAAAATTAAAATTAAATTAAATAATTTTATGTTAAAAAAATTAAAAATATTTGAAGTCTACGCGTACTACGTTCCGTACAGTGTGACGTTAATAGTTAATTATTTTAAATCATGTTTTCTTTTACTACGGTATACTATACAAAAATCACGTCCTTAACTGTATGATAGTCAAGCTGTG
This sequence comes from Maniola hyperantus, assembly GCF_902806685.2. Taxonomy (NCBI): domain Eukaryota; kingdom Metazoa; phylum Arthropoda; class Insecta; order Lepidoptera; family Nymphalidae; genus Maniola; species Maniola hyperantus. The sequence continues at coordinate 297,103 of NC_048557.2, read as the reverse complement.
ATATTTCAATACGTGGAACAAATAAGTTTGACGTCCATTTATTTAAAGTTGCAAAGTTGCAACCTTGCAACAGTTTGTTGTATTGTGTTGTAGTCAGGGAATAGGGGATGGCCGGAATGGGAAAATGGCTGACAAATTGACGTCATTACCAAACCGAATAGGTTTACTTTCAAACCGCAAGACATCGTCGACCCGTACTTAGGTGAAATCCCGTACTTAGCCGACACGGATTGTCTAATGGGAGGCTTCGGCCGTGGCTAGTTACCACGCTACCGGCAAAGCCATACCACCAAGTGATTTAGCCCTTCCTTCAAACCTCTCGGGCATCAGTTTTCCACTTCAGTTTTAATAATAGGTACCTTCAAGTCAAGAGTGAATCTAGGCATCTTCTAAGCAAGCGCTAGGCAAGCTGATTGCAGCCAAGCATCCATAGATTAAAAAATCCAGCCAAGTGCGAGTTAAACTCGCGCACCGAGGGTTCCGTACTACAGTCGTATTTATTCGACATTTTGCACGATAATTCAAAAACTATAATGCATAAAAATAAATAAAAATATATTATACCTTCCGCTTTCTTTAATTTTTATAATATCCTCTACCCTAAGGTTGCCTGGAAGAGATCGATATTTTAGCGATAAGGCCGCCTATTGTACATGCTGTATTTGTTATATGTCTATTGTTTTTATTTTGGTGTACAATAAAGCATATTTTACTTACTTTTACTTTATACAATGTACAGGTAAAGCCTTTGTTATGATACTCTACTTGGTATAGTTATCTTACTTTGAAAATTGGAAATACCAATATTTGTTCATGAACACATGACTTTACCCTTCATTTGTGCTATAAGACCTACCTACCTGCCAAATTTCATGATTCTAGGTCAACGGGAAGTACGCTATTCTTCTCAGTTCTCAGGGGAGTTTCTTGACAGACTCGACACACAGACGGACAGATGGAACTTTTTCCTTTCGAGGTACAGAACCCTAAAAAATCCACGCGGACTAAGTCGCGGGCATCGTCTAATATTAAAATATTTTACCCTCGACTTATTATAATAGTAGATATATCACTGTAAAGGAAACAAAGGAAGCCAAAATCTATCTATATATATAAAAGGAAAAGGTGACTGACTGACTGAATGACTGACTGACTGATCTATCAACGCACAGCTCAAACTACTGGACGGATCGGGCTGAAATTTGGCATGCAAATAGCTATTATGACGTAGGCATCCGCTAAGAAAGGATTTTTGAAAATTCAACTCCTAAGGGGGTGAAATAGGGTTTTGAAATTTTGTAGATCACGCGGACGAAGTCGCGAGCATAAGCTAGTATGTTATAAAATTTGATAATATGTTTCCAATTCACACTTGCAAAGTAGCACATTATCAATGAAAATAAGCATTTTCCGCGCTCACGCCGAAAGTTAATGTTGAATGGCGCGTGTGAGATTTAGATAAAGAGAGAAGTTAAGACAGTGGGCTTTAATAGTGATGATAAATTAAATCCAATGATTACTAATGAAAGTTATCATTTATCAATTATTTGTCAGGTAAGGCCAAATACTAAGTAATTAAAAATCAAGCAAAGCATCTGCTGTATTATTTCAAAGTAAGAATCCTAATCATCTAAACAGGCTTCTATAATAATTAGAAGCTAACAACCTAGTGTTTACTTTTATCTCAATGTGTAAAATAAATAGCCCAAGAGGGTAGGTGATAAATACAGAAGTAAAACCAACCAAGTCGAATAATAACTGAATTGTATTTGTTCAGCATTGATCTATTTATATTAAAATGAAACTACCACCCATTTCGCTAAGGTGTTTAGTCATGGAGAAGAAAGGGCAAAGAAACTCCATAACACACATCTTTTAAAACATTAGAACGTTGAGTAAAGTAGTAGGTACGTATTTGGTACACAGTTACAACAGGTAACCTATAAAAGGCAAATGATTACATTACATTATAATACAATATAAGAATACTTAACTTCAGTAAGGTCCGCTGTGTTTGCTCTGGGCTGTCGATACAAGACTGTCCCCTCTCTGTCGAGGTAGGGTACTTTTATAACACTGCCATCGCAAACAAGGCGGATATCGACTATCACATGATCTTAATATTAATCATTATTTATTTTAGGTTTGTTGACAAAAGGTATGTTGACACACCCAATTTACAATAATAAAATCAGTGACATTGATGGTCTACGTATTAATAATTTACAATAATAATAAGCGACTTAAATTGTCAGTTTACACAACATTATTATTTCACATAATAGCTATTGCCAACTGTATGTTGACAATAGCTTAATATAATGTCACTCTTAGTATATTGACAATATTTAATTTACAATGAATAATTAGTGACATGTATTGATAATTTATATAATATTATTTTTCATATTTTCATATTCCTAGATACCAAATTAAACAAGAATAAACAATAATAGTTTTACACTATTGTATTGTATGACGACAGTAAGAAACTAGGAACATTGACATTGTATCCGGAAACGGAATAACGATTCTGTTTTAAACATCACAACAAACATTTACTTCAGACTCCCAAGTTTATGATTAGATGAATTTTAGCATAATAATTATGTATCCAATTTTATCGTAATATAACACGGCCATACTGACAAGTACTTCGCTCCCGAAGTACATAGGGAAATACGGAGAGAAAGGAAAAAAAATCCTTATGTTTTGTTTTTTTTTTTTTAATACCATTCGGCAATAATAACATTTGTCCCTTTTAGGATTAAAAACTCTTGTCCCGTTTGGGAATCTCAACGTTTGTCTCATTCGGGAATCTCAAAATATTTATTTTTATTATTTATTACCGTTATAAATTTACTATAATATGTATTTATTATTACATTTACCATATTTATTTATTTTATTTTTAATTTATTTACTTTTATTATTATCAATATTTGTTCCATTCGGAAATCTCAAGCTCGTCCCATTCGGGAATCTCGATATTTAGTTCCATTCGGAAATCTCAAGCTCGTCCCATTCGGGAATCTCGATATTTAGTTCCATTCGGAAATCTCAAGCTCGTCCCATTCGGGAATCTCGATATTTAGTTCCATTCGGAAATCTCAAGCTCGTCCCATTCGGGAATCTCGATATGTGTTCCTTTCGGAAATCTCTTAGTTCGTTCCTTTCGGAAATCTCTCAAGTTTGGTTTTTTTTTTTTTTTTGTCCCATTGGGAGTCTTAACATTTTGTCCCATTGGGAGTCTTAACATTTGTCACAGTGAGTCTTAACATTTTGTCCCATTGGGAGTCTTAACATTTTGTCACATAGTGAGTCTTAACATTTTGTCCCATTGGGAGTCTTAACATTTTGTCACAATATAGTGAGTCGTAACATTTTGTCCCATTGAACTTTTTGTCACATGGTGAGTCTTAACATTTTGTCCCATTGGGAGTCTTAACATTTTGCCACATAGTAAGTCTTAACATTTTGTATCCTTAAAATTTTTTTTTTTTTTCTTTTCTTTTTTTCTTTTTTTTCTTTTCCCTTTCCTTCCTCTCCGTTCTCCTTCTGTCATTTAGCATAAATTATTAGTATGTTTTATTATAATTCGGCCATCTTGATAAGTACTTCGTTCCCGAAGTACATAGGAAAATAGAAAACTGCAGCCCGTGAAATTAAATCAACTACGGCAACAAAAGCACCGACACAAAAAAAAATAAGATTGTGCCATTCGCAAAACAAAATTCAATGATTCAATGTCAATGTTACTGTCATAAAAACTAGGATAGACGTCAGACAGAAATTAGAGTAGAAGAGAATATGTTTTCTTTGTTGATTATGTCTTAGAAACAAGTGTAGTGGATGCAAACCAACTCAAAACAAGAATAAATTGATAACACGTAACGTAGGTATTTAAAATGTTCTGATAGCATTACTGAACAGAAAAAACTTGAGCAGGTAATCTGCCTTACGTTGCTAAAAAAGTAATTTAGTTAAATAATAAAAGTTACTTGAATGGACCATCTCTTTTGTGTTGTTTTAAGAGAAGAAAAATGGTCGAGTTATTTTAAGAAGCAAAATAAATAAATAAATATAGTTTATGTTTAAGTTACATAAATCAGAATAAGGTAATTTCTTCAAGTTTCGAGTTGTAAGTACGATGCAATTTCTCAAAATTGCAAACCTACTGATTTGATTATTATTATTGTTTCGGTATATCATAACTTTCTAAATGATTTCACATTGTTATATACTTTATCAAAAACCGTTCGGCCAATCTGACCTCTAACTAGACTTATTCTTATCCAAATAAATTATACCACAAACACGTGGTTTAAACTTAAAAGTTGCACCAAGTTCACTTCGAAGCAGCACATAAATACACTTCACTTAACTTTCAAAATTGAAGCGACGTTCCAACAAAAGGTGCCACACGAGCACCAAGTGCCGATGACAAAAGCGCTGCAGGGTGCTTTGGGATCATCGGACACGAACACCACGTGCCGCCGACGACAGGTGGCAGCCTGTCGCTTCGAGGAGAGGCCACATCCACGATTACTGAAAGCATTTGAAAAGTATTAGTATTGCGACAAGAAAAGAATTATCGTATCCCACTTCTGATGTGAGATTTAGATAAAGAGAGAAGTTAAGACAGTGGGCTTTAATAGTGATGATAAATTAAATCCAATGATTACTAATGAAAGTTATCATTTATCAATTATTTGTCAGGTAAGGCCAAATACTAAGTAATTAAAAATCAAGCAAAGCATCTGCTGTATTATTTCAAAGTAAGAATCCTAATCATCTAAACAGGCTTCTATAATAATTAGAAGCTAACAACCTAGTGTTTACTTTTATCTCAATGTGTAAAATAAATAGCCCAAGAGGGTAGGTGATAAATACAGAAGTAAAACCAACCAAGTCGAATAATAACTGAATTGTATTTGTTCAGCATTGATCTATTTATATTAAAATGAAACTACCACCCATTTCGCTAAGGTGTTTAGTCATGGAGAAGAAAGGGCAAAGAAACTCCATAACACACATCTTTTAAAACATTAGAACGTTGAGTAAAGTAGTAGGTACGTATTTGGTACACAGTTACAACAGGTAACCTATAAAAGGCAAATGATTACATTACATTATAATACAATATAAGAATACTTAACTTCAGTAAGGTCCGCTGTGTTTGCTCTGGGCTGTCGATACAAGACTGTCCCCTCTCTGTCGAGGTAGGGTACTTTTATAACACTGCCATCGCAACAAGGCGGATATCGACTATCACATGATCTTAATATTAATCATTATTTATTTTAGGTTTGTTGACAAAAGGTATGTTGACACACCCAATTTACAATAATAAAATCAGTGACATTGATGGTCTACGTATTAATAATTTACAATAATAATAAGCGACTTAAATTGTCAGTTTACACAACATTATTATTTCACATAATAGCTATTGCCAACTGTATGTTGACAATAGCTTAATATAATGTCACTCTTAGTATATTGACAATATTTAATTTACAATGAATAATTAGTGACATGTATTGATAATTTATATAATATTATTTTTCATATTTTCATATTCCTAGATACCAAATTAAACAAGAATAAACAATAATAGTTTTACACTATTGTATTGTATGACGACAGTAAGAAACTAGGAACATTGACATTGTATCCGGAAACGGAATAACGATTCTGTTTTAAACATCACAACAAACATTTACTTCAGACTCCCAAGTTTATGATTAGATGAATTTTAGCATAATAATTATGTATCCAATTTTATCGTAATATAACACGCGCGCCGATACATAATGTATTCTGTGTATTCTACATTAATCATTAGACATGTGTCCGCTATAGCTTAACTTAACTGAAAACCGCTGCCGTGCCTATAGCGTACCGTAGCGTTATTGTCGTAGCTAACAACGGTTATCAGCTAACATCTATGACGAACCACCTGACAACGCAACGCTGCCAACTGGCAACTGACAATGCATTGTTTGGTTTTTTGGTAACTAGAAACGCAAAAATTATGCCTTCTCTTTCTTTCTTTCACTGAAAGCTGAGAAGGAGCGGCTATTGGCTACCGGCTTAGTAACTAAGACCTTGGTAAACCAAAGCCTACCTTATCTCTATTACGCTAAGGCTTAACTGTACAAGTACTTGTCCATTACACTTTGATCTATCAATTTAAATACAGTTAGCCTTAGAGTAATAGAGATAAGGTCCTCTTTGGTTTATCAATCTTTATGAAATGTTTTTGGTTAACTGGACTGTGGCAAACTATTCCTGCAGGCGTCCACTATAGTTTGACCTATGTCAATGATCAAATTAAACTTTACTGCTATTAACTTAAGGTTGTGATTACTTCACGATATTCATGAAAGTAAAATTGGTTTTATTTTAGTGAAAATGCGCGCGCTAGCTATACAGACGGTATTGATACGGCAGCTAGCTTAGTTACTACTACGGAAACCGCTGCGCGTTGCGCATATTAAATTAGTTGAAACACAACTCTGATACCGATATTCGGCAACGGTTAACAATATCGGTATTGAAACTAAGTAACTGTTGATTAACCGTTGCCGTAAATAGCCAATAACGCCCATCTTTATTAATCATGCCTTGATGGATGACGCCTCTGCGTAAACACGAATTTTTAATAAGCTCCCATTTGGTTATGGTAATCAAACCATCCAATCATACCAACCATAAGAGATGATAGCATAGACAGAGTGAACTAGAGTGAGGAAACTCTTAGTTTGATCCTGAATCGGCATCTGTCAAAATATATTAGGCTAGGGTGACGTGAAATCAAAGAGTCGCAAGTCTAGCCTTGTCACAAGTTTCATACTTTTTGCAAAATGTGCGTGGTTAAGACGTTGACCTCTTATCGCCGGGTCTCCTGTCCGGGGATACGATCTTCTCTAACTTTTCGAAGTTGTGTTCATTTTGAGTAATTAAACGTCACTTGCTACGGTGAAAGAAAACATGAGGAAACCTGCATTTCAAAAAATCACTTAACACAGAAAAGTACTTAATTATTTCACAATACCTACTTAGTTTTATTTAAATAGAAAAAAACCGGCCAAGTGCGAGTCAGGCTCGCGCAATGAGGGTTCCGTACTACAGTCGTATTTTTTCGACATTTTGCACGATAATTCAAAAACTATGATGCATAAAAATAAATAAAAATCTGTTTTAGAATGTACAGGTGAAGACCTTTCATATGATACCCCACTTGATATATCGTCACTCACTTCGAAAGTTGAAAATACTAATTATTAGTTCATGACCACTATTTAATTTTTTTTGTGTGATCTAACCCTAAATTCGCGGTTTTTAGATTTTTTCCCCAAATGTCAGCTATAAGATCTACCTACCTGCCAAATTTCATGATTCTAGGTTCTAGGTCAATGGGAAGTACCCTGTAGGTTTCTTGACAGACAGACGGACAGACAGACAGACCGACAGACAGACAACAAAGTGATCCTATAAGGGTTCCGTTTTTCCTTTTGAGGTACGGAACCCTAAAAAATGCTTTTATGAAAGATGCTTCTTTTTTCTGCATGCATGAGAGTTCTAAAGGTGTGAAACGTTTACAATTCCGCACTTTGCCAGCGTAGCAGACCGACCGACCGATCGACCGACCGACCAATCGACGGACCGACCGACCGATCGACCGACCGACCGACTGACTGATTTATCACCGCAGAGCTCAAACTACTGGACTGAAATTTGGCATGCAGATAGCTATTATGACGTAGACATTCGCTAAGAAAGGATTTTTGAAAATTCAACCCCTAAGGACAAGGAGGTAAAATAGGGGTTTGGAATTTGAGTAGTCGACGCGGACGAAGTCGCGAGCATACGCTAGTCTCTTATAACGTTAATAATAATATTTTAATTAAAAAAATATCATAAAAATTTTATACATTTCTGTTGCTCTGGTTTCAAAAATCCTGTACATGACATGGTCGACCGCCCCAAATAAAACAAAATCGCCCAAGGTCCGCCATAATTTTCCCCGCAGTTAAAATCCACGGCTACAAACGCTCCCACCAATCATAATACATAACACCAATGTCCCTCTGACGACGCACTTCAGATATATGGTATACCATTACGTTACACTGAGGGATTTTTCATTGGCAACCATTTTTCTTCGGTATATTGGGCGGGGAGATTGGGCGAATTTACTTTGGGGTTTTATTTTTGTTATTTGTACGATATTCTGAAATGTGGTTGATACATAGCGATATACGAATTAGCATATCAGTCTTCGCTGGCACACTACTGAGCACGAGTCTCCTTTCAGCAGAAGGGTTTGGCCATAGTCCACCGCGCTGGCCAAGTGTGAATTGATAGACTTCACACACCTTTGAGCACTATATGGAGAAGTCCCAGGCATGCACGTTTCCTCACGAATCATGAAATTTGACAGGTAGAGCAGACATAATAAGAAAAATCTGAAAACCGTGATTTTGTGGTTACATCACACAAAAAAAATTGTGGTATGAACTAATAATAATTAGTGTTTTCAATTTCAAAGTAAGATAACTCTTAATATATCATGTTTGGGTAGGTATCATATGAAAGGGCCGTTACCTGTATACATTGTAAAACAGATTTGTATTTATTTTGTGCATAATAGTTTTTGATTTATGACGCGATATTGTATCACTTGGCAAAAATCTAATTAGTCTATTTACTATTATACAGCTCCACTAGTTTCAAAGTGTAAAGTGCAATTTCATTAGACGAGAAACTATTACATATTAGCTTCAAAGAAATGCTTGGGAGCGCTTCAACTCAAACTTGTAGGGCAATGTGACGTTGTAAATTTTGAACTACTAATTAGCGTTTCGCTTTTAATAAAAATCAATTTTGTTCAAAGTATGTTGGTGCCACCTAGCATCAAGGTGCAGAACTACGCGTGGGTCGATGTTCAGAGTTCATTCGAGCCACAATAGATGGCGTTTGCTTCGTTGTCAATTGTCGTAAAAATAAAACAAAATAATTAAATAAAACCATAATATCATTTGTTTATTGTTAAGTCATTAACAAAACGGTTCTTATAATAGATCCTTAGGTTCCGCAAATATTCAAAAATGAATTGGCTTCATGATCAATCTAACTGAGAGCGGCCACACTCGGGTTGCGTCTGGCAACACCGATTGCTGAGATTTAGAATTTCCTGGAGTCAACATGGAAGACGAATTTTTTTCGTTCCAGGAAAATCTCACTTCTTTTCGCCCATGGCTTCGCCTGGAAAAATACATAGTCATAAATTTTAGTCATCCTAACGTATTTTCAATGTTTCATCATTATGGTGAGTGAAAATCAGTAATGTGGATTCGACAAAATGGCGGTTTGGTTAGAGAAAATCCTAATCTCATGATTTCTTTCAGTTCCAGTTATTTTAACTTCCCAAATAAATGAGGATAATGGGTGTGTGGGTGGACTTCTGAAAACCATTGGTGGCCAGGAGTTCAATAGGTGAGTTGTGTTTGATCGGGAAAATTCCACGTGTCGAAATTTTCACACAGCACAAATTATAATCTTGTTTTTCTTTGTTACAGGGTTTACGTTTACGTTTTACGTTTAGCTTCAGTTTCGCGTTTCGCGGTTGCCGTTTGCGTTTTCGTTTTCGTAGTTATTTCTTTGGCACATTCACGTTGACAACTTAATTGCTATGGATAAAGACTTGGTGAAAATTCTTTGTAATGAAACATTCGGTTGTGAAGATCAAATAAATTGGAGTTTGGATCTTGGCCGATGCCGTCCAGCTACATTGCAGTCTTCGCACCTACAAGTAACGAAATGTTTGTATCCTGCAACAGTTTAGTGAACCTTCTTAGTGTATGTGTACAGTAGAACCCTGTCTTTACTACTGAGCTTTTATTTTGAAACAATTTTATGAATTTTACTGTGTCATTGTCTATTCCATGCCAATGGCATCTTAAATTTAAACATAGATCTTATGTACTATCTACCTAAGTCATTCTAATGTAGTCTAAATTAAGTCTTGGCATTAAGCTAGAATAACTAAGCATTATTAGCCATCATTCTGTATTAAGCGACCCCGGTAAAAGTTACATTAAAAACAATTTTGCCTAACATCTAGCAAATTTCATTTATAACACCTCATATGCATTACAAGGGAGTCGACGGCTAGCTTCTATTCTTTACTAGGTAGATAGATCAAGTAAAGTAAGTAAAAATTATTTTTTTTTTCCTCTAATCTTTGTAAGGTGGTAGATTATTCCGTATCCGGGTATATTTCTATTCCGCCCAATTTACCACCCTTACAAATGGCGCCCGAACGTTTTTTATATAGTTATTTCAGTATATTTGAGAAATTTTGTGAATTTTAAATGTACTCCGCTGATTGTACAATTTTCTAAGTAGTGACACATTGCAAAGAGCACTAAGCTGTTTTTATGGTTAACTAACTAAATAATAACTAATAGTTAGAAATTTTGTTTGATAGTTTAAGTAATTTTCTGAGTATAGTCCAACATTGGTTTTTTTTCTTATTTAATTAACACATTATAAATGGTGCTTATGCCGTTCAATTATGTTATTTGACTTACCTTGGAGGTGTATAAGTGAATGTTTGCCTTCAGTTTAGTAATAAACATTGCTTAACTGAGTTGTTGTTGGGTATTTGCTTTCAATAGTAGAGTACATCTTATGTTTGGAAAATTCCGGTAACTTAGTATAATTAAAAGTTTTGAAACGCTATGTGCTGTTAACTAGTTACACACATACATTTATAAATACTAAGAGTTACAACTTGTGAAACTAAATATATAAACTATATTCAGAGATTACATTAAGTTCAAGTAGGAGTTATGAAACAATTTTTTTTCAGTGACTTGATACTTCATTATTTTGTTGAAATTTTGGTTTAGAGCTGTGTTTAAGGTTATGATTAAAAGCTACTTCACACACAAAACATGTTAAGTTTAATTGAATGCTGGTAGTTTAAAGTGACATTTAGAAACAGATTTTGTTGTATTTTAGGTTATGTGTTAAAAGTGTAAAGTAACAGCCATCAAACCATTGCACAATCTCTTTGTTTTTGTTGAAAGATAAATATGCTAGTCAGAGTTCATTGCAACTTTGTTGCCTGTTTACTTTTGTAATTGTAAAGGTTGTAACACACTGTGTACTCATAAGGTGATACTGCACCTTACAATCATTTATTCAATTTTGGGAGTTTTATTTTGTTATATTTTGTTTACTATAGTAATAATATGTGCTTGTATTATTAACAATATTTTGGAATAGGAACATAATTGATAAAATAGTTAGGATAGACTTAAGAATATTGTTTTTGTTGTGTATTTTGCTTGTGTATATTTAATAGTTTAAATAACTTTTTTTGTGTTTTGTTTAACCAATTTGTATAAGGCTAAACATAGACAGTTACACAAGCTCGATATTTTGTTAAATGTGTTTTGACTTAACACAATGGAACAGACTTTTGCCCAGTTTCATTCACTTTTGAAGGACGAATTGTGTTATGAGGTATCCATTCGTTCCGAAACTCCAGCACCTACAGTGCTAGGTTTAAAGAAACAGTTAAAACAATTAATTCAGGAAATTCCTTCTGAATCAATTTTAGAGACGGATTTCTCTTCTGAAAGTGAGTTAGGGTTATTACTAAAAAACTTCAAGACTTAGAAGATTTATTAAAAAAGTGTTCTGACACTAAAGATAGACATGCCCTCTGTAGGTCTAAAGCTTTAGCTTCACATTTGTACTTTAGAATTTTAAGAATACAGTGTTCCGAACTCAGCTTAATAAGTAGGAAGAGTGAATTACATACAAAGTTGCAGAGTTTGATTTCCAGATGCTGACAATGAGTCGTCTCACGACGAATCACTGGATTCCGAGAGTACCGCCGTTGACTGCACTGGTGATAAAAATGTTGCCAAGTGGAAGTTACATTTCAACGGACAGGGTGATCCGCGCAGTTTCATCGAACGCGTTGAGGAATATAAAAGATCTTATGGCGTTTCAGATGGAAAATTTTTGTTTCTGCATTTCATCTTTTTACAGGCCGAGCATTGTTATGGTACAGAGGCAACAAATGTCAAGTTCGTCTTGGTCAGAATTGAAAACTTTATTTTTAGAGGAGATTTGATGCAGTAGATTATGACTACAGGTTGCTAGGTGAAATTCGAGCAAGAACACAAGGCTCTGAAGAACCTGTGTCTATCTATTTCGCTGTAATGTTTGGCATGTTTTCAAGGTTGTCAACACCACTTTCCGAAGAACAAAAGTTACAAATTTTATTACATAATATTCGCCCTTTTTACTCAGAACAATTAGCTCTTGTTGACATTAAGTCTGTCGCAATGTTGAAGGAAAAGTGTCGCAAACTAGAGGCTGCGAGGCAGCGTTCCGCCTTATTTCTGAGCCTACTAACAGTAAGGCAACTTTAAGTTCAGAGTTTGCTTACAAACAAGTGACAAAACAGATAAACACACTTTCAGTCACACCTGCACCTAAGGTTGATACAAGTAAAGGCACTGATTTTACGAAAACAAATAAACAACTATGTTACAAGTGCGGCAAGGGTAACCATTCCTTTAAATTTTGCAGGACAGTTCCGAAATTTATTAGATGTTTTTCGTGTGGACGTCAGAACTTTACAGTAAAGACATGTCCAAAGTTGTAGTAAAAAGGCGATTATAAACCCGCTCCGGACAAAAAATTCAAAAAAACTAATTAGTAGAACTTGCAGAGACACAGTAAAGGAACTTGGTCATTAACAACAAAACATTCCCTTTTACCTGACACAGGTTCTGTATTCAGTGGATAAACGAGACTTAGGGCCACATTTAAAGGTTTTGTTGACGTTTTGAGATTACAGGTTTACTAGATTCCGGTGCTTGCGCGGTCAATTTTGGGTAACCAGGGCGCACAAGGGTTTTTTGAGATTCGGTTATAAATTTGGCATAGCAGTATTGATACCACATTTTCATTGGCAAATGGAGACAAACTTGATTGCATGGGTTATATGTTTATTCCGATTACTTATAAATTCCGTAACTCACAATAATGAAAGTTTTTGTAGTACCCTCTATATAGCGGATGTTATTTTTGGCTGTGACTTTTGGAAAACATTTCAGTTAGCCCCTGGCATTTTGATAATTTAGAATTAATTAAGGCACCTTCTCAATTTTACAATATTTGTGCGATTGATAATGAACAAATTCATACCATCACTTCTTTTGAAAACTTATCATCTCAACAGAAAGAATTAGCCCAGTCTGTAGTAAATAAATTTTTAGATATTTCTTCAACGAAAATTGGATTGGGTAGAACAAAATTAATTGAACATGTTATTGACACCGGTGATGCCTTGCCAATAAAAATAAAACAATACTTTCTCCCGAAAAGAAGGAAGCTTTAAGTAAAGAGTTAGATAGGATGCTGGAAATGGACGTAGTTACTCCGAGTGAAAGCCCTTGGAATAACCCAGCAATTTTAGTGAAAAAGGCAAATGGAGACTGGAGATTTTGCCTGATTGCAGGAAATTAAATTCAGTGACAAAGGGGGATTCATACTCAATACCGTACATTCCACAAATTCTAGATAGCTTGAAAGAGGCAAGGTTTTTATCATCGATTGATTTAAGTTCAAGTTTCTGGCAAATTCCATTAGCTAACGACTCTCAGGAAAAAACCAGTTTTACAGTTCCTATAGAGGGTTATTCAAATTTAAAGTCAATTCCGTTTGCCTATGCGGTTGCACCAGCACGACAGCAGAGGTTAATGGACCAGTTATTTAATCAAAATTTTTGTAGTGATATTGAAAATGGAATAGTATTTTTTATATAGATGATATTGTTATTTGTTCTGCTGATTTTGAAAACCCATTTAATTTATTAAACAGAGTTCTGGATAACTAAAAATGGCTGCAACTATCCATAAATTTTGATAAATGTAATTTTTTGTAGAAACTCTTTGAAATATTAGGGTATAGTGTGGACGATTTGGTTTACGGCACAGATCCTGGAAAAGTTGGCCGCGGTTTTGAACTTTCCGACCCCAAAAACTGCACAGGAGGTAAAGATTTTCCTAGGCACTTGTTCTTGGTACACAGGCGCTTTATTAGAATTTTTCAACCATCGCTGCAACCACTCAATAGACTAACGAGTAAAGGAAAGAACGCACCTAAATTTGAGTGGAGCGAACAGGCAGAGGTAGCATTTAATACATTGAAGAATGCGTTGGTAACCGCACCTGTTCTTGCGGTACCGAATTTTGAAAAACCATTCAAAATACATTGTGATGCTTCTGCATATGGTTTGGCGGTATGCTGACGCAAGAAACCGATGGTTGCGATCATCCCATTGCGTTGATGTAGGAGCCTAAATAAAAACGAAAGGAATTACAGCGCGACGGAACGCGAGGCTCTAGCTGTGATTTTTGCAGTGGAGAAATTTCAGGCTTATTTTGGTTCCAAGCCAGTCACAATTATCACAGACCATGCATCCCTAAAGTGGTTCTTAAATTTAGAAAATCCCTCAGGACGACTCGCCAGATGGGGTTGTAGATTATCACAGTATAATTTTGTTATCGAACATAGGAAGGGTTGTGATAATGTAGTTCCGGATACCTTGTCGAGACTCATACACGTAGATGTAGTTGGTGATCGTAATGATAACTCTAGTCAACAAGTTTTGGTAGATGACATGGTATGACAAAACATTTAATGGCTGTAAAATCAAATCCAGCAAATTGTTCCGAATTTTTGTATTTTGAACGATAACTATATCGTTACAGTAAATGTAAATACCAGCTTCTCAGTGAGTTGCGACTGGAGAAGAGGTAGTCCACAAGAACGACATCCTTAGAATTATGCAACAAAACCATGCAGACGCAACTGCAGGTCATTTTGGTGTGTTCGAAAACTCACCGCAGATTATCCCTCAGATATTTTGGGCGTGTATGTATAAGGACGTGGTTGAGTACGTTAAGAATTGTGATACTTGCTCTGCGTATAAACACACGACATCAGCCACTGCCAGGTCTGCTAGGGAAGCCTAAAGTCTGCGAGAGACCTTTCAGGGTCATTTCGGCTGATTTAGGAGTCGGACCTTTGCCTAGGTCTAAATCAGGATTTACATTTCTTTTGTGGTGACGTGTTGTTTTTTTCGAAATATACAATGTTGTTTCCGTTACGGCGTGCCACAGGTGCCGCTGTTGTTAAAGCGCTAGAGAATTTTGTATTTTTGAACCATAGTGTTCCAGAGACTGTGATTGTGGACAATGGGTCCCAATTTACAGGATCTGAATTCCGTAATCTCATTAAGCGTTATAATATTCCGAAATTACACTACACACCACTGTACACTCCGCAAGTTAACCTTGTTGAGAGGTACAATAAGGTCTTATGATGCTGTAGCCGCTTTTGTGAAAGATAACCACAGGTCCTGGGACGAAAACCTGTACAAGGTCCAGTTCGCCATAAACAGTGCGGTTAATGAATCCACTGGATTCTCCCCGCTTCCTTGTCCACGCTAGAGAACCGGTTTTAAATGGTTCCTTCTATAAGGCACGGATAAGGAGTACGAGGCCGGAATTCCAAGGAGGAATACGCAGGAAAGTTTGGAACTTGGAGGACATATTTGGTCAGGTTAGGAGAAATTTGTTTCAGGCTCATGCAGAGTATGCAACGCATTACAACTTAAGGCGTAGGTCTGCAAGCTATTCTGTTGGGGATATAGTGTGGAAAAAGACCTATCCACAAAGCGACGCTACAAATTTTTTCGCAGCTAAGCTGGCACCTAAGTATGAAAAGTGCAGGGTTGTCAAGGTTTTGTCACCTTTGGTTTATGAACTAGTTAGAGTAGCTGACAACCACCCAATAGGCACTTGGCATATTAAGGATATTAAGAAGTAGATATTTGCCATTACTTAGTTTGGTCTAAACTGTTTGAATATTTAAGTTATCAATATTCAATTAGGAATTTGTATGAGTGTAGTGATGTTCTGAGTTAACAGTTACATTACCATGGTTCAGTTGAGGAGGAATGTAGTGGATGTATGTAGGGATGAATATGTGATGATTGGAATGCTTGTGGTAGACCAACCGGTTGAGAAAGTAAAAATGCAAATATCGTACTTTGGGGATAACGAAAAGGGGGGGGTTTTGTGTTTTGTTTTCGTTTTCCTTCTAGATAATGGATCATTTCTGTTATTTTTCCGATTCTGTTCCGAGATCTATTTTCTAGGAGAGTTATTTCGTTTTTTTTTTCATATTCCGATTTTGATTCGGTTTTATTTTTCCGAATGGGATAGAGAACGGTTGCCATATCAGATGGACCCGTTCACAACCAGTTTTTCCGTATTTGTTGAGTAACAAATATTAAGATGGTAGTTTAAAAGAGTGAACCACCGTAGGCCTAGACGCATTCTATCAGTCAGCTGAAGAATGATGCCAAGATGTTTCCACTCAAGTGTCTTAGACACCATGAAGTTTTTGTATATATTCTTTTTAGAAGTTAGGGTTGTGTAGTTAAGTATAATGTATAAAACCTTACACTGTTTTCAGTATATTTATTTTGTTAGACAATTTTCCTTGTTAGTAGTAGACGTGCGTTCACGCGTAACTTCTGTGTTTTTTTTTGTGTTTGTTTCAGGCAAATTGTAGTAGTTGTTGGATGACGCTGAGGGCAGCGTGGTTCAACCTGTTGAACCTTTTCGTAGGAGGGAAGTATTGTGACGTTGTAAATTTGAACTACTAATTAGCGTTTCGCTTTTAATAAAAATCAATTTTGGTTCAAAGTATGTTGGTGCCACCTAGCATCAAGGTGCAGAACTACGCGTGGTCGATGTTCAGAGTTGCATTCGAGCCACAATAGATGGCGTTTCTTCGTTGTCAATTGTCCGTAAAAATAAAAACTAAAATAATTAAATAAAACCATAATATCATTTGTTTATTGTTAGAGTCATTAACAAACGGTTCTATAATATATCCTTAGGGTTCCGCAAATATTCAAAAATGAATTGGCTTCATGATCAATCTAACTGAGAGCGGCCACACTCGGGTTGGCGTCTGGCAACACCGATTGCTGGAGATTTAGAATTTCCTGGAGTCAACATGTGAAGACGAATTTTTTCGTTCCAGGAAAATCTCACTTCTTTGTCCGCCCATGGCTTCGCCTGGAAAAATACAATAGTCATAAATTTTAGTCATCCTAACGTATTTTCAATGTTTCATCAGTTATGGTGAGTGAAAAATCAAGTAATGTGGATTCGACAAAATGGCGGTTTGGTTAGAGAAAATCCTAATCTCATGATTTCTTTCAGTTCCAGTTATTTTAACTTCCCAAATAAATGAGGATAATGGGTTGTGGGTGGACTTCTGAAAACCATTGGTGGCCAGGAGTTCAATAGGTGAGTTGTGTTTGATCGGGAAAATTCCACGTGTCGAAATTTTCACACAGCACAAATTATAATCTTGTTTTTCTTTGTTACAGGGTTTACGTTTACGTTTTACGTTTAGCTTCAGTTTTCCGTTTCCGTTTTCCGTTTGCGTTTTCGGTTTTCGTATTTATTTCTTTTGCACATTCACGTTGACAACTTAATTGCTATGGATAAGACTTGGTGAAAATCTTTGTAATGAAACATTTCGGTTGTGAAGAATCAAATAAATTGAGTTTTGGATCTTGGCCGATGCCGTCCAGCTACATTGCAGTCTTCGCACCTACAAGTAAGCAAATGTTTGTATCCTGCAACAGTTTAGTGAACCTTCTTAGTGTATGTGTACAGTAAGAACCCTGTCTTTACTACTGAGCTTTTATTTTGAAACAATTTTATGAATTTTACTGTGTCATTGTCTATTCCATGCCAATGGCATCTTAAATTTAAAACATAGATCTTATGTACTATCTACCTAAGTCATTCTAATGTATCTAAATTAAGTCTTGGCATTAAGCTAGAATAACTAAGCATTATTAGCCATCATTCTGTATTAAGCGACCCCGGTAAAAGTTACATTAAAAACAATTTTGCCTAACATCTAGCAAATTTCATTTATAACACCTCATATGCATTACAAGGGAGTCGACGGCTAGCTTCTATTCTTTACTAGGTAGATAGATCAAGTAAAGTAAGTAAAAATTATTTTTTTTTCCTCTAATCTTTGTAAGGTGGTAGATTATTCCGTATCCGGGTATATTTCTATTCCGCCCAATTTACCACCCTTACAGCAACTATCTGAAGCTGCCGGCACTCGATACCTACAGCAGTTTGATGAAGTGTTCTGTTCTATTAGTTCGTAAGTCAAGCTCCTCTGAGAGTGTGATGATAGCGTTGATAGCCTAGTGTTTGAGACCCCGGGCTCCTAGTGGAGGTTCCAAGATTCGATTCCAGGCGCGCACCAAATATTATACAGAGTTAAGTATGTGCTTTTGACGAGTCATGAGTGTAATATTATCATCAGTACCCATAATTATTATAAATGCGAAAGTGTGTTTGTTTGTTTGTCCTTCAATCACGTCGAACAATCACATTTTCGCATTTATGATAGAAATACACACTTTGTAAAATTTCAACTCTCTACCGATTGCGGTTTATGAGATAAGTACAGCCCGCTGACAGACAGACAGACGGACGGCCAGACGGATGGGCAGTGCAGATAGATCCTGTTGGAACACTAAAAGGCCTACGAAATGCCTTTTTTTATATGTAGACTAGCGCTCGGCTGCAATCAGACCCGGTGGCAAGTGATGACGCAGCCTAAGATGGAGCGCGCTTGCCTAGAAGATTCACTCCCAACTTGAAGGTACCCATATTATAATTGGAGGGTAATACTGATGCTGGAACGGTATTCCAAATTTTAGCGGTTCAGATTAGAAATGAGGATACAAATCGCTTCGTACGTATCCGTGGAATTTCGACTACGAACGGGTGCAAACCTTGGCGATGCCTTGCGAGTTGCGGTACGATAGTAGAAGGGTAAAGGAGGAACCAGGTTAAAAAGTTCTTGGACACACTCTCCGAAATATATCCTGTAGAATACCGATAGACAGGCAACTTTGCGCTAATGTTCCAAACTTTCAAGTTTAGAAATGACCAGCGCTTCGTCACCAATGAGCCTATGATAACATAATTATTGCCTGCACTATAAAGTGTTAATAAGGTTAAAAACAATTTGGAGTTATGAGACATCCCAGTGCAATGTAGCGGCGGTTGCATCCTCTTTGCTTTAAAAGCTGAAGCGACATTTTCATGCCTGAAGAAATAGCGCGACGTTTATAGCGAGCTCGCATGAGGTTTCTTTTTTTTCAGGAAGCGGAATTCAAAACGATGCAGAAATTGTATTAAAAATGTGGCGTTTTATCCCATTTCTGTAGATTTAACCTCTTTTTGCATTTAAGTGTTTCAGTGACAGTACGACAGTATGGTTACCTAGCTTCTTTTTAGGGTTCCGTAATCAACAAGGAATCCTTATAGTTTCGCCATGTGCACGTCCGCTCTATATCAGAACATAGTCAAAGTCAAATAATTTATTCAAAGTAGGTATACTCATATTATTGACGAAACAAGATAAATTATAGTTTTGTTTAAAACAGCATTTACTTATTAAAAAAACTATCTTTAAACCACGTGTTTGTTCTGTTATTATTTTTTGATGTTATGAATTTATCATCACTAACTCATTGCCGGCCCACTACTGAGCACGAGTCTCCTACCTGAGTGAGAAGGGTTTAGGCCATAGTCTGCCACGCTGGCCCAATGTGGATTAACAGACTTCACACACCTTTGAGAACATGAGGAACTCACAAGCATGCAGGTTTCCTCAAGATGTTTTCCTTTACCGTTAAAGCAAGTGACATTTAATTGCTTAAAAACGCATATATCTCCGAAAAAAATGTTACAATTTTTTTTTTTAATAATACAACGTTGCAATCAATTCCACACCCACGCTTCACTGAAAAAACAAGCTTTAAATATTTTCATTATATTGCGAGGCTCATTTTCGTCTCGGAGTCAATTATGAATTTTCTCCAATTGGAATTGTTGCACGGAATTATAGCAAAATTCAAATTGAAATTCGGATTTGTGGTGACAAATCAGAGATAATTTATTTGGATTCCGACACATTTACTAGTAGTAGGGGAGTCCGAGAGGCTAAATAAGGATTTACTCGAGCGTCGTGGGGACCTATTGGATTGTGAAGATTAGGTGCTAAAAAGAAAAAAGGTTATATCATGTAACCCATTTTAGCGTTTAAACTACCGTGAGTGATTTCCATTATAAATACTATCTAAGTATAGTTATAGGTGAGTAAGCCGGGACAGATAGTATTTATAATCATGTAACCCCTTTCACTGGTGGGGAGAGCGCGTACAGGTTTTGCGCGTAAAATGTTTCCACGTGTGTTATCGCAAAAATATTTATCTGCCGGTTTTCATGGTGGAGGTGGTTATACGAAAGTTTAGAAGGGGGCGCTTCATCTTAATCTGCATTATCACTTCCCACCGGGTCTAATTGTAGCCAAGCGCCAAGTCTATAAATTTAAAAAAAAGAAAAGAAAAAAGAAAATAGACCATAAAAGAGAATAGATATTGAAAAGAGATGTTAAGTGAATCCTCAAGTAGCTCCTATTAAAAAAACTCACGATTTGGACGCAACCATGGCCGATTTTTGAAACTTTGTGACTCCCATTTCCTTATATTACGCTCAAATTGTCAGACCAATGAAATGCACACTTTTCTGCATCCAATGAACTTACTTGTCTTAATATGACGCGCTCGAGTAAATCCCAAAATCCCCTCTTGGGCTCCCCTACCATAGGACCATTCTACATACATTCATTATTGGATTAGGTTAATTGAGAATTTCATAGGCATTCCTAACCAGTGGTAGATTCATTTGGCTATTCAAAGGCACATTACAATTTATAGTTGACTTGTTGATATCCGCAAATTCATCCACATGAATATAGGTACCAAAAATCCCGTAGGAATTTTTTGATTTTCCGGGATAAGAGTAGCCTGTGTCACTCTCCAAGGTCTTTATATTCATTACTCCGTTGCAACGTGATTGAAGGACAAACTAATAAACCAAGAAAAATACACTTTCACGTAGTGATGAGTAGTGAAATGTCACATGTTGATGCACGATGCCGGCTAATTCATCCAAGTAGATTAAGATTATAATAAAAACTGCCATACGCC